>NC_062281.1:23043264-23346294 GCF_902655055.1 Lutra lutra
TGGCTGAGTCTCAAAAAATGTTACTTCCTACAAAATCCATGCTTCACTACAGCAAAAGAGAAAACCAAAAAAGAGTCAAACAATGAATCTAGGAAACAGAAATAACAAAAGCAAATTTCTGCAAGAAGTGCATGGTTGACACCTGAGCAACATACCCAGCAGAAAACTGTTCCACACTGGAGGACAGAGGGTTTTAGAAGCATCTTCAGGGTTGAGGAATTACCACATATCATCATATAGAAAATTATAAGTTCCTTTACAGAGTTAAGTCAGATGCTTCAAGAAAATGAGGACAGTATTGACTTCTGGAATAACAAATTAGTGTAAGAAATAAATTCAATCATGTCGTGGCTACTTGGGTCAATGGGGAACAAAGTTTACAGTCATAATAATGAAAATACTTTATTTGGGATATATAAAGACTGAACTATTAATATATCAGAAAAATGGAGGAGTCATACAAGTAAGCAGAATTTCCACTTTCTAGTACAAAGTCAAATAATTGATGAACCAAAAGGTAGCAGTATATTCATATTATTTAGAACTATAAATTCTACAACTGCTACATGAATAAGGAATTTTCCTCTACGAATGTGAAAGGACACAACCTCTGGTCACAAAGCTTCTGTATGACTGATTTTTGACACTATTTGCATATAATGTTGGGGGGTAGGGACAATGGTGAGACAGAAACGAGACAACAGTTTTACACATCAAAAAATAATCTCCAGCCAGCCCCCCCCCCCCCAAAAAAATCTCCAGGGGCACCTTGGTGGCTCAGTGGGTTAAGCCTCTGCCTTTGGCTCAGGTCATGATCTCAGGGTCCTGGGATCAAGCCCTGCATCGGGCTCTCTGCTCAGTGGGGAGCCTGTTTTCCCCCGGCCACCCCCATCTGCTGCTCTGCCTACTTGTGATTTCTCTCTGTCAAATGAATAAATAAAATCTTTAAAAAAATGCCTAAACCCATCCACACTGGTGTGTTTTTCCTTTTGTTTCCTTTCCTTTTCTTTCTTTAACAAATTTTAGGCAAAGGCTTATGGGTCAATATTTATAAAAATCACAGTCTTTTACTGTTAGTACTAATATAGTTTTAAAAAGAAATTTGTTTTTCACATTTTAATGTCTTTAAAAGTACTCAAAGAATTCATTCATTATCGTTCTGCTTTTCAGAAAGTACTTTTGAGGTAGATCTGTTCCGGATTCTTTTTCTTTTTCTTTTCTTTTCAGAGGCAGATGATTCTGGGTCCTGTGTTTTCTTTTTTTTCTTCAAACAGCTCAGAGGATTGGGGCCACTTATTTTCTTGCGTTTTTTTCTTCTTCTCTGCTCCTGGTTTTTCGCTAAACCTTGTTCTTCTTTGAGTTGCTTGATACTTTGTTTCTCATGCACTGAGACAAGCTGACCTGACTCTACTGCTTTAACAAAGGCAACTGTTTTGGGAGAAGGTTTGTCCAAGACTATAGTGTTCTGAATAATAAACATGAGAGGAACTCCAGGCTTTTTCTTTACTTTCATAGACAAATTCTGATCCTATTAAAAGGAAAAAATAGAATTGTTCAGTTCAAATATGCCAGTCAAATAAGATGCCTTAAATAGTAAAAATAAAAGAGATCGCCAAGTTTTACTTTTCAAATCAGTATGTCTCACTAACGGGAATACACTTAATGACCTAAAAAAAAAAAAAAAAAAGACAGACATGAAATCTGAACACAGTTAAATGCCAACTAAGGTGAACTAGACTTACCAATATTCTAGGACCAAAAATTACACACTAAGGCAAAGGTAAGTATGTTAGGCAATGTTCCATATCTTCGAAAAGGGTTAGGAATTTTAACACCGGTTGCAGGAACAGCAACAACGTAAGAATTGGCTGACTCAGATTCTAGAACTAACTCTGCATCTAACTGTGTGATTTTATAATTCTAAAAGCGTATTTAAGCAAATCTGTATGTACATGCACTTATTGGATAATATCAACGCTGAGAGTCTCTCCTACCACAACACTCCTCTGCCCCGGATCTTTAAAAGTGTAAAACAGTTCCTTATTGGTAGCACAATTTCAAATAATATGAAACATGACTTCTTGAGAAAAAATATGAAATACAGGAACACAAGAAAACACTGATGAATACAGAATATAAAATTTTTGCTCTACTTATTTTCCCTTTAAGAACCCTGAAACAGGGGCGCCTGGGTGGCTCAGTGGGTTAAAGCCTCTGCCTTCAGCTCAGGTCATGATCCCAGGGTCCTGGGATCGAGCCCCACATCGGGATCTCTGCTCCGCAGGGAGCCTGCTTCCCCCTCTTTCTCTGCCTGCCTCTCTGCCTACTTGTGATCTCTGTCTGTCAAATAAATAAATAAAATCTTAAAAAACAAAAAAAGAACCCTGAAACATACAATCACATCTCTTTGTCAATAATTTTATTTAAAAAAAAAACTTAAGAATCCTCAAATTTTCCAATGACAACTGCTTTTATCGACTGCAAATTAACTTAAAAGCCTGCATTTTAAAAAGTCAAAACATTTTGACAATGCACTTCCACCTAAGTTTTCCTGATTATATGTAGCTCCAAATGAAATATAGATAGAAAGGTTAAAAAAAAAAAAAAGAAATATAGATAGAAATGATTAAAAGATTAAAATTGACTCTGGTTTTAAAAGCAGTTATCACCTGTGTTGCCACAAAATAGTGATGAGGATTTCCCTCTTCAACCATGGCCAGTAGACATTCTGATCCACTCACAGCGTTCTTGAAATGGGGACAATTTCGGACTTGGCATTTTTGTGCAATCAGTTTTGCCCCATATAAGTCTTTTCCCAATGTTTCTAATTCTTTTAACACACACCTGGGGAAAAAATCTTATTAGCAGCTCACCACTGTAACAGATACCTATCAGTTGTTCACATAAAGCAAGTATTAAAAAATTACCCAATTTTGAACAAATTAAAACTATATCATTACAGGGGCGCCTGGGTGGCTCAGTGGGTTAAGCCGCTGCCTTCGGCTCAGGTCATGGTCTCAGGGTCCTGGGATCGAGTCCCACATCGGGCTCTCTGCTCAGCGGGAAGCCTGCTTCCCTCTCTCTCTCTCTGCCTGCCTCTCTGTCTACTTGTGATCTCTCTCTGTCAAATAAATAAATAAAATCTTTAAAAAAAAAAAAAAACTATATCATTACAATCTGAATTTGTCTTATGTTGGCCCCAGTCATATGATATCTATTTCACTCTTTAAAAAACCTGGAAAATACAACCACTGAGTAGAAGGAATAACAGTTAAAATTTACTAAGCATTTATTATGTGTCAGAGAGCACGCTGAATGTCTTTACATAATTTCTCGTTTCAATCTCAAAACAGCTCTAGTTAGGCCCCTTACTTGGAAATTATCCATATTTTAGAGCAACTCACTCTGAGAGATTTCAAGTAACATGCTCAAAAACAGCTAATAAGCAAGCAGTAAAGCCAAAATGTGAATCCAAGTAGTTGACAACAGATGCCTTGCCCCAACCTTTGTGGTATATGCTTCTACTTCAAGTACAAATGGGTACACGTTTAAACTATTTTCAGCACAGAAAAGTAAAAATGTTCAAGTCACCAGCTTAGTAACAATCACAACTTCCTTTTTCACTCTGCATTTTCATACTAATGTAAGTCAATGCTTTGCAAAGCGTCAACTAAAAACTACCCATATCAAACTGACATAGTGATAACTGCATAATTTCTACTCCTTTCTCATCCCCAAATCTGCACCTCTTGAGGAGTCAAATATTAGCATTCTAATAAGCTCCCCAAGCACTTCTTCCATGAAAGAAAAGGAAAGGAAAGGAAGAAAAAGGGAGGGAGGGAGGGAGGGAGGAAGAAAAGGAGAAATAAAGAAAAACTTATAAATACTGAGTCAAAAATTTCTTAGGCTCTAGCCAGCCCTTGTCAGACTCTACCTTGCCTCACTCCCTTTATCATTCCTTTAGTTTTTGTTCAAGAAGAGAGATTTTGTGGGGCGCCTGGGTGGCTCAGTGGGTTAAAGCCTTTGCCTTCGGCTCAGGTCATGGTCCCAGTGTCCTAGGATCGAGCCCCACATGGAGCCCCACACAGAGCCCCACATTGGGCCCTCTGCTCAGCAGGGAACCTGCCTCCTCCTCTCTCTCTCTGCCTGCCTCTCTGCCTACTTGTGATCTCTATCTGTCAAATAAATAAATAAAATCTTAAAAAAAAAAAAGAGAGAGAGAGATTTTGCTTTCTTAGTCATCAGTTCTGAACTCTTTTTAGGAGTTTCAGGCCCAAACTACCAAGTATTTATTGAATATTTCCTGCGGATGTACATCAGCTCTTCAAATTCATGTCTAAAATCAAAGTATTTCCCTGCCTCCAAACTTCTCCAGGGCATGCGATCTCTTTGAATACATGAACTTCCCAGAAGCTGGGCCTAAGTCAGAAATCCTAACTGACCTTTTCTTCATCACCCCTACCCCTACCCCATCAGCTGTTAGAGTTCTAACTCTAACTCTCGGCTGTTGGTATCTATCTCATAATGTCTCTTTGCAGAACTCTTGGGTTTCTCTTTGCAGTTTCCTCTATGAAGTTGGGGCTCCCGTTATTTCTGGATTGGACAACCACAAAATGAGTTTGCCTGCCATCACGCTCTTGCTTCTCCAACTTAGCCCTCACACCTCTGCAGTTAGCTTTTCTAAAAGACAGCTGTTGGGTCTGACAGCATTTCTCTCTTCATTATGCACATCAAGAATTGACAGAATACAAAATAATATGCTTTAAAATAAACCATCAGTATGATGTGTGCTGGGGGTGGTGGGAGTGGATAAATGAAACAAGACTGGACATGTCAACAATTCCAAAAGCTGAGTGATAAGATATTTCATTATACTACTCTACTTTTGTGTATGTATAAAATATTCTGGAAGTTAAAATAACTTCTTTAGGGAAAAAATGCTATAGAGTATAATTTCATGCAGTACTTCCCAAACTTTTTTTGTTATATCAGTATATTAAAAATGTTAATATTTCGGGGCACCTGGGTGGCTCCGTTGTTAAGCATCTGCCTTCGGCTCAGGTCATGATCCCAGGGTCCTGGGATCAAGCCCCGCATCAGCTCCGTACTCTTCGAGAAGCTTGCTTCTCCCTCTCCTACTCCCCCTGCTTGTGTTCCCTCTCTCGCTGTGTCTCTGTCAAATAAATAAATAAAATCTTTTTTAAAAATGTTAACATTTCTCTGGCACACAGGTAAATGAACAGGTTTTGTGTAGCCTTAAGTGATGAACTCAGGGCACAAGCCAACTAACGACTTGTCCGGCAGCCCTAAAGGCTAAGGGGATAAAAATGATTTTGAGGTGCTACTTGAATATGGAAAGCTCTTCACGGAGCAACACTATCGTGAGAAAAGCAGGGCAATGATACTGTGCGCCCGTAAGAGCCCATTCCTCTGTTTGTGTGTGTGTGCATGTGTATACGTAAAGAACCAGATGGACGATACAGCACGTTGACAGTGGTAATTCGTTGGTGTGGTATTATGGGTCATTTTAATTTCTTTTTCTATTTTTTTAAAGTAAATAAGCTACTATGGAAACGGGAACCCCTAAGTTTCTTAGTAGTTCATGCTGTTAAGTTTTTAACCTTCTTCCCAGCTTCACTTCCAACTACATTCTGTGCTCTAACCTCCTTTCCAGGCATTTGACAGCTCCATTTCTTTATTCAAGAGGCCTCCACAAGTCACTTCTATCTTTTCTGTCACTCAAAATAGTCCTCCCCTCAGAACCGAAAGATGAAAAGAAAAGGAGAGAAAGAGAAAGAGAGAGGGAGGGAGGAAGAAAAGGAGAAATAAAAAATTATAAATACTGAGTCAAAAATTTCTTAAGCTCCAGCCAGCCCCTGTCAGACTCTACCTTGCCCCGCTCCCTTTAGTCTTTAAGAAAACTCAAAAGTTTAAGAGAAGCTCAAAAGTTATCTCCTTTATGAAACCTTCCACGATTCCATCCTCCCTCCTATGTCCAGGAGGCCCCATCTTAAGTGTTCTCACACCGAGGGAGTCACAACACACTGGAGTCAAAACACACCCATGGAGGCTGACTGATGCACTTCACTGGCCCATGAGGGCTGGACGTTTGTCCTGGTCACCAAGTTATCCTCAGTGACTAGAGCACTGCCCGGCATACAGCTGGTGCTTAATAAAGACAGCCGAATAAACAAATGAGCATGGGCAGAGGTCTTAACCTCGAGTTCTGAATGCTCTTTCTGGGAATCGAAGATGTTCGCTCACACAGCAGTTGTGAGGCTTGAAAACTGTTCGTTCACACTAGAAAAAGCGAGGCAAATAGGAGCAACCATTTAAAAGGGGCAGGTTTTGGATACCAGCGAGGGCTCTACATACACGATACCTCGTTTGATCCTTCCGGCAACCTTTTTTTTTTTTTTTTAAGATTTTATTTATTTATTTGACAGATAGAGATCACAAGTAGGCAGAGAGGCAGGCAGAGAGAGAGGAAGGGAAGCAGGCTCCCTGCTGAGCAGAGAGCCCGATGCGGGACTCGATCCCAGGACCCTGAGATCATGACCTGAGCCGAAGGCAGAGGCTTAACCCACTGAGCCACCCAGGCGCCCTCCGGAAACCTTTTGAGGTTCGGTCTCTGCTTTACAGATGAGAAATCCAAGGCTCGGAGATGAACTCGCAGGAGATCACAAAGCGGGTAGGACTGGGACCTAGATTCGAAGCCGGGTCGCACTAGAAAGCACGGGCTCATCTGCCAGGCCAACGACGGGAAGAGCCGCAGGGCACTGTACTTTCTACCTACGCTGCAGACGCCCGCCTGACCTCCTCAGTGCCCCCACTCCACTGTCAATTCCTCCCGGGTGGGGCGTTCTGCACGCCGCGGCCTCGCCTCCACCACGCCCGCAGGATCCCCGGGCCTCCTCCCCGGACCTCCTCTCCAGACCCGCCTGGCCCACCTGGTGGTGCACAGCTGTGTCTCCCCCATGAGGTAGCGGGGCAACTGCTCCCGCAGCTGGATACGGCCGCGCAGCGCCGCCTGACAGAAGGTACCGTCCAGCAGGATCTGGTACGGCTCGCGAACTCCGAAATTATTGCGGAAGAACCCGAGATGCTTCTTGGCATGTTTCTGCCTCGTGATCTTCATGCCTGACTTAAACGGACCGACACAGTGGGTAGTAGCAGCCGTCTACCTCACCGCCCGCTCCTGCCGGAAGTAAAGTGCCTTTGCCCCCGGAAGCAAACGCCCCCATCTGCCGGACCGTCCTGGTGACGGCACGCCCAGACGAGCGCGCGCTTTAAGGTGCGCGCCCTGGGGGCGGTGCTTGTGCCTGGCAGTATAACGATAATCAACGAGAATATGGAACCTTAATACGCTACAGACATTATTCTAAGTAATTTACCAAATTACCCTTTAATGTTTACAATTCCCAAGTGGGGGAAAGAAAGAGATCAAAGTAATTGGGCAACTCTGAGCATGTCTGTCCTAGTTGCCTTCCCTCAAAGAAATTAAGCGCCTTTGCAAAGGGCACGTGGGTCTTTAGTGTTACAACTATCACTGGAACCAGGACTGAAGTTAAGGGCTGCCTGTAGTTCAAATATTCTTGCTATCCACCCTCCATAAGAACTGCTGTTACTGAGTGCCAAACTTAGGGCAGAAGATGGCACCATTTTGCATCTCCTCCGCCCCTTAAGACCATTCTAAATCACTTACACAGGGTGTTTTGGAAAAAAACTCCCAAGAGCTTCATTTTTTATGTGTCAGAATCCCGAAACTTGAGTCCTAGTTCTATCACTAACCCAAGCCAATTTCACTTTGAGCAACAATTCAAAAAAAACTGGCTTCAGTTCTGCACTGTCAAACTGGTTGTCAGGACCAGACTTTTCAAGAACCCTTTCTATGTTTATGGTGTCTGAGATACGAAGACTAGGTAGGTACTGGACTAGTAGCAAAAAGGGGAAAAGATCAAAAGTTTTCAAGTTACTTGGTCAACTCAGTTAATGAAGAGTTAATCACAAAAATTTTTCCCCAGCAGGTAATTGCCAAGGGTCCGCTTAATTTCAGAGCAAGATGATCATAGCATGGGGAAGATAAAATGCTGCATTTTTGTCCTGGCCTGGAAACTGTCCCATATCTAGCTTTGGCTAACAATGGAGAGAAAGAGCTAATACAAAAAAAGTAATTTACAAAGTTATTGAGATTTGCATTTGGGGTTTTATTTGAAGATACAGGTTTATGGAATTGGAACTAAAATATTCTATAATGGTTCCCATATCCTGATTCTCAGCACAAGATCACTTAGGTGCTTTTATTTCACTGAAAATAAATTTAGAAACTGGAAGCTATAAGGTGTTATTAATGGGATTGGATTCATGGTTCTTGAGTATAATTGCTCACTGCTTTCCAGTTTTATTCTTCTTTATTCCTGCATGCCAACTGCCCACCCCAGCTATACTCCCACCACAGAGAAATTGTACCAACCTCGTCTTACAAATCAGTTAAAACATTTAAAAAAAAATAATAAGATACCCAGATTGATCTACCAGCTCCATTTCATTGGTCATATTTCACTTGTGATGATAAAGGGGAACCTCACTATAATGGAGTTGGAAAGTTGGGCAGAGAGAATCTCACACCCCACTACTTTTATTCAGTAACAGGCCCAACAGGAAGAGACAGACCTTGTAGGTAGATGTTACATTACTACTCCGGCAGGAGGAAGAAAGGCTTTCCTTATTCAATGCCCCACCAACAGCCCAGCCAATGAGAGATGGTCACAACCTGGCCAATGAGAAGCCCCTACAAGCTCTCAGTTTACTCCAACAGACTTTTTGTTTGTACCAGTCTTTCCAAACGCCCCTGCCATTACCTCTATAAAAGAGCAGTACCTCTTCTTTGTCCCCCAGGTTTGCCTATGGTGTTGCTAGCTCCCTTGTCTGGTATTGCACTTGTCTTCTGTTTCTGAATAAAGCCATCTTTTTACTTGGTGAAATAAGTGGCTTAAAATAACTGGTTTGAGGGGCGCCTGGGTGGCTCAGTGGGTTAAGCCGCTGCCTTCGGCTCAGGTCACGATCTCAGAGTCCTGGGATGGAGCCCCGCATCAGGCTCTCTGCTCAGCAGGGAGCCTGCTTCCTCCTCTCTCTCTGCCTGCCTCTCTGCCTGCTTGTGATCTCTCTGTCAAATAAATAAATAAAATCTTTAAAAAAAAATAACTGGTTTGATATTAAGCTTAATCGGTGAGAAAAATATGGTGCAGTACTAGAGCTTTGAGTCCTATTCTAGTTGTTGTTGTTGTTGTTGTTGTTTGTTTTTTGTTTTTTGTTTTTTGTTTTTTTGTCAGAGAGAGAAGGAGAGAGAACGAGCACAGGCGGACAGAATGGCAGGCAGAGGCAGAGGGAGAAGCAGGCTCCCCGCCAAGCAAGGAGCCCGACGTGGGACTCAATCCCAGGACGCTGGGATCATGACCCGAGCCGAAGGCAGCTGCTTAACCAACTGAGCCACCCAGGCGTCCCTAGTTGTTGTTTTTAATGTATTAAACTACAGCATAATTATTTTCTAAGCTCTGTGTATATGACAGTGCCATTTGCATACCAGATCTTTATTTCACAAACATAAAGGCAGTCTATGACGGTGATTACCAAGTTTAAAACAGAGCTTTCTGTTACAGCAGTATTTCTCAAAACATGATCCTGGAACATACAGAAAAAGCCCCTGTTGCTTGTTTAAAATGCCCATTTCTGGCTCAGAACATGTATTGAGGGATAGGGATACTATTCAGAAAGGAAGTGACGTTTATTACAATCTTCCAAAGTTGTTATTATGCATATTAATGTTCCTGAGGTTTGCAGTCAAGCATCACTGTTTATCCAATAGGACATTTTCCAATGAATACTTTTTGGTCTGATGGTCATTGACCTAGTATTAGAAAATCAATATTTAGCCACAACCAAGGCAAAAGACAAATATTGCCATTATTGGTTGAACTATTTAGATATAAATTTAAATCTGAAATTTTACTTTCAAAATTATTATGATATCACTGTTAAATAGCCATTGAAAATAATTTTGACCTTATAGTACTGGAACAATAATGTCTCAGCATTCCTAGCTGCTAGCTTTTTTCTTAGGTCACTACACTGGACATTTTCCATGCCAAATAGACATTCAGCTCAGGTAGGTAGGGAATTAATTTATTTTTCTTTATTTTTTCATGCTCTTCATATTCTTTATTATGTCTGGATCAAATATAATTTATAATATGATTTGTTGTACATGATTTTGAAGTTTTTTCCTCATGAAATATTGAGGAAGCCAAGCTGACAGAATGATTTATTCTTGCAAGGTGTGCCTAATTCCCCAACAAGACTTTTTCATGAAAGATTCATGGCCTAAATGGAATTAAATAGGTAAATATTAAATACAATTCATAAAGGTTATTTTGTTTAATTTCATAAATGTTAGTATTCCAGATAATTCACAAAGATCCATTGTGATATTATTGTACCTTATACTCATATTTAAATATTTATAAACATTGGTGAACACCCATTAGCAAAAAGGATACAATGTTCTTTCTAACATTATGTAGCTAACACGTGTTCTAAGTAAATAATTTCCCTAAATAAATCATTTAGAACAACTTAGGTAAACTGTACTGAGGACCTACTAAGTCCTTCACTAGGATCCTCTATGACAGACTCCATCCAGGACTTGCTTACTGTGAATTTCCATATGTGGCAGGCAGTGTTTTGAAGATTGGATCTGAGGCTGCTCCACTTTTTAAAACATTTTATATTTTTCAAATTACAAAAATTCCTATCATAATAAGTGAAACAATGAAACAACACAAAGATATTCATCCCTTCTCCCCTTGCCCAGAGAAAACATTAACAACCTACTGTGTATCCTTTAGCAATTTCCCATTTTGATATACTTAACATCTCACTTGTATACCTATACACAGGGATTTTTGCCCCTTTAGGTTATTCAAAAATGGAATCATATTTTATCACTTTTATACATTTTGCTTTTCTCACCCAGCAACCCTTGTGGAAATCCTCCCCCCCTACCACCACACACCCCAAGTCAATTGGCATAGTTCTCATTCATTATTTTTAATGACTGCATGACATTTCCCACAAAATCATCACATATAACAGAGTGGATGTGATACAAACCGTAACTTGTCACCCAATCTCTCTTTTTCTAGTAATAGAATTTTGATTTTATTCTGGACATTAATATGTGGTCAGAGAAAAGAATCCATTTCCTAGACTTCTGCGCAGTTAAGTATAGTCATATGGTTAAATTCTAGCCAAGGATACGTAAGTATAAATGTTACAAAGGACTTCTGGGAAGGCTGCTTAAAAGATGCCAACTTAGCTCAGCAACTGGCACTTGGGGTTTTTTCCACTTTCTTCCTTCCTTCCTACTGGAATTTGGATGTGATGAATGGAACGCCAGAACCTATTTTAGTCCATGAGGTAACCTTGAGCATGGAGGCCATGTGCTAAGCCGGCAAAGCAGCTAAAGGAAGGAGTCTGTGTCATTTGTGAAACCATCTTTCCAAATCTAGGCTTTCAATGTCTGGACTTGTTTTACATAAGAGAAAAATAAACTTTTACCTTGGTTTAAAAATATTATTTTAAGTTTTTTTTTTCGCTTTTTGAGACTTTATTTATTTTAGAGCAGCAAGATATTTAAAACAAAATTAAAAGGAAGATACAGAGATTGCCCATATACACTCAGCCTCAACACATATACAGCTTCCCTATTATCCACATCACTCACCAGCATGGTACTTTATTTTTTTCAGCTCAGGATGAACCTACAATGGCACACTCAGTTTCTTTTGTATGCAGTCAAACCCAGTCCTAATTGATAACGTTAAAAGTAGCTAGACTTTTACATCGGAAGATGTCTTTGATGAAACTTTGATGCCAGTTAGTGTTTGTCAATACAAGTGCCCTTTCTTTGAACAGGTTCAAAATCTCAGTGTATATGTTTTCTGTAAAGGGTGCAATGTTTTTTCAAAGTAAAATAAATTAAATCCTTTTTGCATACAATAAAAGCTATCTTGACATTTTTTTCTTTTGCAAGTATAAACAATTTAATTTGAACTGGGTATGTCAGTGGGATGAAACTTCTGTTGAGTAAAGTTAGTTAAATATGAAGACCCCCCCCCCCCCACCCCTCAGCGGCTTGGGCAAGAAACATCAAGGACTTGTTAGTGCTACCCAGTTGTCAATTAAAGAAAGCAAGTAGGATTTCTGTCTGTTGGCGCAGCTAGTACCAGTGAGCTCTTTCTTCAGGGTATATGACAATAAAGAAGATGTCTCTTAGAAAAAAGTGTCAAGGGGTTTCTGTTTGTCCATGGTATTTTCAAACCAGACAGTAGTCAGGAAGTCCACCATTGGTTATCAGATGGCCGTAATATTGGACTAGCAAATTTACTCGCTGTAATAGTCTATTTCAATGAACTCGTACAGAGAACAATTACTACCCTGGGAATTAAATTGAAAGGAATTCAGCCTTTCACTATAACAGATCTAAACAAGGTTCTACATTGGAATGTTACTACAAAATGTTTAATGGTATTAATTAAAGTGGTAAAACTGAAAACTGGTAGAGAAGAGGAAAAGTTAAAAAGTGGCAGCAATGTGCAAACTATTTCATTTTGATGCATAACAAACTTCCCTTTCAAATTTAATTAAATCATAACTGAAACTGGTAGGGAAATTCGTACTGACCGTATGGGGGCTTTCATTTTAACTTACCAAAGCATTTTAGGAGATTAATGAATCCTTGTAAATTTACTCTGGGTAAGCAAATATTATTTCTGTTACTTAAAGGAGTTTAAAGACCAAAAATAATGTCAGATTATGGCATTAGAAGGATTTTCTACAAACACTATTTATTTATATTGAACAAAATGTTGAAGACAACCATTTCACTCATGGTTTCGTATATATTTTTAAGCATCAGGAGGACTTCAGGGCAGAAACTGAACTCCTGGTGGCAAGAAATTAAACAGACTTTCAATAATCCAGTAGAATATTATTTCAAAGTCTCATATTTATAATTAAATTACACCAATACAAGGTATTAATTATGTTATATTATACAAAATTGGGGCGCCTGGGTGGCTCAGTGGGTTAAGCCGCTGCCTTCGGCTCAGGTCATGATCCCAGGTCCTGGGTTCAAGCCCCATATCGGGCTTTCTGCTCGGCAGGGAGCCTGCTTCCTCCTCTCTCTCTGCCTGCCTCTCTGCCTACTTGTGATTTCTCTCTGTCAAATAAATAAATAAAATCTTTTTAAAAAATTATGTTATATTATACAAAATAAAAGTCACTCTTAGAATCTGTGCAAATATTTTCAATGCTATATCACCTTGTTTTGATATTAGTTGGTAATTCATATATCAAAATACTGGGACAAGAAGGCCAAATGTTGTTTTTTAAATTATTATTATTTTAACAAACATATAGGAAATGCCCACATCTGGGTCATATGTATAAATCAATATTATTTTCTTTTTATTGGCTCTGTCTTTACCCCCTCTATTGTTCCTTTCATGATACTGAGCAAATTACTTAGCTCTTCAAACAATGGCCTCTCACTCCACATGTACACAGAAGGAAGCACATGATTTAAATTGATCCCAATCAGACTAAAGAGAAAGACCTTTTTTCCCCATGGCTGGAGGAGAGGTTTTCCTTTTTCTTGCAACAAACATAAAAAAAGAAGTGCATTGTGTGCATTGCTACTGGCAGCTGTTTTGAAATTATGGGGGTAGCCAGTCTATGGACCGGACCAAAACATGTTAGAAACCAGAGACAAGGGTATCATAATGATATGGAACTGGAGAATTTATGTTACTTTATTTGCAATATGCCCTCCTCTAGACATTTAGCTATGTGATAGAATACATCTTCTTGTTTAAAATAATTAAAATTGGGTTTTTGTGTACTTGTTTTTTGTTACTTGCAGCCCAATGTGACCTAACTGATGGAATATTTGCTAAATCCAGCACCCCCCAAAAAATACCTTTTAAAAGGAAAAATTATAGGGGTGGCTAGCTGGCTTGGTTGGTGGAACGTGCAACTCTTGGTCTTGGAGTTGTGGGTTTAGGCCCCAGTTTGGGCATAGAGGTTACTTAAAAAAAAAAAGTAAAAGGAAAAATGATGGTATTGCTTGTGTAACACCTTGCTTTAAGGAAATTTAAGATGTTCTGCATATGTTCTTGTTTTATCCTGGACAACATTGTGAAGAAGCTAGGATGCAGAAACCTATTGTTATTATCTGCTTTTAGCATCTCTCAAAGGTGTCTTTTCCACTCTAGTTAAATATTAAGTAAAGTGTCTACGGTTTTAAGCCAGATGATTTTCTTTGGCCAAATGAATGTTTGCGGACTTCTAAAAAGTATACTAACTTAATCCAGAACTTTAGTTTTCCCCTATTTACATGTTTTTTCTTCTGGCTTTGCTAACTTCTAATTTTTGTGTGTAGACCTGGCTTGTTTATTATGATGACACTGTATAGTCTCTTAGGGAGGGGGAGAAATTGCCCTTCCCTCCCATTTCCATAGAATAGGGAGTTTCTGATCCCCTCCTCATGAATGAGTGTCGTTGGAGGGTAGGCTTCCTGTTTCTCTCTATTCCCTGATACTTGTGACTCCTAAAAGAAGGAAGGTATAATCTGATATTTTGGAGATCTCATAACCATCACATAATCACATCTCTTTCCCAAGAGAAGAAAAGAAAAGATCTTTGTGCTCCTTTGCTAGAAAAGAATCTATATAGAAGAGGTAAGAACATATATCCCTTACAGAATCTTATGCTGAAAGCTTTGAAAGTTTCCTTGCTTCTTTTGTTTCCAATGGGTACTAGAGAAGGAGGACCCCTTAGCTCTATGTCATGAATACACAGTTACTTCCCAAAGGGACAGTAAATAGTAAGATCAGATTACTTTCTACCCATTTCCTTCCTCAAAATCAAGATCAAATGCCAAGTTGATCCTATAAAGGTTAGCTGTGAGCCCTGAGCAGACAGAGACACAGAGACCATCCTATACCTATCTACTCCATGACCAAGATTGCTGCTCAGCTCAGGTCCCAAGACTTATCAGATGTCCAAAGGAACCTTGCCTTCCATATAGATGGCAACAACTAAATAGAAATAAACTGATATTTTACTTTATTTTTTTAAAAGATTTTATTTATTTTATTTATTTGACAGAGAGAGAGAGAGATCACAAATAGGCAGATAGGCAGGCAGAGAGAAAGGGGGAAGCAGGCTCCCCGCTGAGTGGAGAGCCCGATGCGGGGCTCGATCTCAGGACCCTGAGACCACGACCTGAACTGAAGGCAGAGGCTCAACCCACTGAGCCACCCAGGCGCCCAAATAAACTGATATTTTAAAAAACCCTTTGGCTAATCTGTATACCAAATAAGAATAAAGTGACATTTAAAAAAATCCTTTTGGCTCACCGTTGGAGTCTTGACTCTCAGTTTACTACATTGAAAGGGGTTTAAGTAAGCTTTAGCCAAGTGAGGGAAGGCGGTTCCAACACTGGCTGGTTCTAAGGCATGGCTGGACTGGTCACAGTCTGACATTCACTGGGCTGTGTTTTCCTAGTGGGTAGAGTTACATGCCACAAAGGCAGAACTGGTCAGACTGTTTATTTTTTCATTTTTTCATTCAGGTATGACAAGCTATTCTTTGCTTTCTGTCCCTAGGTGGTAGTCACCCATGGGCACATCCCACAGCTTGCTTTGGAAGGTCTTCACCATCCTCTCTCATTTTGCCTCTGACTAAATTTGAAATATTTTCAACAAATATAGAAGTATGCTAAAAAGTTTAGTTCCTGTGACAGAAAAAATGAAGAACATATTATTACAAACACAGGGTAAATTTATTTTGGCCTATAAATGAATAGCTACAATGGTATTAGTACCTGCAACATCAAACTGCTGTTTTTGGAGGCAGAAATACAATTTAATGACTGTGACTAACCTTCTTTGGCTGATCAGTATAGAAAATTCCGTGTTCTGCTACAATCTGTTATTTAAATTTTTCTGTATGGTTTAGAGGTATTTGGTTCTTATTTTTCTAAGATCTTGAGGAGGGAGCTTTGGTTATTGATTGGAGATAGTTCCTCTTTCATATAGTATGCATTTAGCTATAAACTTTTCTCTTAGCATTGATGTAGCTGTGTCTCACAATTTTTGACGTTTTATATTTTCATATTCATTCAGTTCAATGTGTGTGTGTGTGTGTGTGTGTGTATTTAAATTTCCCTTAAGACTTCCTCTTTGATCCATGGGTTATTGGAAGCATGTTGTTTAGTTTCCAAGTATTTGGAAAATTTTCTGTTACCTTTATGTTTTGACTTGTAGTTTGAACCGATTGTGGTTGGAGAACGTATTCTGTGGGATTTCAGTTCTTTTAAATTCGTTGAGTTTTGTTTATGGCTCAGGATATGGTTTATATATTCCATGGACATTTGAAAATAACAAAATGAATGTACATTCTGTTGTTGGGTAGAATGTTCTATATTGTTGATTAGATCCTGTTGATGGTATTGCTGAGTTCCTTTAAACCCTAGCTGATTTTCTCTCTAGTTATTCTGTCAATTGTTGAGAAAGGGGAGTTGACATCTCTAACTATGACTATGTGTTTGTCTATTTATTCTTCGAGTTCTAGGAGTTCTTTCTTTACAGAAACTCAGCTTTATTACTAGGACATACACATTTAGAATTACTATGTGTTTTTGGTGGCGGCCATTTCATCATTATATAATGTCTTCCTCTGTCTCTGGTGATTTCCTTTGCTCCAAATTCTCCTTTATCTGGTGTTAATATATCCACTCTTGCATTCTTTTGCTTAACATTTACGTGATATACTTTTCCCATCATTTTACTTTCAATGTGCCTATGTCATTATATTCGAAATGATTTTTAGAAAGCCTATAGTCCTACAGTTGGGGTGGATTTGTACTATGTCAACTTTCTCTAAGCTGGAATCATAATTCCTAGAATTCCCTTTCCTGTACATCGGAGCTAGGGTTTCCTGTAAGGGTGTGAGGGAAACAGAGAAGTCAAAGATAACTCCAAGGTTTTCGGTCTAATCAACTGGAATAATCGAGCTCTCACCAAATGAGATGAGGAAGACTATGTGGGGGGAGGTGGTATTTGGAGCTCAGTTTTGGAAAGGTTAAAAAGGTGGTGCATATTGAACATTTATGTAGAGAAGCTGCATAGGCAGATGGACATGCTGGTGTGGACTTCAGTGGAGAGGTCTAGGGAAAAATAAATTTGGGAATTATCAGTTCTGCACAGACATCTGTTGAATGATTAAATATTTCATAAATAAGCAATTGGCAAAATTTGGAAACATGGAAAGAATGTCTTAAATTCCTTATCTAAAGTGATTTGCTAAAGCTGTCATGTATTGTTTTAAAGACTTCGGTTCTGTATTTCAGAGAACTGTAAGTCAGCGTAATTTTATTTTTATTTTTTTTTTAAGATTTTATTTATTTATCTGACAGACAGAGGTCACAAGTAGGCAGAGAGGCAGGCAGAGAGGAGACCGGAAGAAGCAGGCTCACCACCGAACAGAGAGCCCGATGGGGTCCTAGATCCCAGGACCCTGAGATCATGACCTGAGCTGAAGGCAGAGGCCTCAACCCATTGAGCCATTCAGGCGCCCCAATCAGCGTAATTTTTAAAGAGTATGCTCTGCATTATCCTTGGACACGGTACATAAAATAGCTTCTTTAGTACTTTCCTCATGTAAATCCTGCATGAAACCAATAGCAGCAAAGGACTATTAATTTTCGTTATTCTGATTGAAGTTCCTATATTCTAATTAATTTCTGTATAATCTAAGTGGTTAGAGACTGCTACCTAAAATTACCTAAAACAAACTGCAATACCAGCTCACCGCTAATTAACAGGATGACGTTGGACAAATCACGTCTCAGTTTCCAAATTATGTGTGGTGGGAGTTGTACAGCTCTTCATAGTTTATAAGATTGGAAATGGGGATTGATCAAAAAAAAAAGTGAACTCGTTTTTAGGTGAGAAGCTACAATAAACAAGAGCTATAATGTTGCTATGGTCAACTGACTAATGGCGACTGACTAAACATATGGTTGAAAATATTCTAAAAAGTCTAATTTTGTCTCAAACCTTTTGGTGAGAAAGAAGCCGCAAAGGCAAAACGCACATGCGCAAAGAATTACCTCCGCAAAGAAGGCGAGGCTGGAAAGGAGATGCGGGGCGGAGCTCCACTCCGGCTTTTCCTCCCAGCTCCGCCCCTTGGACTGTGCATGACGTCACGTAAAGCCCGTACTTCCGCTTCCGGTCACTCACGTTTCTCTTTTTTCCTGTCTGGCTGAAAAGATGGCGTCCCGCAAGGAAGGCACCGGCTCTGCTGCCACTTCTTCCAGCTCCACCACCGGCCCGGCGGGGAAAGGCAAAGGCAAAGGCGGGTCCGGAGATTCGGCTGTGAAGCAAGTGCAGATAGATGGCTTGGTGAGTGGGGTTCCGTTTCCCCAGGCCCACGTGGGGAGCTCAGTCCTTAGTTCAGTCCCGCCAGACGCGCTGCTTGGCAGCCTCCCCCTGGGCCGGGTGAGACTGGGACAAGGTTTTTTCCTAAAATCTTTCTCTTTCATCTTCACTTTTTGCTGGGAGGCGCAGAAGCTTTCTCTGCCACCTGTTGGGGGAGTTGAGGGCTGAGACAGGGAACAGAGGCTAGGGGTGTGTGACAGATTCCTGGGGTCTTGTTTTGAGATGTCTGGATTTGGAGAAAGACTCTTTAGGAGGACAAATAGGTGAAGGAGATGTCGAGAAGGATCTGCGAACCTAGGGCTTTTGGAAGGTGGGTAAACTTGATTGGTTCTCAGCTGGGACCTGACATCCGTAACTTCCCAAGTGGAGATTTACTTTGTAGCCACTTCGGAGCCTGCTGGTTCAGCGTTTATCTGAAACTACGTAGCGGGAATAAATATCTCTTATATGGGCTTCTTCTTTCCCTCTCTGTGAATGTTGGAGTGCCTCGAGATTTGGCTTTAGGCATCCTTCTATCAGGTCTCTGCTTTACATGGTATAACAAAAGTAGGTAAAAGCACACTCCTGGAGCCAGGCTGCTTGGGTTTGAGTCCTATCTCTAAAATTAGCTGAATGACATTAGTTAAATTAATCTCTTTATACTTATTTTAGTTGTTTTGAGGATTGAAATTGGCTGCATATGTGTCAATAACTAGAACAGTGTTTGAGACATAGTAAGTTACCATTTAATCTTAATTGCTTCAGTGTTATTATTGGTGTTAGAAGAAGTTACAGTAGTAGATCCTCAAGTTCCTTTCTTATGGCTTTAAATGTTATTTATATTCTGATAACCTTTAGATTTTTATTTCTTGCCATACTTGGTTTTCACGTGGCACTCTTAAATACCCCTGCCTTCCTGACATCGCTGTTTGGGTATCTTATAGGCATCTCAAATTTAACTTGACCAAAATAAGATTATTGCCATCTCCCCTTTCTTCCTCTCTCCCCATCCTTGGTCTTACCTTAGGCTCTCCTGTCTTAGTAAATGGAACTACCATCTAACCATTTGAACAAGTTAGAAAACCTAGGCAGTAACCTACATTTTCCCCCTCAGCAAATTCTGTTGGTTCCACCTCCAAAATATATCATGATTCATCTGCTTCTCATCTACCTGTGTGCTATCAACCATATCCACTTGGAATAAAATACAGACTTCTTACCATCTTCTTAAGGTCCTGGGACTCTTGTCTCTTTCTCCAGACTCACCTCCTACTTCATTCTAGGTTTCACTCACAGGTATTTTAGTTGTTTCCTCTTTTTGAAATACTCAAGTATTCTTCCTACTTGGTGGCTTCTTTTGATTCTTTAGGTCCTTGGCTTAAATGCTCCATGTTAAGAAAGGCTTTGCCTACCAGCCCTGTTTAATGTAGCTCCCTCCCCATCATCCTCCATCATACCACTCTGTTTCATAGCATTTTCCACTGACTGTAACTGTCTTATTTGTTTTCTTGTTTGACTCCAAACCAGAATGTAAGCTACTGATGGCAGACAAGGGACTGTGCTTTTTCACGTGTTATGTTTTCAATGCAGAACCTTTTAACTGATACATAGAAGAAATATAGAATATGTAGAATAAATATACAATAAATGAATGAATAAAACACTTTGTTTTATTTTTAAAAAGATTTATTTATTTATTTATTTTGGGGGGGGATGTGAGCAGGTGTGGGGAGGGCGGGAGGAGAGGAAGAGAAGGAGACTCCCCAGTGAGTGTAAGCCAGCCATGGGGCTTGATCCCATGACCCCGAGATAATGACCTGAGCAGAAATCAAGAGTTGGACCCTTAATGACTGATCCACCCAGGTGCCCCTCATTTTTGTACTGCTCCTAGTTCATGTCCTGATATCTTTTATAGATTGTTCTAATGGTATCTTGATTTGTTCTCTTAGCCCTGTTCAGTCTATTATTCATTCTTCAATTAAAACATTTCACTTACTGTGAAAGTTCAGATCTTGTTAACTTCCTTTCTGAAATGTTTACAGTGATGTTGCAATGAATTCAAGGCCTACCAAGATTTTAATTTCCTGCTATTTCCAAGCCTCATACGAAGTATACGTTCCAGCAACACAGGACTATTTGGTTAGTCTGATGTTTAATCACATTTGTTCCTGGCATCTTGTTAGTGGCCAAGACCTGTTTTTCTTCTTGTATCGAACCTTTCCTTTCCTACCTTTGGTTCTGCTTCACCAAATCTTTTGTATCTTTAATATCACCTTCTGCTTAACATGTGAACATTGTCAGGACTTTACCATATTACGATGTTTAGTTCTCTTCTTCACTTAACAGCTCTGTGTTCCATTCTTAGTTTCCACTTTTTTTCCTCTTGAAGTTAACGGTTAAAGAATTATCTGTAATTGTGGTTTTCCATTCTTTATTCAACTCACTGTTGTTAGAATTTCCATCACCAATAATCCCCTGATTTAGGTTTTAGAAAAATCATTGATAGCATTCACAAAGAACTATACAGAATATCAAAATATATCACACATGCAAAATAGTATCTACGATACATAATTTAAGTAATCACAAAATAAACGAGTTACCTGCCATTCAGCCTGAGAAATAGAACATTGTATCTTTGAAACCTCTTTCCCTATTTCATCCTTTCCTCCTAACCCTAATCTGCACCCTGTAATCACTATTGTGAGCTTTAGTTCAGGGATTGGGTTTTCTTTATAGTTTCACCGTACAGAGTATTTCTAAATAATTTATTTTGTTTTGCTTGTTTATATTAATAGTATGGAAGAAATATGAATTAAATCGTAGTACATGTTCTCCTGTGTCTTGAGTCATAAATGCATATCTCACATTGTTTTTGAGATTAGTCCATTCTAGACTGTAGCTAGACTGTAGCATTCCTTTTCATTACTATAGAGTGCCTCATTGTATGAATATGACATAATAGTCCTCATCTGACCATTAATGGACAGTTAGATGGCTTGTTTTTCCTGTGTGAAATGGTATTTCCCCAGAATCTTTTAATTGTCTCTTCCATTAGACTTGCCAATGAGATTTTTACTCCTGTGTGGAGTCAGTGCTCAGTGTATCTGTTCTCTTGGAATGGAGGAGTGGCTCTTTATTGCACTCAGGTGATCTCATTGTTCCTAGAAAAGAGCAAACTAATCTTTCCTGTTGAACTTTTCATGTAAAACCCATGTCATTCCCCCAAATCAGTTTGAATCTTACTATGGATCAGCGAGACAAGTAGAATTAGCCTCATCTGGTACCTTGTTAGAAATTCAGTATCTCAGAATCTTAGGCCCCTGTCTTGATCTCCTGTATCAGGTGATTTATAGCCTACTAATATTTGAGAAGTATTGTTCTGGTCCACATTGATTTCTTCCTTTGTCTGAACTTCTAATGATGACAGCTTGTATCACTCATCTTGGCACATGATCATAGACTGTTCATTAATGGATTACTGTTTTTTTTTTCTTTTCTCACTGAGATGATAACTTGAAGACAAAATTGTAAAATTTTTTAACAAGATTTTATTTATTTATTTTAGAGAAAGTGTGCGTGCATGTGTGCAAGCAAACGTGGGGAAGGGGCCCAAGGGGGAGGAAGAAGGACAGACTGTGGGGGAGCACTGAGACTCGAGCCAGACACAAGGCTTGATCTCTACCAGAGACCACGACGTGAGCCAAAACCAAGAGTTGGATGCTTAACCCACTGTGCTACCCAAGTGCCCCAAATTGTAAAATACTTGTATCTTTCATAGTTCAGTGTTTAAAACTGATTACCATCAAATTTATTTCCTTTTAAATTTTGTTTTTCCCTTATGTAAAAAGTTATCTTATAGTTTACAGTTATTAGCTACCTCATTCCTCCTTTATTGGATTTAAGGTAAAGTATGTTATTTATTTATTTATTTGTTTAAAGATTTTATTCATTTCATTTGACAGAGATCACAAGTAGGCAGAGAGGCAGGCAGAGAGAGAGAGGAGGAAGCAGGCTCCCTGCCGAGCAGAGAGCCCGATGCGGGGCTCGATCCCAGAACCCTGGGATCATGACCTGAGCCGAAAGCAGAGATACACCCACTGAGCCACCCAGGCGCCCCTAAAGTATGTTATTAATAAGTGAAAAAGTCAGAGTTCCATATACTTTGTCATTTACGTGTGATTCATGTGTTACCTCACAAGTACTTTCCAACTGCTCATTGACCCTTTTATCTCCCAGTCGGGCCCTTGTTACTGTTGAAATTCTCTTATTTGTTGCTTGTCTTCTCACACTAAAATATCAACTTCCTGAGAGCAGGACCAATGTCAGGTTTGTTCACTGCAATATTAACAGTGACTGACATGTAGAAAGCACTCAGATACTGTGAATGAATTAATGCAATTCTGGGTACAAGAAATTTTCTTGAAAATGAATCATGAGGAAACTGGGTCAGTAAATGCTTTGTAGAAATGGTGTGTTGGTGAGAAACACAGGAAGTGAGGCTGGAAGACCAGTGAGCTTTATAAATTCGCTCAAAATTTTTCCTTTTTTTTTTTTTTTTTTTTAAAGCATCAGTGTCTGATCTATAAGAAAAATCTAACGTTAATTGAGCACCTGCTGTTTACAAGACCCTCTGAAGGAAAGTTTGGTCAGATTATGTCTGATTCTCACAGCAGCTCTAAGGGTAGATGTTATCTGCCTTACCTCGTCATTATTCAGACCTGATGAGAAAATACTGGTGGAAGTGCTTCGTGAACTGAAAGGAATAATTCAAATTTGTGACGGGCTTATACTACGCTATGACATATATTACTGTGTATTTTGTGTGTGTGTGTGTGTGTGATAGTACACAAAGTTCTAGAGACTGTATAGTAGCTTATGGAATGGAAGCCCTCATCTAAAATCCCAAGTCTCAAGTAGAATACAGTTTGGCCTTTTATTGTTTAAACAACAAAAATATTATGTGGCTCTTGGCTCCCTCTTTCAGCTTTCTGACTTTAGTAGAGTTGCTTCACATGTGTGGGTGTTTCAGTCAGATAACTTGAAATTCTTTCAAGCACCAAAATTTTTACATTTTAGCCATTTTATTTATTTTTATTTATTTATTTATTTATTTTTTAAAAGATTTTATTTATTTATTTGGCAGGCAGAGAGGCAGGCAGAGAGAGAGGAGGAAGCAAGCTCCCTGCGGAGCAGAGATCCCGATGTGGGGCTCGATCCCAGGACCCTGGGATCATGACCTGAGCCGAAGGCAGAGGCTTTAACCCACTGAGCCACCCAGGCGCCCCATTTTAGCCATTTTAATTGTAAATCTTTCTGGTGTGTTATATAAATTACTGCCTGTTTAGTCGGAGAATATTGGACACAGATTTAGCCATGTTTTGAAGCTGTAGTATTATCTTTAAGAACATAATTTATTGGGGCACCTGGGTGGCTCAGTGGGTTAAGCCGCTGCCTTCGGCTCAGGTCATGATCTCAGGGTCCTGGAATCAAGTCCCGCATCGGGCTCTCTGCTCAGCAGGGAGCCTGCTTCCCTCTCTCTCTCTCTCTGCCTGCCTCTCTGCCTACTTGTGATCTGTCCCTGTCAAATAAATAAATAAAATCTTTAAAAAAAAAAAAAGAACATAATTTATTGCCCCATATTGGACAGTAGTCCTGGAGAATCTCTTTGGGTGTTTATATCTGTTTATTTCTATAATGTCACCTGTCTTTGAGCTACCTTGAGTAATTTGTCTTTCTAGTTGGCTGTCTTTTTTTCCTGCTGTTTTGTTGTTAAACTTACATGTCTTTTATCCCTTTTATTTCCGGCCTCTCATTTGCTATGGATGGTAAACCAGATAAGCAATCTTGTTAGCATTATTTTTAACACCAGGCTAATTTTTAACACGAGGCTAAGTACACTCTGAACGAGGATTAAATTGGGTATGCAGTTTCAATTTTGGCCACTTAGTTATATTTTTGTTTTGACAAGTAAGTTGTTACCAATTGTAAGTAGTAGTTTTTTATAGTAGATTAAAAACATTTGACATATGTTATTATATCCTAGGAACTCCAGAAGCTGATAGAACTGGATTATTAGCTGGATTATATGTATGATTCAGTCACTCCTAGAAGCTGAGTGGCTTTTCAGGGGCATAAAGCAAATTTATTCTAGAGTTCGGACTCAAATCACAAATTGCTGTCTTTGATTCATTTTGCTTTCTATTACTGTAACTGTTTCATACATTGTAAGGACTCAGTAGATGTTAGCTTTTACTATGTGCCAGGTACTATTCAAAATACTTTATATGTATTATAGCACTGAAGCTATATAACAACTCTGATTAGGGAACCATTGTTATCCCCCATTTTACAAATGGGGAAGCTCATATACATATAGATTATGTGATTTGATGAATGCCAGGATAAGGGAAATAGAAGTAGTGTTCACAAAAGCATTAATCCAGTGTTTCTTGCTCAAGCATCAGAAAGTGTATTTTCCTTGGGGCGCCTGGGTGGCTCAGTGGGTTAAGCTGCTGCCTTCGGCTCAGGTCATGATCCCAGGTCCTGGGTTCGAGCCCCATATCGGGCTTTCTGCTCGGCAGGGAGCCTGCTTCCTCCTCTCTCTCTGCCTGCCTCTCTGCCTACTTGTGATTTCTCTCTGTCAAATAAATAAATAAAATCTTTAAAAAAAAAAAAAAAAAGAAAGTGTATTTTCCAAAACTTAGGTCTCTTACAGACTTAAAACTTTAAAATGTGCAGGTAAGCAAATATGTCAGAATCTTTATATTTAGCAGTCTGTCATGTTTGAGAAGAAGATTTGTAGCTAATAGAAATCAATTTAGTAAGTATTTTCATTTGGAAAAGGACAACTTTTAGCCACTGGGTTGCACAGATACAAGATATTGGGGAATCAACATTGAAGAAAATAGGAGGTAAGCTAAAGAGAATTGAGGAGTACTGGTAGGTATTCTTAAGTAAGTCAGTTTACTTGCCTTAGGGTAGGCAAATCTGTCTGTCTCACTTCTCAGGATGCTTTTAAGATTCATATAACCGTGGAGACATCCTGGACTTTGTTCCTTTTCCTTAAGGTCAGAGGTCTTGTTGAAATCTGTTGCCTTTTTGAGAAAGCTTCCTGATTGTGCTTCCTGTGTTTATGGCGTATACATCAGTGATGACGAACTGTATTAATGTTGTTTCTTGTAGCAATCTTGGAATAACTTAAGGAGCATAGCATATGTGGTATTTCTCATGGGGGAGATGATTTAATAAGTCAGTTAGCATCTCTGGGCCTTAGTTTCTTCTTTAGTATGAGGATAATGCATGCCCTTCCTGCTGTAATGAATAGTAGAAGTTTAATATACATTATTTTTATTGATGTTTAATTATTGTAGTAACAGGTTTAGTAGTTGGTATTGATTTTAATAGTGACAGTGGGATTCCAAACTCAATGCTTTACCAAGTAAATGGAAGATAATGAAAAATTTTAACTTCAGTTGTAGCTTATCTGGCCCAGATGAAATGGCACATTTACTCTTCACATGCCTATTTTGATATTAAAGGGTATGGGTGCACAGTATTTACAGGTTTCTTGTCACCTTTGGGTTCAACTAGCTCCTGTGTATTATAAATTCTGATCTTCAGCTTAATATCCGAGATTTCCAGAGTTTTGCTGAGCAACACCAGGGATCTTAAGTCTTCCTAGCATTTTTCTGGACTTTTAGGTCAGTCCTAGCTTTGATACTGGGGAAACAAGCTTCTACAAAGCATTAGCCTTTGTTTGGGGTCTTTGCCAGGTCATATTTTGTTGTCAAATACTCTCACTTGTACTTTACCACGTCTACCCTAGTTCCTTAGATGAAAGCTTCTGATTTCAGCACTTACACGAAAGCTTAGTTGCATTTGCTTTTCTCTTGGAGATTAGTTCATAATTTTTCTTTTGTAAAATACTGAAATTATGGTACTTGGATATTATTTTCTTTGGCAAAGAATGAGAAAATATACCTAAAGAGAAAATAACTTTATTTTTTCCCATAAACTGTTTGTAGAAGATCATTCTGTAAAATGGTTATATCTTGTAAAGGTTAGATTTAAGAGCAAAAAGTACAGTGTAATGTACGTCTCCATCTATATGGTGACAAACTGTTCTTGTTTTGTTAAAACTGAAAGAGCTGAAATGGACACTAGCGTATGCAAGAGCAGTAGCCTGTATTTTTGCTAATGTTGGCACCAAGCCCAAAAATAGAGGAGAAAAAATTGATTCAGCAAAAGAGTGGTAACTCAGTATTAACTTAGTCAAAATATAGAACTTTTTTACTCTTTGAGTCTGAATTCGTCAGCTGTATTTTGGCATAATATTTTAAGGCTTTTGTTTTACTCCAAATAGTACTTAAACACCACAAATATTCATTGTATCCTGATGATTAATAATATATATAATAGGGGCGCCTGGGTGGCTCAGTGGGTTAAGCCTCTGCCTTCGGCTCCGGTCATGATCTCAGGTCCTGGGATCGAGCTCCGCATCGGGCTCTCTGCTCAGCAGGGAGCCTACTTCCTCCTCTCTCTGCCTGCCTCTCTGCCTACTTGTGATCTCTGTCTGCCAAATAAATAAATAAAATCTTTTAAAAAATATATGTAATAATAAATAAATAATAATAATGAATGTTGTTTTCTTAGTATCTTCTATACCTTTATCCCTGTCCCCAGCTAGTTTCATATGGGACAATAGTAATGTGCTAAAATACAATTTTTTAAAAACAAAAACCATATTTATTTATTGTAAGGGAAGTTTGGAGAAATTGAGCACGGATGCGCACGCTCTCTCTCACTCTCTCTCTCACACACACACACACCAACCAGAAAGAAAATAACTTGGTTTATAAACTCATAACATGAGGATAGATAGGATAACACCATTGAAATTTGGGGGTTTACTTTTCTAGTGTTTTTCCTGTGCTTTAATAAATACACTTTAATAATAATATATATATTATTATATATAATATATAATATATATATTACATATAATAAATATAGTTTAATAAATATAGTTGAAGTTAATGGCTTAAAGGTTATGCATGCTTTTAAGCATGTTGCCAAATTGTTCTCCGGAATAGTTTATAATAGTTTATTTTCCCAGGTACAGAATATTAGAGTGCTTCTTCTTGGCACCATTGCCAAAACAGTAATGATCTTTAAAAATCTTAGTCTTTATTTTTAAAATTAATGGTGTCTGTTAGTATGCTAACATACTTGTTGCGATGATTCAAGTCAGTACAATATTTCTTGTCCTTTGTTAGTGATACCATATCTGCCCAAGTCACTCAGGCTTCTGGTATCATCTTTGATTGTTCTGTAGGGTTTCCCTTGGATTCTCTTAGGATCACTTACATATTTTGTGAGTCTATAATTGTGTTGTGTGCACTATTCATTTCTCACTCTCCTTTCTGAATTACTGCAGAAGTCTCATGTGGCTGGTCTTACAGATTCTGTTTTGTATTTGGCCATCACACACAGTGCTGCTGAGTAAATAGTTATTTTAAAGGACAGCTGTAGTCCTAGAATACAGAAACCCTTTGGAAAATCCCCCTTATACCAAATCAAATCAAAATTGATAACCTGACTGTTTTTAGCCTCCAAATGAAGGCTTGTAGGTAACTGTTTTCAAGTTTGGTTTAAGGATCGCCTTTAAAACAATTAAAACCAAAATATTTTCCTTTGAATAGAAGAAAACCCCTGTTTTACATTTTGTGCAGAAATGTATAATCTTCAGTTCAATTTTGAGAGACCTCTTGAGAAAGAAAGTGAATAATCACCTTCCTCTGGTATTACTGTGGTGTGCTTTTTAAAAACTGAAGTCTTGGGGCGCCTGGGTGGCTCAGTGGGTTGAGCCGCTGCCTTCGGCTCAGGTCATGATCCCAGGTCCTGGGTTCGAGCCCCACGTCGGGCTTTCTGCTCAGCAGGGAGCCTGCTTCCTCCTCTCTCTCTGCCTGCCTCTCTGCCTACTTGTGATTTCTCTCTGTCAAATAAATAAATAAAAAATCTTAAAAAAAAATAAATAAAAACTGAAGTCTTTTTAATATAATAACCCTATTTAATTAAACAGCTATTTGGGTACCCAAGGAACAGAAATCAAAAAGCAAAAAAAGAGTGTGTAGTGAAAAGCTCTCACTTTTCATCCCTGTCTTTAACAACCCTCTTTCCAGAGGCAGTCACAGTTACTCTTTTTAATGTTTCCTTCTGGACTTGTTTTAGCAAGCACTGTCTCCTGTGAAGGAAGCAGAAACAGACTGTAATTGAAGTGCCCCCAAATCACCTAAAGGCTTTCTAATTAAGCAGTAGTCCATGCTTCTCAATATAATAGACTTTAAACATGTTAGGAGTAGATAGCTCATAACAGTTTTGAAATTTTTTGGTTTGTTTTGTAAGAGAGAGGAAATTAATTTTGTCTCAGCAGAGTTTTTTTTTAATCACTCATTTTACTTTGGAAAAATTACTTTCCAGCTGTATGTGGGAAAATTTTCAGATCGGTTAGGTGTATTGAGTTGGTAAAGTAAAAACTTAATGTTAAGAATAAAACATCCTCATCACTTAACATTTAATTCTGATTATACATTTGTATATTTGATTACATCATTGAACTATCTCATGACGAATTTTTATGAGGAGAATTTCTTGAGACTTTGCCCTTTTCCTCCATTTCCCAACAATTATTGGTTGATTTAACTTTAAAATTTTGGACCATTGATGAGCATTAGATCCAAGAGAATAATAATAAAGTATGCTCTTTCAACTGAGATATGATAGAGCTGATATTGATTAAGTGTTTTGGAGCATTGCAACTAATCCCATATGTGTCAGGAGCAAAATATCTTTTTTTTTTCTTTTTCTTTTTTGCTATTGAAGTTACTTAAATTTCTTTCACATCAAAACTGAACAGCAGTGATTTAAATCCTATTTATTATTTGACTCAGCCAGTTATGAAATGGAACCCCTATCCCACTTGAGCCATAAAATGTGTTAAATTTAAGACTAATGCTGCTTTCTGCTTTTTGAATTTACATTTTGGCAGTAACTACCTTCTTTGTTCAGTGTTAGAAAAAAATCATCTAGGCTTAACCAAATAAGAAAACTGCCAAGTTCACAGATCAGTCTGTGAAAGAAGCCAGAATTAAATGAAAGTCTAGTTATTGACTTTACAGAATATGCTAAGGGGAGATTCTGTGGCATTACAGTTTCTTTGAGACTAAAATTCTTCTGTGGTAATAGCTGTTCTCTGACAGTGATTGATGTGAGAAATTCAGGCTGTGGACCTTACCTCCCAGAATCTACAAAACTGGAATGAAGCCAGCCTAGGAGTCATGCATCCTGCCTGACCTTTTCTCCAAATGGCCAACAGAGTTTTAAGACACTGTTGAAGTGGATCTAGTCTTTATTTTTAGCAGGATAATGATGTTTTTAAGAGAACCTGCATACATAAGCACATGTATACACCACTGTTTTGAATAAAGACCATTTACTCTCAACTTTGACTTTTTGATGCAGATTTTCAAAATCTTATTTTGAAATCCTGTGGTATTGGTTGTCATAAGAGATAGCTCTAGATAACATGACTGATAAGTCTTAACAAAACTGGAAGTTTGGTGTCAGGTGGTTGATTTTTCTTAAGTTATGCTTACATCTTAGACTGAAAAAAAAATCTCTGAGGAATAAATTGAACATTCTTGGAAGGCAGGTGTCAATGCCATGAAGATACGTGGCATATTCTAGTCACTCACTAAATACTTGTTGGATAGGTGGATGGATGAGCCAATGGATTAGGTGAAATGTTTATTATAATAGCCTAACGTGTTACTGAGAATTTACTAGGCACTGTGTTCTAGATACTTTGGGTGGATTATTTTTTAATCCTTGTGACAGTGTTGTGAGATAGGCACTGACTGACTTAATCTCCAAGGAGATAGGTGAGGCTAGGGTTGTTAAGACACCTTATGTAAGGCCATAGAACTGGCAGACTTTATTTTGGATTCCAGTGCTCCAGCCTCTCAACTATGCCATACGATTTTCCTGTTTGTACAGACCAGAGGTTCACATTTGTGTGTACAGTCAGAATTAATTTTTAAGCTCTTATACTAAAGCTTTCTTTCTCACTTGAACATTATTTTTTTCACAAAGAAATAAAGGTTAGTTCTAGAGTTCCTATGTACAACAAGTGGAAGACAGCAAATCAGCATTTGATTGTTGGTGCTTCAGCTGGGCTCACTCACTGGATAAATAATTCACTTTCTTACCTCTGTCGTACAGAGCTTGTGATTTAACGTGGGGTCCTGTTGGGGCGCCTGGGTGGCTCAGTGGGTTAAAGCCTCTGCCTTCGGCTCAGGTCATGAGCCCAGGGTCCTGGGATCGAGCCCCACATCAGGCTCTCTCCTTGGCAGGGAGCCTGCTTCCTCCTCTCTCTCTCTGCCTGCCTCTCTGCCTACTTGTGATCTCCGTCTGTCAAATAAATAAGTAAAATCTTAAAAAAAAAAAAAAAAAAGTGGGGTCCTGTTGCTGAAATAAGTTTTTTACCTCTCTTAAGAATAGAATGTTCAGATTGGAATCAGAGCTAAGAGAAGAGGGGTTTGACCCCATCTGTGGAGTATGCCTGTCCTCTCCTGTAGAAGCAGCATAGGGCGGTAGAGGAACTGTAGCCACACAGTTTGGAGTTCACATCTATTGAAATATTGTCATTTTTTGAAAGAATTCATATCAGTAATGTAAATTAAGAAGTGTTTGATTATAAAGTCTGAATGTTCAACTTTTGGACTTAAGAAGGAATGGTCTACCTGCTTAATGTTACAGCTTCTGTAAACCAGTGCTACCTAAGTATGGGTAAGGTTTGTGAACTGTTCACTGTCTGTATGAGATAAGCACAGGATTGTGACTGAGTGTTTAGACACTTTTATAGCAGTATGATATTGCTGTGATAGCCAAGAGCGTGATCCCTGGGCTTGTATTTTCTCTTTTTTAAAAAGGTCACTTTTCTTGTAAGTTATTTTTTTACTGTAATACTGGTCTGTGAGGGACTGGAAGAAAATGAGTTCTTCACTGCAGATAGTCTGAGAAGCCCTGTTACAAACTATTTGCATACCTGTTTTAGCTAATGGCGTCTTCCTGTAACCAGAGTCTAATAATATTTAATAGAACCATATATAAAATAGTACTGTGATTATTAAGTACCACTAGATTTACCTATTTATTATTGGCTTTAGTGGTAAAACATTTAAATACTTACAATATTTCTTTTTATCTATGAGCTGTTTAAAAAAGATGAACAAGTGGATTTAGTGTTTTCTTACTCTAGGCGCACAGTACTGGTTGCAACCTCTGAACATTCCCTGCAAATTTGGCTTTATATAGAAAGGTTAAAAATGATGGTGTATTTCTAACAGTTTAAAACTACTTATGTCCCTAATTTTAACTGGGCTTTCTTTCAACAGATCCTTTTTATGTCTACTACAGGGACAGTAGGAAACCTGCTGCTTTTCTTGGTGAAGATTTATTGCTGTTCATTTGCTCAAAGTTTGAATTGATGTTTTTGCTGATTTATAATTGGCTTATGTTAGGCTCCTCTTAAACAGATCTCTCTGCTTGTTGAAAACTAGTCTGTATATCCAGAAGTTACCTCGTTGACCTTGGCGGTGTGTGCATACGAATATTGTTCAGTCATTTGTGTGTGTGAATGCAGTGACGTCTGTGAGTAGAGGTGAAGAGTAATCATATCAACAAGAGATTAGAATTTAAAGTCACCAAGTGCTCGGGCTTATAGTTGTATTTTTTCATTTTCTCCTCCTTTCAAAGCCACTTATTCACCCTCCCCTTTTTAACATACCTAAAAGAACATGCTAAAGTCAAGATAATGTCCCCATCATTTTGTCAACTCACTGATGTTGTCAAAAAGAAATTTGTGGGGTTTTTTTGGCGAAACTTGATGTGGTAAATTGTTGTAATTGCTGGATTTTAAAATCTTTTGACTTTTTCTTAACGTTTGATATTTTTTGAATTGAAAACAAATACATCCTTATTATAACTAAATAATAACAAAGATTCATAAAAGACATGTCCTTCCATACCATTCTTGTTCGTGCAAACATAAAATCATAACTGCATGTATGTAATACATTTTTATTACTATTAAGTTTTAAAACTGTAACCCTTTGTGTGTTGTGGCTCTTTGGGACTCTGACAAATGCCACAGACCTTTCTTCCAGGAAAATGCCTTTAATTATATAGAAATTATCAGTAAAATACCTAGTTAATCCCATTAAATTCCAGAATATTTTAAAATAATGGCAAAATTCTAAATGTTATACTCTTATGGCTCCTAAAACAATAGTTTAATTTATTCTTGATTGCCTAGTCTTATTATAAATGTGAGTTATTATAAATTTGAGTTTATATATAGTTATATAAAACATATATTATACATAATGCAGGGATATAGCAGTGGGTTTTTACCTAGTTCCTTATAAGCATTTTAGGAGATCTTTGAACTCTGAATTGAGAAAAATTGGTTGTGGGTTTATATATATGAATTGTTTCTGCTGCTTTTCAAAAATGCGTATAGGTTTTAAAAATTAATGTATTATTTATACAGAAGAAAATCCACCTATTTTAAATGCATCGTATGATGATCTTTTGTAGTTGTAAACAACTGTACAGTTGCCACCACATCAAAGTGTTAAATAGTCGCTTCACCTTGTAGAGTGTGCTGATCTGCAGTCAGAATCATCCCCCTTACCTTGGCCCCAGGCAGAGACTTTGGAGTTTTGTTTTGCCTTTTCTAAAAGTCCACATGAGTGAAATCATATAGCATGTAGCATTTTGTTTGATTTCTTTTTGTTAGTATTAACGTTTTTGAAATTCCCCTCTGTTGTACTGGTATTTCGTTCCTTTTTATTGCTGAGTAGTAAATAGTAGATAGAATGGACATACTACAATTTGTTTATCTATGTTTGGTGGCCTTTGGGTTGCTTTCAGTTTTTAGCTGCTATGAATAATGCTGTTTTATGAGCAATTGTGGACATATATTTGTGTGGGTATATTTTCATTTCTCCTGCTGAATTCCTAGGAATAGGAACTTGGGTGATGTAGTAAGTTTGTATTTAACTAAAAGATGCTGCATTTACTGTTTTCTATCTTTCCACCAACACTTTTCACGAGTTCTAAGTTTTTGGAAAGGTGTCAGTTTCCCCTTTCCTGACTTAGAAGTTCAGGACACCATCTTTTGATTCAGGACGGAGAATGGATTGCAATCCAGCTCTTAGCTCTTGGGTATTATGTCTAGGTCTGTTGTACTTTTGGGTACTGCCGTGTTAACTCTCAAGGTTAATACTCTGGTTGTTGGTTTCCTTGTCTTTTTTTTTTTTAATTTTTATTTATTTATTTGACAGAGATCACAAGTAGGCAGAGAGGCAGGCAGAGGGAGAGGAAGGGAAGCAGGCTCCCTGCTGAGCAGAGAGCCCTATGTGGGGCTCAATTCCAGGACCCTGGGATCATGACCTGAGCCGAAGGCAGAGGCTTTAACCCACTGAGCCACGCAGGCGCCCCTGGTTTCCTTGTCTTGATCAGTTATTTAAACTTTTTAGAAATGCAGTGTATTCAGCATTTCTGAATGTCTGTCGGAGTAGAGGGGATTCAGGTACTTCAAGTTGGCATTTTTCAAGGCTGGCCCCAAAATTCCAGATATATTTCTTAAATAGTTTACTTTTTAGCCCTGAACCTTATTAGAGTTGTTTTAATAGAGGAATTTTGTCTGTATCTTCATAGCCCTTATTTTACCAAGTAAAGATTGGCTCTGACACTGGTATTAAAAATATTTCTGATTAAAAGTCATTGTACTATTTCCTGAAAGGATTTTGTTGATATATTGTATTTCACAAATCACCAACAAAAATTATATGAAATTGCTCACCTTCAATTAATGTTATGGTATCTTAAGACATAACTATTTCTGTGAATAGATTGGATTTATTATTTATATGCCAGCGCTTTTGGTAAAAGCGTGAAAGTCCAGTACTCCTCCCATCCTAGTGTTCATACATCTCTAGGTCTTTTTGTTCTGCTCATGTATGACTTGTGTACTTCATGAAAAGTAAATATTAGCATTTTAATTGGAAATCCATAGCTGGCAGGTATTCTCTTCGCCCAAGCTGACTGCTTGATCGTCACTCATCTGCTCAGGTGTCATCTCAGAGAGGGACCTTTCTTGGGTCGTGCCAGTTAAGGTTACCTCCCTGTTTATTTTCTTCAGAGTGTGCTTCACTATAATTTTCATTCACTTTCTTAGCTATCATTCTGGAATAGTGGTTCACAAAGGGGAGAATCCCCAGCACTTTTATAGAGGGTCTCTGAGGTCAAAACTATTTTCATAATAAGATTTAACATTATTTGTCATTTTTACTCTGATTTTTTATGAGTGTTTAATGGAGGTTTCTAGATGCTACATGCTGTGTGATATTAAAAGATTGAATGTAGAAGCAAATAGGAGAATCCAATTGCCTTTTATTAAACTAAATATTAATAGGAGTCACGAAAAATGTGAAAGTGTCATTCTTCTTTTTTTTTTTTTTTTTTTGTAAGATTTATTTATTAGAGAGAGAGCCCATGCGTGTGAGTGTGCTTGAACACAGAGGGAGAGGGAGAAGCAGACTCCCTGATGAGCAGGAACCTGGGAGCTAAAGGCAGATGCTTAACTGCTGGAGCCACCCAGGTGCTCCACAGTGTTATTCTTCTATCTGGATTAAAATTTTTCTGAAAATATAAATTTTTTTTTTTAAATCACCCTATGCCTAATTTTATTTTATTTTTTTTAAGATTTTATTTATTTGTTCGATGGAGGTCACAAGTAGGCAGAGAAGATGGAAGAGAGAGAGAGAGAAGCAGGCTCCCTGCCGAGCAGAGAAGCCCAATGCGGGGCTCAATCCCAGGACTCTGAGATCATGACCTGAGCTGAAGGCAGAGGCTCAACCCTCTGAGCCACCCAGGCGCCCCAATTTTATTTTATTTTTTTAAGATTTAAATTTTTTTTTTTAATATTTTATTTATTTATTTGAGGGAGAGAGAAAACATGAGAGGGGAGAAGGTCAGAAGGAGAAGCAGACACCCCATGGAGCTGGGAGCCCAATGCGGGACTCGATTCCAGGATTCTGGGATCATGACCTGAGCTGAAGAGTGCTTAACCAGCTGAGGCACCCAGGCGCCCTGAAAATGTAAATGTTTTTTAAAAATGTGAAACAGTGTCATTTTTTGTATCCTGATTTTTATTTTGAAAAATAATTTTTCATAACTAATTTATGATAGTATGTAATATATTTGTTATTGTTTTTAAGTGAATACATATTTTGAACATTTTTCAATTTGAATTTCTAATATGTAAATATCAATATAATAATTTTGGGGGGTCCTTAGTAATTTTTAAGAGTGTTAAAAGGGTCTCAGGATCAAAAACTTTTGAGACTTCCTATTTTAAAATATAAACCTCATGAAAGTAAAGACCTATGTGTTTGATTTTAGTTTTCATTTTCCCAGTAGGCCTGTCAGAGGTAACTGGTCTGTAGAAGTCACTCAAAACATACCTAGGTGAATGAATTAATGAAGGAAGGAAGCCAAAAATAACAGACTTTTGGTGATTCTGTGCACAGCTTTCAAATCTTTCTCTAGTAACTGGTCTTGGCGGGCATCATACTTGGTAGAAAATTATTCTGATTCATCAGACCACGTAATCTTTGTTTTGGTCAGATTTTAATTGTTCCCTTGTATGGAGTTAAAAGTTTTTGATAGGTTTTTGATAGAGAGGTCTTAGAGATTCTGCTAAATGTTCCATTTTAAGGGGGATGGAACATTTTATTCATCCTGCTTATTAACTGAAATTTTAGGTTTGTTGACTTCTGGTCTAATTAATTTATTTGGGTATTTTAGGTTGTTGTTCAATAGTCCCGTAGTATTGAGAGTACTTTGTGTCTTTGAAGTTAAAATACTGTGTTGCGTTTATTAGCCTTTTGGTCAGGGTTAGGTTTTCATTTTGTAAAAAGTCACTTTTAAAAAATGGCATTGTGTTCATTAAAGATTAGAAAATGGTCTGCTTTGCTCTTTCAAATTGCACCGAATAATAAGCAGTAGTAGAAAAAGTGGTTCCCCTAGGGTAATTCAGCAGACCAGACATATGTTTACTATTCTTTACTAAGATCCACCCAACTTGAGAGTGTGCAAACCTCAGAAAGCTGGGAGACTGTTTTAGAGGTAGTTGATCTATTCAGAGACCAATTCTGACTGTGCAGGGCAAATCAACTATGTTAATAAACACTCAGACCCTGAGTATGACACGGTTCAGGGGGCATTGTTTGGAAGAATTTGGTAATTTAGGTTTCTACTGGCCAGTTTGTTTCCCTCCTTTAGGCGTAATATGTAGGAAAATCATTATTTACCCATGATTTATAGGATAAACAAACCTGGTCAGTGTTTGTAAGCAGTCTTAAATATAGGGTCAAGCTATGAAGCCTAAGTCTTAAAGAACACGATGCTTCTCAGGTGGATTGCTGGCATTACTTTCCCTCTCACCTCTATGCTCTAGAGATTCTTCCAAATAGGGTTTGAGTTCCTCTTATTAGGGGGTGACATTTATGCTAAATAAAATGTTCACTTTTTGGGTCTGTGTTTCTCAGTGTACTCACTTTTCATCAACGCAGGGAGTTGTAAAACAGAGGAAAGGAAACTTAGTTTTAACCAATTATGTGCACTGTAGTCCTCTGGGGAGTTAAAACAGAAAAAGTAAGGCTGGTCCATACTTACTTATTAAAAGTTAGAATGAAGTAGGATGTTAGAATCACCTGGAAAATCTGAAACGAAAATGAAAAGAAATAAAATGCCCACCAAGACCAATATAGGATTCGTAGCCCAGATCAATTAACTCTGAATTTCAGAGCTGGATTTTTTTGTTTGTTTTTCCTTTTGTTTTTTTTTTTTTAAACACTGATGGCTCTAATATGTAGCCAGGTTGAAGACCTCTCTTCATTTATTTAAAAAAGCTCTGCAGGGGGCACCTGAGTGGCTCAGAGGGTTAAAGCCTCTGCCTTCAGCTCAGGTCAAGATCCCAGAGTCCTGGGATCGAGCCCTGAATCAGGCTCTCTGCCCAGCGGGGAGCCTGCTTCCTCCTCTCTCTCTCTGCCTGCCTCTCTGCCTACTTGTGATCTCTGTCAAATAAAGAAATATAATCTTTAAAAAAAAAAAAAAAAGCTCTGCAGGCCATTTTTATAAGCTGAGAACAAGTGATGTAGAGCTCTTGAGCATGTGGAATCACTTGTGACACTTATAAACAAAATACAGGAGTATGTTTTTGTTTTGGAGACTATTAAGCTTCATGTATGTCTTTTTTTTTTTTTAAGATTTTATTTATTTATTTGTCAGAAAGAGTGAGCACAGGCAGACAGAGTGGCAGGCAGAGGCAGAGGGAGAAGCAGGCTCCCTGCTGAGCAAGGACGACCCCCCCCCCCCCAATGTGGGACTCCATCCCAGGACACTGGGATCATGACCTGAGCCGAAGGTGGCCGCTTAACCAACTGTCGAGCCACCCACGCATCCCCATGTATGTCTTTTTAAAAGTAAGAGGAAGCATGACGTAAATAAACAGGATTAATTAAAAATATATCAGCACTGTTTTAGGGACAGAGGCATATGGTTAGAGGGAGAGAAAATGAAAGGGGATGAGCTTGACTGAAACAGGACTTTTGTGGCAGAACATTCCCATCTTGTGGCCTGTGCGAATAGTGCTGGTCAAGACTAGAAGCTGTATTGCATTGTAGCAACTAGTGGCAGTTTCCTATTGATGCTACTTGATTCTGGTGATTCAGGGCACAAAAATTTTGACCTCTAGTACCATCCCCTTAGTGTCTTTTGCTGCCGGACCCTGTAACCTTACATTGAACTTTTCTACTTCATGCATGAAACCTTGCTTCTGTAGCCTAGCTACAGTGCCTTCTTCCAGAGCTGTTGCCCTTGTATTCTTTCTGTTTCAGCCATGTTATTACAAAGTTACTCAGTTATTTTGAAGTAATTACAAGTACCTTGAAGTCCAAAGTCATATCTCACCTCCCTCATTTAATAATGCTGTGTCAGGGGCGCCTGGGTGGCTCAGTGGGTTAAAGCCTCTGCCTTTGGCTCAGGTCATGATCCCAGGGTCCTGGGATCGAGCCCCGCATCGGGCTCGCTGCTCAGCGGGGAGCCTGCTTCCTCCTCTCTCTCTGCCTGCCTCTCTGCCTACTTGTGATCTCTATCAAATAAATAAATAAAATATTAAAAAAAAATAATTCTGTGTCAGATTGTTTCCTCTTCTGGCAAATAAATGAGGAAAATTTCTCATTTAATGTATTTGTGGGATTGAACGAGTCATTGCGTGTAAGTCACTGTGGAGTGCTTGATGTAAGTGATCCATAAATGTTTAATGTTTACTCCTTCGACAGGTAGATTCTGAGTGTCTTTTAAGTGCCAGGACCTGTGTTGGGTATTGGAGATATGAATAACACATCTCTTCCTTTCTAGGAGAATGTTTAAGAGAGGAGACCATGAGCAGAACATGGATTTTTGTCTTGTAAATATAAAACATCCGTGGAATGTTTTTATTTATAAATTCTTAGTTATTTCTGTAAGATAGCAAAAGCTTGCGTGTGAATTTGTTACTTCTGATCGGGAATTTTCTTTTGACATCTTTCAAGCTTGAATTGCAAGCCCATTACTTTACTTTTTGAGCAAAAGAATTGAGATTTTAGTATGTATGTAGGAAATAAGGTCATAAGATATCAAACTGAAGAATGAGTTAGCTTGGTTTTGATAATTTTTTTTTTCATATTTTTGGATGCTTTATCAGACTATATTATAATGGCAAGATTGTAAATGTTGGAAAATTATTTTAGTGATCACTAAAGTCTTTTTATTTTGGGCAGCCTTAAATGCTAGAGAGAATTTATCCATAAAATTTAAGCCTTCTTTCCTGAGACTACACCTGTAGTCCTTAGTTTGCCTTTCAAAGTAAGGCACATCCTCTAGTGCCTCACTTTTTAGAAAGTGTGCTTCCTGGTGGTCTTTACTCTAGAGAGAGCTTTGAATTCATTGAACTAGTTGTCATCACGGGGTTTTAAGCTTTCTCTCTTAGCATTATCCCTTTCTTTGTATACTTACTTATGTTGATTGTTTCTAGTAGATGGTTAAATCACCATGATTCTCCCATCTCTCAGTTGGATACTATTCCTGTAAATTTTCTCTCTGGTCATTCCCAGAGAACTGAAAAGAACAGGTCAGTGATGCTGAAAAGAGTGAGACGGTAATTTCTCTGACTTGGAGCACGGTGCTTCTGTTGATGCTCTATGAAGTTGCCCTGATGCTTTGGCCAGGCAGGTCAAGCTGCTGGGCTGTTTGGTTACATTGCGCTCCTACCCCCCAGCCCTTTACAATTCTTTTTTTTTTAGAGTTAAGACAGCATTTCATTAGAAGTTACTTTTGTACTGTAATAACTCATTTTTAAATATAATTTTTTTTTTTTTAATTCAGTTTTCTTTGTAAAAGGAAATGAGGTTATTTTGGCCTGGCTTCTTTGTGAAACTCCTGGGTCCTAGTCATCACTTCTTTTTGCACACGTAAGCACCTGCTGTTGAGAAATTAGTTCTAGAGTTTGTCTGAAGGTCTACATTAAGCTCCTCTGTCCTTTAGGATCTCATTTACTTTGATTTCAACATGGCTTAGTGATTTCATTAAAGGGTTAAGTGTCTAGGAACCTAGGCAACTTAGACAAGCTGGTAGGTGTGTTTGTAACGACTTTTAATTAGTTCTGTTTATCCCTTCTAAGTCACCCATGTTTCTTTTTTAAATGTGCAGTAATTGCCCTTTGCAGAGAGATAAGTTGAATAAGAGTTAAATAGTTCTGCTTTTAATAATCAGTAATATTTTATTGAACAATATTACATGTCAGACCCTATGTGAAGTATTTAACATACATTGTCTCATATCTAATAGTATTGGTATTGCTTTGGAATAACTCCATGATGCAAATTAGAAATCAAAGACTTAGGAAGAACAAATAGCTTCCCTAGGGACATAGCTAGTAAATGTTGGAGCTGGAACTCTTACCCGCATGACTCTTAAGGTTAATTTTGTGCTTTTCAAAAGTGGAAAGGTCTTTTATATAAGGATGTATTATAAGATGGTGCACTTCGTACATTTCACAGTGCTGAAGGTCTTAATTGGTTGGTTTTCTTCCATATGAAGGTCTTTTCCCTGCTAACTGCGTGCTGTCCTTAACAGGTCTGGATCTTACTTGTTTGAAGTCTTTTTGGGGTCTATTTATCATGAAGTCTGCAACTAATTGTTTTAATTATTTATTGAATTATTAATGTGAAAATCAATTTCCTTGTTATTAAAGTTAAAATATTCACACAGCTTTGGAACGTGACTTGGTTTAAATCTTGGCTCTTCTACTTCCTGGTTGTGTGACCTTTAGCTGTTTACTTTCTCTCTGCTTTTGTTTTGTTTTTAAAGATTTGTTTATAAAGATGAAAACCAAAAAAGATTTTATAAAAGGAATTGATAAGAAGTTGGTTGAAAAAAGGAAGAAAAAAATTAAAAAAAAAAGAATGTGATCAGGCGGGACACTAAAACAAAGCATAGTATTTTTGCAGGTGTAACCACCACCATGTTAAGATATAGAAAAATTCCACCACCCACGAAAGTTTCCTTGTTCCCCTCTACTCCTGACTCTAGGCAACCACTAGTCTGATTTCTTTTATTTTCTAAAATTGCATATGAATGGAATCATACAGTATTTACTGACCTGAAGATACCTAGTATAATGTAGTTTATCACCAGAAATATCAGAAGTTCAAGCAGGTATATTGGAGCAAATTACAGCAGAGAACTTCCCTAATTTGGGGAAGGACACAGGCATAAAAATCCAGGAGGCACAGAGAACCCCCCCCCAGTCAATAAAAATAGTTTAGTACCCCATCATCTAGTAGTAAAACTCACAAGTCTTTTTTTTTTTTTTTAATATTTTATTTATTTGACAGAGAGAGATCACAAGTAGGCAGAGAGGCAGGCAGAGACAGAGGAAGGGAAGCAGGCTCCCTGGTGACCGGAGAGCCCAATGTGGGGCTCAATCCCAGGACCCTGGGATCATGACCTGAACCAAAGGCAGAGGCTTTAACCTGCTGAGCCACCCAGGCACCCCGAAAACACACAAGTCTTAATGTCTTCAAGAGACTCATTTGACCCAGAGACACCTCCAGATTCAAAGTGAGGGGGTAGAAAACGATTTACCATGCTAATGGACATCAGAAGAAAGCTGGGGTGGCAATCCTTATATGAGATAAATTAGATTTTAAGCCAAAGACTTTAATAAGAGATGAGGAAGGACACTATATCATACTTAAAGGGTATGTCCAACAAGAAGAACAACAGTCTTAAATATCTATCCCCTAACATGGGAGTAGCCAATTATATAAACCAATTAGTAACAAAATCAAAGTAACACATCCACAAATATACAATAACGGTAGGGGACTTTAACACCCCCATCACTGAAATGGACAGATCATCTAAGCCAAAGATCAACAAGGAAATAAAGGCTTTAAATGACACACTGGACCAAATGGACATCGCAGATAAATTCAGAACATCCCATCCCAAAGCAACAGAATACGCATTCTTCTCTAGTGCAGATGGAACATTCTCCAGAATAGATCCCATCCTGGGTCACAAATCAGGTCTCAACTGGTACCAAAAGATTGGGATCATTCCCTGCATATTTTCAGATAATAGTGCTTTGAAACTAGAACTCAACCCCAACAGGAAAGTTGGAAAGAGCTCCAAATACATGGAAGCTAAAGAGCATCCTACTAAAGAATGCATGGGTCAACCAGGGAATTAAAGAAGAATTAAAAAATTCATGGAAACAAATGAAAATGAAACACAACTGTTCAAAATATTTGCAATGCAGCAAGGGCGGTTCTAAGAGGAAAGTATATAGCAATATGAGCTTTTCTCAAGAAACATGAAAGATCTCAAATACACAACCTAACCCTACACCTAAAGGAGGTGGAGAAAGAACAGCAAATAAAGCTTAAACCTAGTAGGAGAAGAGAAATAAAGAACAGAGCAGAAATCAGTGAAATAGAAACCAAAAGAACAGTGAACAGATCGATGAAACTAGGAGCTGGATCTTTGAAAGAATTAAGAAGATTGATAAACTCCTGGCCAGACTTAACAAAAAGAAAAGAGAAAGGACCCAAATTAGTAAAACTGTGAATGAAAGAGGAGAGATCACAACGAACACCAAAGAAATACAATTATAAGAACATATTATGAGTAACTATATGCCAGCAAATTTGACAATCTGGAAGAAATGGTTGCATTCCTGGAGATGTATAAACTACCAAAACTGAACCAGGAAGAAATAGAAAACCTGAACAGATGCATAACCAGTAAGGAGATTGAAGCAGTCATCAAAAATCTCCCAACAAACAAGAGCCCAGGGCCAGACAGGTTCCCAGGGGAATTCTGCTAAACATTTAAAGAAGAATTAATAACTGTTCTCCTGAAACTGTTTCCAAAAAATAGAAATGGAAGGAAAACTTCCAAAATCATTTTATGAGGCTAGCATTACCTTGATTCCAAAACCAGACAAAGACTGAGGAAGATTACTGAGCAATATCTCTGATGAACATGGATGCAAAAATTCTCACCAAAACACTAGCCAAAAGGTTCCAACAGTACATAAAAAGGATTATTCACCACAACCAAGTGGGATTTATTCCTGGGCAGCAAGGTTGGTTCAAGGTTGGTTCAACATCGGCAAATCAATTAATGTGATACATTAGTAAAAAAAAGGATAAGAACCATATGATACTCTCAGTAGATACTGAGAGAGCATTGGACAAAGTACAGCATCCTTTTTTTTTTTTTTTTTTTAAGATTTTATTTATTTGTCAGAGAGAGAGGAGAGCGAGCGAGCACAGGCAGACAGAATAGCAGGCAGAGGCAGAGGGAGAAGCAGGCTCCCCACCAAGCAAGGAGCCCGATGTGGGACTCGATCCCAGGACACTGGGATCATGACCTGAGCGGAAGGCAGCTGCTTAACCAACTGAGCCACCCAGGCGTCCCCAGCATCCTTTCTTGATCGAAACTCTTCACAGTGTAGGGATAGAAGGTACATACCTCAGTATCATCAAAACCATCTATGAAAAACCCACAGCAAATATCATCCTCAATGGGGAAAAACTGAGAGCTTTTCCCCTAAGTTCAGGAACTTGGCAGGGATGTCCACTATCACCACTGTTATACAACATAGTACTGGAAGTCCTAGCCTCAGCAGTCAGACAACAAAAAGCAATAAAAGTCACCCTAATCGGCAAAGAAGTCAAACTCTTACTCTTTGCAGATGATGTGATACTTTATGTGGAGCACCCAAATGACTCCACTCGAAAATTGGTAGAACTCATACAGGAATTTACTAAAGTGTCAGGGTATAAAATTAACGCACAGAAATGAGTTGCATTTCTATACACCAACAAGAAGACAGATGAAAGAGAAATTAAGGAGTTGATTCCATTTACAGTTGCACTCAAAACCTTAAGATACCTAGGAATAAACTGAACCAAAGAGGCAAAGAATCTATACCCAGAAAACTATAGAATACTCATGAAAGAAATTGAGGAAGACACAAAGAAATGGAAAAATACTCCATGCTACTGGATTGGAAGGACAAATATTGTGAAAATGTCTATGCTGCCTAGGGCAATCTATACATTTAATGCAATTCCTATCAAAATCCCATCAACTTTTTTCAAAGAAATGGAACAAATAATTCTAAAATTCATATGGAACCAGAAAAGACCCCAAATACCCAGAGGAATGCTGAATAAGAAAACCAGAATTGGCGGGATCACAATCCAGACATCAAGCTCTGTTACAAAGCTGTAATCATCAAGACAGTATGGTACTGGCACAAAAACAGATGGAAAGATCAATGGAACAGAATAGAGAGCCCAGAAATGGACCCTCAACTCTATGGTCAACTAATCTTTGACAAAGCAGGAAAGAATGTCCAATGGAAAAAAGACAGTCTCTTCAACAAATGGTGGTGTGAAAATTGGACAGCTACATGCAGAAGAATGAAACTGGACCATTTCCTTACACCACATACACAAAATAGACTCAAAATGGATGAAAGACCTCAGTGTTTGACAGGAGTCCATCAAAATTTGAGGAAAACACAGGCAACAACCTCTTCAACCTCAGTTGCAGCAACTTCTTCCTAGAAATATCGCCAAGGCAAGGGAAGTAAGGGCATAAATGTACTATTGGGATTTCATGAAGATCAAAAGCTTTTGCACAGCATAGGAAACAAGAAAACCAAGATAAAACAGAATAGAAAAAGGTATTTGCAAATGACATATCAGATAAAGGACTAGTATCCAAAATCTGTAAAGAACTTATCAAACTCAACATCCAAAGAACACATAATGTGATCAAGAAATGGGCAGAAAATATGAACAGACCTTTCTGCAAAGAAGACATTGAAAGGGCCAACAGATGCATGAAAAAGTGCTCAACATCACTCAGTATCAGGGAAATACAAATCAAAACTACAGTGAGATACCATCTCACACCAGTCGGAATGGCTGAAATTTGCCAATCAGGAAGCGACAGGTGTTGGAGAGGATGTGGAGAAAGGGGAACCCTCCTACACTGCTGGTGGGAATGCAAGCTGGTGCAGCCACTCTGGAAAACGTATGGAGGTTCCTCAGAAAATTGAAAATTGAGCTATCCTACAACCCAGCCATTGCACTACTGGGCATTTGCCCTAAAGGTGCAAATGTAGCAATCTGAACCAGGGCACATGCACCCCCGTGTTTATAGCAGCAATGTCCACAATAGCCAGACTATGGAAAGAGCCCAGATGTCCATCATCAGATGAATGGATCAGATGAATGGATAAAGATGTGTCTCTCTCTCTCTCTCTCTCTCTCTCTCTCTCTCTCACACACACACACACACACGCACACACACAGGAATATTATACAGCCATAAAACACCCGAAATCTTGCCATTTGCAACGATGTGAATGGAACTAGAGGGTATTATGTTAAGCAAAATAAGTCAGAGAAAGACAATTATCTTATGATCTCTCTGTGAGGAATTTGAGAAACAAGACAGAGCATCATAGGGGAAGGGAGGGAAAAATGAAACAAGATGAAACCAGAGAGGGAGATAAACCATAACAGACTCAATCTCAGGAAACAAACTGAGGGTTGCTGGAGGGGAGGGGGCTGGGTGAGATGTGGTGGCGGGGTGATGGATTTGGGGAGGGATGTGCTATGGTGAGTGCTGTGAATTGTGTAAGACTCGTGAATCACAGACTTGTACCCCTGAATCAAATAGTACATTGTATGTTAATAAAAAATAAATAGAAAGTGAAGTTAAAAAAATATTTATTTTAGAAAAGTGAGAGAGGGGAGGGGCAAAGGGCGGGTTAGAGATACAGTCTTAAGCTGACTCCTCGCTGAACATGGAGCCACATATGGGGCTTAATCCCATGAGCCCGAGATCTCAACCTGAGCTAAAACCAAGAGGGGATGCTCAGCTGACTGTGTCACCCAGGTGTCCCACTGTTTTCGTTGTCTTACTTGTAGAATGATTATATTCCTTTCTCTTAACATAGTTCTCAGAATTACATGATTGGATGATACACATGAAATAATTAGAATGTTGCCTAGCACATAATGTTCACTGATTGTAACCTTTTAGTTAACTAGTTATTGATGATTAATTTTTGTCAAAATGTGTTTCAAGTAAAACACTAATCAAGAAATACTAATTAGCATTTTTTTGTTAGACTTATTTTTCCTTCTGAGGACTTACTGTATTTTAGATTGTGTTGCCCTTTAGTCTTCAGGCCATGTGTTTATACTAAATACTGTTACTACTACTGTTACTAAATACTGTGTGCCAAGTGCCATTCAAAGCACTTAATATTAAAAACCTTATTTTCTAGGAGTTATAACTAATGATTATTGGTATTGTGAACTTTTAAAGTATTCCAACCTTAGAGTGTTACCACTTTATCTTTATGGAAATGTTAAAGGACAGAGTAATGTAAGAGCCAGTTTTCCATTAGGGGTTATGTGGTGTATCTTGGTTGAGGAAAATCAGGTGGTGCTAGAGTCTTTGTTTTGTTTTCTTTGTTACCGAAACGTTCCCATTGTTGCTTCTTTGAAATAATGAGATACTCTGTTCAGGAACCATGTTGAGGTATTGAGAAATTGTCAAGGGAACAGTCTGCTTTCAGGTTTTCAGGTAATTGAGTTTTTTATCTCTGTGTGTTATTGATGGTTTTATCATCTCTGTCAGGAAATTATGATGCTGTTAACAGACACTAATAGGAGCACTTCCTCTGTAATAACTTTGGATTGAGGTAATACTGTTTGAAGGAGCTCCTGGATGCCAGACCTTTTGGAAGCCTTGACCTGAAGGTCATGAGTGCTGTACGTGGACATTTTTGACATGTCTTCAAACACCAGAAGTTACAGATATACATTTAGATTATGTGAGTTTTATTATTTGTATCAGAGTAAAGGAATTGATTCATAAGAAACTTAGTTCTGTTACATAATTTTGTGATTTTTGCAAACCCATAGTATGGTTCATTTTTTCCTTTGAAATATAAACTGTAAGGATGGTTAAGTTCACTTCTGTTATTTTCTTTTAGGTGGTATTAAAAATAATAAAACATTATCAGGAAGAAGGACAAGGAACTGAAGTGGTTCAAGGAGTGCTTTTGGGCTTGGTTGTAGAAGATCGTCTTGAAATTACCAACTGCTTTCCTTTCCCACAACACACAGAAGATGATGCTGACTTTGATGAAGGTAAGGGTACTCCTTTCATGTGTCTTTGCAATGCATACAAAATTTTTAATTTGTTTTTGGAGATATTTTATTTATTTTTATTTTGGAGAGGGAGAGAATGCATGCGAGTGAGCAGAGGCACACGGGGGAGGAGTAAGAGAGTCTGAAGCAGACTCTGTGCCAGATGCAGAGCCCAGTGTTGGGTTTGATCCCGCGACCCTGAGAACGACAACCTGAACCGAAATCAAGAGTTGGACGGTTATTAGACTGAAATACCTGGGCGCCGCCCCCATAAACGGTTTTTAATATAGTTCTTACCATAACCTTTGATTATCTCTTATTGAGAGTCAGGCCAGCCTAGTTCACTTGATTACTGAGTTTCTTGAAAAAATTAGCACATTTTTTTGAAATGAAGATTTATATAAAAAAACTTCATTAGTTTGGCCTTACTTGGAATTTGAGATTCTGATTTTAGTAATTTGGATAGGAGCTGTGCTTAACTTTCGCATGATGAAACCAGCTGTCAAATAACTTACACTGTGAAGGTTAGGGATCAGCATTATGTGTCCAGCATTCATTTTCTTCTGTAGTATTTTGATTTGACTTTTAAGAAGATGAGTTTAACTATCGATTTCAGAATTGAGAATTTCAGGAGGTCTTTGTGTGTGTACGTGCATGTGTGTGGCGCACTGTAGGTATAATTGCTTTGTTAGCAAAGGCCATTACTAGTTAAAGTTCATACCAAAGGCTAAGGTCAATAACTTGAGAGATTTTAAAAAAAAAATCTAGTTAAAAATAATTTCCCACTTGTCTGAACACTGCAGGGTCATTTTCTGTATAACGTTTTTTTATTATGGTAAAAACAAGTAGTATAATTTACCATCCTAAACCATTTTTGAGTGTAAGGTATAGAGTGTTAACTGTACGCAGGTTGTTCTGGAACAGATCTCTAGAACTTTTTCATCTTGAAAAAACTGAAACTCTACATCCTTTGACCAATTCCTCCTCTTTTCTCCCTTGCCAGCCTCTGGCTACCACCATTCTGCTTATTTACTTGCTTGCTTCCTTCCTTCTTTTTTGTTTTTTTAAAAGATTTTATATTTAAGTAATCTCTATACCCAAAGTATAGAATTCAGAACCCATGACTCTGAGATCAAGAATCACACGCTCCACTGACTGAGCCAGCCAGGTGTCCCATCTGCTTTCTGTTTCTAAAAGTTTGACTCCTTTAAATACTTCATAAAAGTGAAATCATGCAATATTTGTCTTTTTAGAGACTGGGTTATTTCACTTAGTTTAGCTTAATGTTCTCGAGGTTCATCCATGTTATAGCATTTGACAGGATATCCTTTCTTTAAGGCTGAATGATATTCAGTGGTGTATATATACCACTTTATCCATTTGTCTGTTGATAAATATTTAGTTTATTTCCATTTCTTGGCTCTTTTGAATAATGTTGCAGATATCTCTCCCAGGTCCTGTTTTCAGTTCTCTTGGAGATATACATATATATATATACACACACACCCAGAAATGGGATTTGCTGGATCATATAGTAATTATATATTTAATTTTGTGAAGAACGTCATACTGTTTTTCATAGAGGTTACACCAATTTACATTCCCCACTAGCAGTGTGCAGGGGTTCTGATTTCTTCATATCCTCTCCAAAATTTGTTATTTTCTGGTTATTTATTTATTTTTTTGATAGTGATCCTTCTAACAGCATCTCATTGTTGATTTTGATTTCCATTTCCCTGATAGATAATGATGTTGAGCATCTTTTCAAGTTATCTGTTCTGTATTTGAAGAAATGTCTATTAAGGTCCTTTGCCGGTTTTTAGGATTGTTGTTGATGAGTCGAAGAAGGTCTTTGTACCTTCTGGATATTAACACCTTATCATATGTGTGGTTTGCAGATATTTTCTCCCATTCTGTAGGTTACTTTTTTACTCTGTTGAGTGTTTCCTTTGCTGAATCTTTTTAGTTTGATGTAATCGATGTTGTCGGTTTTTGCTTTTGTAGTTAGTGCTTTTGGTGTAATGTGCAAGGAATTATTGCCATGACCAATGGTAGGAAGCGTCTTCCATTTTCCTCTGGGAATTTTATGCTGGTACCATACTGCTTTGATTACTGTTGCTGTGTAGTATATTTTGAAATCAGGAAGTGTGAGGCACACGGCTTTGTTTTTCTTTCTCAAGATTTTGGCTCTCTAGCGTTCTTTGAAATTCCATATGAATTTTAGGATTTTTTTTTTCTCTATTTCCATAAAAATGCCATTGGGATTTTGATAGGGACTACATTGAATTTGTAGATCACTTTGGGTAATACGGACATTTTAACAATATTAAATCTTCAGTCTATAAACACAGGTGTTGTCTTTACTTTCTTCCAGCTGTTTGGTAGTTTTCAGCATACAAGTTATATTCCCAGGTGTTTTATTAATTTTGGTACTATTAATGAGATTTTAAAAAATATTTCTTTTTGTGATTTGTTTTCTGTGCAACTTTTAATTGATGACTTTTCACTTGGATAAAATGTTACTTATGTAATTTGATTTCACATACGCATAGTACCTTGAAGATATAATAGATACTGAACATGTTCTTGCTAAGGTTAGTACCTTGATATTGCAGTTTGGTCTACAAAAATAATTTTTTCCTTAAAGTAATATCTTTAGAAACTAACCAAGGCTATTTTATTCTAGGCACTTGAGTATTTGTATTTTTCTTTCTTTTTTTTTTTTTTTAAGATTTTATTTATTTATTTGTCAGAGAGAGAGAGAGAGCGCGAGCACAGGCAGACAGAGTGGCAGGCAGAGGCAGAGGGAGAAGCAGGCTCCCCACAGAACAAGGAGCCCGATGTGGGACTCGATCCCAGGACGCTGGGATCATGACCTGAGCCGAAGGCAGCTGCTCAACCAACTGAGCCACCCAGGCGTCCCAGTATTTTTCTTTTTTTTAAGATTTTATTTATTCATTTGACAGAGATCACAAGTAGTCAGAGAGGCAGGCAGAGAGAGAGGAAGGGAAGCAGGCTCCCTGCTGAGCAGAGAGCCCGATGTGGGGCTCAATCCCAGGACCCTGAGATCATGACCTGAGCTGAAGGCAGAGATAACCCACTGAGCCACCCAGGCGCCCTTTGAGTATTTATATTTATATTTATATATATTTTTTTTAAATTTTATTTATTTATTTGACAGAGATCACAAGTAGGCAGAGAGGCAGGCAGAGAGAGAGAGAGGAGGAAGCAGGCTCCCTGCTGAGCAGAGAGCCCGATGTGGGGCTCGATCCCAGGACCCTGAGATCATGACCCGAGCCGAAGGCAGAGGCTTTAACCCATTGAGCCACCCAGGCGCCCCGAGTATTTATATTTTTAAAAACTTTTGTGCAACATGTACCTTTTTGTTTTTAAGCTGGCCAAGCTGTCCTTGTTTCATCTGAACTACTGTAATGCTATCAGATTACGATTGGGATTTCTCTGCACTCCATTCTGGCAGTATTAGGATATCTCAGTTCCTTTCTTTACTAGCAAATATGGAGAGGCTTAATTATGTTGCAGTAATAACTCTTAGAGCTAGAAGACTGAAGAAGACAAGGGATTGCTAACGTAGCTTTTTTGGTTTGGGAGTGATGAGTCTGAGGGGTTCACTTGAAGTGGCTTACTCAGTGTGTTAGTGGCATAGTTGGGAGTGGAATCCTTTCCGGAACAGTTTATATTGTCACATAGTTATCTCAGATAATTACTTTTGTCTTATAAAAATCTCAATTTAGAATTAGTGTAAGAAATCATGTTCGTGCAATTATGGCAGGTAAACAAAGCAAAATGTATCATTAATTTTAGATCTTGATCACTGGATGCTGACTTCTCTTACAGGCTTTCAGGTAATTGACTAGTATGCTATTTTATGAACACATACTTTAAGAAGCTCATTAAAAAGTTTTAACATTATGGGCATAAGAAATTTCAATTTAGTGTTAAATAATAAAGTTGCTGGACATTGCATGCTGTGTACTATATTTACATTGCCTATAATTAGTTGTTATTCTGCACATTTGAAGGTTTTATCAGTCCCATTTTCCATATTAGCAAACTGATCTCAATAAGACAAATAACTTGTCAAAAATCATTTAACTGGGAATTTCTAGAACAGGGCTTGAAATCTTTCTCTGCCTGATTCCAAGTCTCATGATTTTCCTGTTGTTGCTTTTGGACACTTAGTGAAGTAGAAGCCAGTGTTTAAAGGATATAGAATGGGGAGCAACATTATTTTATAAGTGAAATCTGCTCTTTGGGTAAAACAACTAAATTTGTTTTTCTTGATTTATCTTTAGAAGCGAGTAGGATTTGCCATTTTTCTTCATGCATGTGAAAAATCTGTGATACTATTCTTTATTTCTTCCTACCCTTATTTAGTCAGTCTGGAATTTTAGGTTTTCTCACATTATTTATTTATTTACCTGAATAGGCTTTACTATGTAGTCACCATTAGATTTTTATCAAACCTAGGTAAAAGCTAGATTTTCTCATTATATGGATATATCTTGCAATAGAAGAGCCCTGCATGTTGATTATTTTAAATCATTCTAAACACCCATTGTTTTACATACTCCTTTTCTGTTACTTATGCCTACTAAAACTAATATTTGTTTAGGAAAAGAACCTTTTTTCACCTTTCACCTTATGGAAGTAAAGTTCTCACTAAATATTTTGTAATTTTAATGATTACATATTTTGAGTTGCTTAGGTGTTTATTTCTTTGTTTTTGTTTTGGTGCCTCATGTAAAGTAGAGATTTTTTAATCTGTGGCCCCCAAGTGAAATGTTTTAAATTAAGGGCTGACAAGCTACAATCTGTGGGCCTGCTTCTGCATGTAAAGTTTTATTGGAACGCTGCCATGCCCATTCATTTATGTATTTTCTGTGGCTGTGTTCCTGCTACAGTGGCATAGCTGGCTAGTTGTGACAGAGACCATATGGGCAACAAACCTGAATTTTTTTTTTTTTTAACTGTACAGCCCATTAAGAAAGTTTGACCAGTTTTCTTAGTGTGTGTGTGTGTGTGTGTGTATGTATGTGTATGTTATTTTTCCTCTCTCTTAAGGTTAAAGAAGAAGGTAATTGGTTGTCTCTATCATAAATAGATGACTTTTTGTTTGTTGGTTATTCCTTCTAACTGTCGTCCTTAACATGGACTGTGAGTCCAGAATGTATTGTGGTCATTGTAATAAAAACACTGTATTAATGGGTATATGTTTTACTGGTGCATCTGGAAAGTATCAGAAGATGTAGCTTTTTCCTTTATTTTAATGAATTTTTCTTTTATTTCCCCACACCTCCTATTGAGTTGTTGAACTTTTCCTTTACCTTACCCCAGCCCCCACTGAGTTGTTGATGTTTGGGGAACTGTCTATAGGTATTAGGGAAGAAAAACATTTAATTCAGTTGCAGATTTGTGAGCCAGGTACAGGTTTGTGTGACAGTAGAGTGTTTTTATGAACCCTTTGTCACAAAGCAAAGAAGCAGTTACCGTTAATTTATATGGAAAAACATTGAGCATTCCCAGACCCCCAAAATAACTTCTGTTAGGCTTTTCTTATACCTTAGTACACATCTTGCTAATGGATGCACAAGAAAATTCAAGATATAAAGCACAGATGCTCCCAGGCACAGTTCAGAGCTATGGCGGCTTGTTGCTGGGGAAGATTGTCAGGGCCACTCTCGCTGCTTGGCATGTGTGCTGCCTCTAACAGCTCACCACAAAACAAATGCCGAATGTTATTTTCGCTTTTTGTCTTTTTTTTTTTTTTTTAAGTGAAAATTCTCTTTGGATTTCTTTCAGTAGGTCTTTCAGAAAAATGAAGTGGTATACCGCAAACTTCCAAAAGCAGGGTATGCCTGTATTATGGAAAGGTAATGAATGGTATGAAGCCAAAAAACTTGGGTGGGAATCTCAGCTCTATACTTAGACCTGTGTGACATTGAATGACTTCAGTTCTGATCTAGTTTTTTCCTGACTCTACCTTTCATTTAGCACATGTTAATTGCTCACTTACTCAGTACTAGACACATAGCTGAAGGATAATTTCTTTATGAGATCAGTGCCGCCTTGGATTATGTTACAATAGGGTGATTGAAAACCAAGGAAACTGTTGTGGCTTGAATTTTTTTTTTGTTTCTCTCCATGAATTCACATTTTGTTTTTTCACATGTGATAACTCTCCCTTAAGTAGCTTAAATCGTGATATACTTATATTACAGGATTTACTTTGTAGTTAAAAGCAAGATAACTTGCTCATATTAGAGAATATATGCTTTTAAAAAACCCAAGTAGAAAGACTCATATTAAAATTCCCATTAGGGGGCACTATTATCAAGCTTAGGAGAACTGGAGACTAATTTGTTTTCTCAGACATACAACCCGAGGCTTGCTAAAAGGGAAAAATATTTTCATCTGATAAGATTCAGATACTGTTTTATACAACTGAATTCCTTAAATATGTTATAAAGTGCACTGAATTAAACACAGATCCAATAACTCACTGTCTTATTTTTCAGCAGACTAAATCAATTTAATATTGCAGGTGATATAAGAAGCTTACTTTATTCTGCATTGAAGCCAAATCCATAATTTTCATATTTGGAATGGACAGATTTTTAATTCTGCTCTCTTTAAGTCAGTTCAAAGGATGATCCTTAGACTTCAAATAAGTTTTCTTCAAAAACGAAGCATGAAGACTATATTGTACTGCTAAAATGCAGTTAGGGGAATGAAATGATGCCTCACTTACTCAGACAGTATGAACGTGTGTGCCATGTAGAATTTCTGAAGTAATTCTACACATTGACGTGATATAGACACACAGATAGCTTTTGGCTTTTTTGTTCATTTTCAGGTACTTGAAAATTGTTTTTTATTAAAGTTTGGCATTAGGACAAGAAATACTACTTTAGACTGTTAAATATAATTATTTTGTTATCATTAAACTTCCAAGAGAAAAGCAGTCATGTAGAGTATTAAACAGACTTTTCAAAGGTTAAATACGAATTGGCAAAAATGTAATTTACCATAAGATGTACTGGGAGTAATTTTTCACGCATAGGTGTTTTATTTTTCTATCACTGGCTTCAGAGATAGTAGGTTTTATCTAGCTACCTTATTTGGAACACTCTCCATGTAAGTAAGCCATAATTTGCATTGGGGAAAATCTCTGCTTAATCACTTGCTTCCTGAACTCTCACTTTCCTTCTCTTTCTTCTTGGTTTGCCTGTAGTCCACACCCAGGGCAGAACTGCTTGAAATCTCCCCAGTAATTACGGTTTCTGCCTTGTATTGCTTTTGGGTTCCAGGAGGAGTTGAATCAGGATAGAGAAAGCTTTCGTATTTTTTTTTAAATGCAGATAGGGACATTTTGTGACAGGATATGATGTTTACTTACTATTTTGTATTATTTTCTATCTGTGAATAATCAGTGATCATTGTGATCTGTTCGGCAGATTCACTTTTAAAAAAATCCTGTTCTGCACTTTTTTCAAAGAGCTTTTCTTGGTGCAAATATTAGAAATATATACAGACCGTTTGGAGTGTGTTTTGAACCTTATTAGAGAAGTAGGAGGATGTTTACTTTGTGACCTCAGATCATTAAGAGGTATGATAAAATGTTTCAAATATCTCAGAAAAAAAATTAGTTCTTAGTAATTCATTTCGACCTTTATTCAGCAAATTACATGAATGGGTGGTGGAAAGGATCCAAAGATAGGGAATCCTGGTTACTGCTTGGAATGGTTTTAGGTGGGAGAGATGTATAAAGAATTGTGAAGCAGACTTGATAGAAGTCTAGAGTGAGGGAGGACAAAAAGTGATGGGAACAATCAGGTACGAGCTACTAATTCCTTTTGGAGATGACTTCATAGGAGAGGTGAAGTTTGATTTTGTAAGTGGATGTTGTTTGTATTTTAAGTGATTTTTAAGGAAATTGTATCTTGTGAGTTTGTTGGAAGTATTCACATTTCTGGGCCCTCATGAATAACAAGCATCTCTAGAGACAAAGAACAAATTATTTAATATATATTTAACTTGGCATCTTTATTGTTCAGTGATAATTATGTTCTTTGACAATATTTTTCAAATTTTGTTGTTGATTTCATATCCAGGTAGGGAAGCTGTTTTTGCTTTCTAGGCTATTTTGATACATAAAGGACTCCTGACAATAATTTAGTGCCATGTTTATAGAAACCTAGGACGCATGCTGCACTTAGCTCTATTTAAAATATTTAATAAATATTTAAATACAACATTTAATGAATTGTAAATATTTAATAAAACATTTCATATATATTTCATTTTAAATGAAACAGTGTATAGGTAGGTAACTAGAGAGAATCTGTACACTGAGTTATATAATTCTCCTGGGTACTGATCTCTTTTTTGATATTCATAGTAGTATTTTGAAAATGTTAAACCATTCGTATTTAATGGCTTATCACTGAATATTCAGGGCAATGAACTTTAGATTATTGCTTACTTAAATTATTTTGATTGCTCAGAAAGCCTGTGGTTTGCGATTTGAAACTAACTCAAGAGTCTTACTTTATATGTTTAATCTTTGGTTTATTAAGGTGATCAGAATATGAGACATACAATCCAAATGTGAAGCATCAATCCCAATGTTTTTATGCCTTTTTTGTTCCTTTACTTTGGGTGTCTTAAGATATTAAATACAAAAGTAGGAATAACGTCTAGCTTTGAAAAGTTTGAAGAAATATGTTTCATTTATTTAATGTTTTAAAATACAGGTTTTTTCCCTTTTAAATGAGTTGAGGAATTCCTGTGCATGGGAGGATATATACTATTGAAAATGTGGTCAAGGTAAAAGATTTTTATGCTTAAAGAAATTAAAGCGCTTTACACTATACCCTCCCTTGGTCCCTAAAGTGTAAGTGCTATGGTTTGGAAAGAAGCCAAGTAAAACGTGTTCAAATTTTGTGCAGACTTAAAGTAATACTTTAAGATTTGAAAATTACAGGTGGATCCAGTACTTAAATAGTATTTAAAATTCCTAAGTTTCCCAAGTCTAAAAGTGTAATCCTTAAATTACTATTCCCAGTGGTTTACATTTTAATTAAATAAAAATTGTCTTACTTTTGAACCACAACAACTTTAGGTTTAGATATTTGAGTTTATTACTGAACTTTAAGGTAATAACCATTAAAAATGAACTGTTTGGCATTAATTAAAATGTCAAAAAACCACAGTTACAGTGTGTAACCAAAGATCCTTGCTGTTTCTGTTTTCCCAAAAATTGTCCTAAACAACACAGTTCAGCTTGCTTCCTATCTTGCCCAGAAATGCTAACCAGCTTATCTCACTAGGTGGAATTTTCATAAAGCTTGAAACTTTTATCCATTTTCAATTACTCTTCATGGTTTACCTATTACCACTTCCTGAGTGGTGGTTTCATACCTTTATCTCTTTCCACCTTGGGGATTATATGCTGCTTTTACTTTGGGTAGTAATTTTTACCCAGTGCATTTTAGATGCTTTCTAGTATATTTGAAAATAAAGGGAACCTTTATTTTGGTGTAAGTAACAATATAATGGTTACTTAATGCATTATAATGCAACCCTACATCTCCCACTACCCTCAGCCCCATACACATTCACCTTTTATTTTCTCTAACATTGAACCTGTAGACATTTTAATACAGACAACCTTTCTTCCCCACTTGATTGGTAAGAAGATCACAGAACTATTCCAGTGGTGTTTGCAGAAATATTATCTGTCTAATGACTGTTTTCTAGAATTTGATGGTACTGACTTAATAGAGATCATTTTTGATGGCAGGTTACTAATCCCACAACTAGCAACTGGCTGTGGGAGTCTGGCAGCAGAGTCTTATGTGGGGCTCTTTGGACTTGTAGCATGCTCTTAACCCCAGCAGGCCGCAGAGCAGTAGCAGCCCTCGTCCTCAAGCCACTGTGGTTTCCAAGCTTATCTGCTCTCTCTTTACCTTCCCCTTTCCTTTTCTTTATTCCTTTGTTATTCATTTCATCAAATCAGTATTTCAGTGGGAACCAGCTGCCAGGCATTTCTGCTGGCTGTTGTGTACCTGTATTTCTACTAAGGATGTTTTCTGAAGTGTTTATTATTTAAAGAACTTAGCTATTCTAAGCATATATTTGACTTGAAACATGGGAAGATTTGTTAGCACTTCATTTTAGTGAATTAGATTATGAGTATAAAGAAAAGATTAAGTTGCTCTTCAGGTGAAAGTGTCTAGAAAATATTTTTGTGTAGTTGAAGAATGATTTGGGTTTATAAGTGTATAGTGGCAAATCTATATCTCCAGGTCTGCAATTTGGAGTGTTCCTGTAGTTTTGTTAAAGTAATTTTGTTCCTAAAAATTTATACATCATCATGTATTCTTTACTTTCATAGTGAAAATATTTTATTTTTACTTTCGATCTCATTTAGTAGCAACTCCAGAATTTTAGATGAAAGCTTTTCTGTCAGTAATTTATTCTGTAAATAATTGTACTTGGTTTAAAAAGTCTATTACCAAGACTCTTTTGGTAATGTGAATTATTTTCCTTAGATTTAAAATTTCTTCTATCACTCTCATCTCCACTCCTGCTCTGAAAACATAGTCAAGATAAAACACTAAAAATATTTAGTACCAGAAGAGAGTGAAAGGTTTTATGAAGAGTGCTGACATAATACTTTGATGGGTTTTAGCCATTTTCTCTGGTGATCGCATGAGGAATGGATTGGTATGGTCATAATATGAAATACTAAGATCACTGTAAACCATATCTGGGTTATTTTCATGTTCCTTTAGGAGATTTTTGACATAACTATAACTAGCAGTGAGACTCTGATGTTTTGTCAGAATCCAGGCTCAAATTTCTTTCTAATTGTCTCTTTATTCTGTGGGCAGCCTGATTAAAAATAATAGCCAATTTCACATACATGGAAATGATGTGTTACACATAAATACTGTTATAGTCCTAGTTAATTCCTAAAATCATTCATAGATCTTGCAGACTTTTTTGAAAGGCATACAGGGAAGGTCATTTAGACTGAGTTCTGGCTAAAGTTCAGGTAAAGTTCTGGCTTACTTCTAATTGAAATCATGGGTCTCTCCAGCCTCAGTTTTCACATTCGCAGAGTAGATCACAACAGGAACTTCTGTAATTCTTTTAACGGATGGGAGACTGGGGCTCAGAGAGGCCCAAGTTTTAAATTAGTAGCAAATTCAGAACTAGAAACCCCAACATGAAAAGTAAATCCAGTTTAGGAAGATTGTTAATAATCCCAGTATTTTGTCAAAATCACTATGAGTGATATGGATGTCTGCAATTATAACTTGTAGGCATGATGTTTTTTTTTTTTTTTAAGATTTTATTTAATTATTTGACAGAGAGAGGGAGAGCACAAGCAAGGGGAACAGCAGGTAGAGGGAGAGGGAGAAGCAGGCTCCCTGTTTAGCAGAGAGTCTAATGTGGGGCTCAGTCCCAGAATCCTGGGATCATGACCTGAGCTGAAAGCAGACTCTTAACCGACTGAGCCACCCAGGGCCCCAGTCATGATGTATTTACTTAAAAGTTTACTTGTTAGTGTTATCAGTTACTGTCAACACTACTGAAATCAAATGATTGTTTGAATTTAACGTTAAACTTTAGAAAGTTTCCCAAGTTTCTGTGTGTATACTAGCTATTAAATAAAAATAAACGGCAATTCCAACCTTTGGGTCAACAGAAACTAATGTTGGTTAAATATATATATATTCAGCTCAGACAATAGAAACCCATTTAAATACTGAAAGCATAGCTTCTAATATTTTGCTAAGTGGAATGAAGAAAGTAATTACAGATTAATCTAGGTAGATTAAGGGAGGAAAGTAGTTCATATTAAATGCCACTGAATGCTGTTATAAACAATAGGTTGAATAGATGGTTTAACTTAGGAAATCAGTGTTGACTGACAAAGGAAAACTTTCTAGAACGCATTGCAGATGACTTAGTAGTGATAAAGACTGTCATGTGAATTTCCGTCTTTACTGAGTACACAGCATTGTTAAGTAGTGTGTTGCGCACTGTTTCCAATCTGCTGTGACTGCCATCTGCACAAGCCAAATGAAAGAGAAGAGAGCATGGAAAGGAAATGGATCATTAGTTAGTTGTAAGGAATCCATGTGAACGCTGGGTGCCACTAACGAAACACGGAGCAGTTAGTGGTTTTCCTTTGTGACCAGTACAGCCAGCCGCCTGTGAACTGGAGGTGTGCGGCACATACACCTCTCACAGTTTACCTTTTGGATGTCATGATGTGTACCTATGGTTGAGACCGACTAGGAAATCTGGGGGCTGTAACTATGATTGTGCTATCCTTTTCTTATTCCTCTCTATCTATGGTTATAATCTTTTTGCTGCTTCGTGTTTGGCACCAGTATTGAGGTCAATGTAATATTCCTAGCATGTTTACTGTGCCTAAATGGAATCTTTTTGGAAACAAATTATGCTATAAAAGTTTCTTGAGAAAGACTAAAGTACTTCTGAAAAAAGGCAGTAAGACCTATAGATAGGAAAATTGCTTCAAAATCTTACAAATTGTAACCAACAGAGAATCATATGAGTGATGGAAAAGTTTTGTATGGGTGAGAGCAACTGACTGTGTTTCTAACCTGTGTACCTTTGTCAGTGGATAAATCTCTTTATTTGAATTTGAGGTTTATAACTAATAGTTCCTTTTATGTGCATATGGTTACCTTTTTGATGTGAACATGTGAGCCCTTATAAAACTGTGTTAACCATGAGTCATCTGGTACCTTCTTTGGTATTAACATACACTTATATAGATGACTAATAATACAAAGCCACCGTGGTTTCTGTGGCTTTTCCCACCATAGCTCAGTTCTAAAACATTTAAAAGGAGACCCACTCTCTCTTTTTAAAATTTTTTGGATGAAGAGTTGTCTTATCAGAAAACTGTAGTAACTTAAGCAGATCCATAACTGGGGGGAATTAATAACAGAAAGTTTTTGTTGACACCGGGAAGTAGATTAAATAGTGCAATTGTGGTAATGAGTACCATATATGATAAGCCTGAGCCATCTGGGTTTTATTAGGCTGCTTGATACTTTGATCACAATATTATTTCAAGGCTTGTCTATTTAAATTGCTAAGGTTTCTTGTCATCTTTGTGATTTAGACCATAATTTTTTTCACTGTGAAGAGATCTTTTTTTTTAAAGAAAGACTCTGTCCAAGCCAAAATTCTAGGGAGGTGCAAGTTCAACAGCCAAATGAACCATAGAATGAGAAAACCTGTTAAATACAAAATTAAAAGCTTGAAAATACAGCAGTTGAATATCAAGTTTGTCTGACCTTGCTTCTCTTTAGTTTTTTGTGTGGATCATAATTACACTTATTTTTTTTTCAAAGATTTTATTTATTTATTTGTTAGAGAAAGAGTGTGTGTGCACAAGCAGGGAGAGTGGCAGGCAGAGGAAGAGAGGAAAGCAGGCTCTCTGCTGAGCAAGGAACCTGATGCAGGCCGAACTCAGTCCCAGGATCCAGGGATCATGGAAGGCAGCGGAAGGCAGAGGCTTAACCTACTGAGCCACCCAGGCCTCCCTACGCTTTTGTTTATCATATGGTAGTGGAGTACTGTAAGGATATTTGACATAATTGAATTAATTATTGTTAGATATAAATATGTGCATTTAAAATATGGGTTTCATGCTTTGAGAATATAGTACTGGTATCGGTTTTCTTTATGCTGTTATTAAGCGGTTTTGATGAACATCTTTGAGGATTCGTGGAAAGATTTGAACTATTTTACCCAAATGAATGAATTATATACCAATCACAGAATTTATTTAATTTGTTTGATAAATTGTCTTTGTCTTTGAACTTGAAATTTTAGACTTTTGTCTGGTGTAGATAAATGAAATTTTTAGTGATCAAAATCAATAGACTCTCTGTCCACTGATTTTCTTTACTATATAGTCTTTCACAGGTGTGTAAGGGCATCGTGTTATGTATTTAAGCAAATATTTTGGGTTGGGAAAATATTCATTTTGACTAGTAAGGGAGGAGAACAGAGATAATTTAATAATTGAAGATATCATGGTATATAACATGGTTGTCCTTACCATAATATATAATAATCATTGTTAAGTACCATTTTGAAAACTCAAATTTAAAATGCTTTGTATATGTATCCATGTGCTCATTAATTTTTACTGTTTTGATTTTTGAGAACTCCTATAGCTGTTGTAATTTGGCTTGAAGTTTCCATGTCCAGCATAACTTTTAAGCCTGGTTATAGGCACTTAAAAATGTAATGGTTTTCTTTTAATATTTCTTATTTGCCCTTGGCAGTGAAAGGAGTGGAAGTGGCAATCAATAGCCTTTTCTCCTTCCTGATAAGACAAGGGAGAAAAGTATTAAAAATAGGAAACCATGTGAACTTGGGAAGTTTCTTACTGGGAGTTTGTAACATTCTTATTTTGGGAAGATAGGGAAGTACTTGTAAATTTAGGGATGTGTGACTCATTGACTCAGGAAAGATGAACTCATATAAAAAGCAGAGAAGCACAGATTCAGGAAGCAGCATGTGATACAGGCAGAGAAAAATGAGAAGATGGGTCAGTTGGAGCAAAAGCTTGGTTTGGGGGAATGGTCTGCCATAATAGATAGGGTCAAAGTATGGAAGGCTTTAAACACTTGAAAAAGAAGCATGGGCATGAAGCAGCTGTGAATCATTTTGGGTTCCCCAGCAGAGGTGTGATAGTATAAAATCAACATTTTGTGGCTAGAGGCAGGAAAACCAGGTGGATAAAGAGGGTTTGAATGACGTGTAGGCATAGCAATAAGAATGAAAAAGTGAGTACTAAAAAGATGCAAGAAATGCCAAATGATTGAGATCAAGGGTATACACACATTTTGAGGGTTTGACCTCAGATATCAAATAACTTTAATATCTGAAATATTCTAGAAGAATTAAGTTTGTTATCCCTTTCCCTCTTGAATAGTTTGTGAAAAGCACCTGTTCTGTGATGATGGTACATATTACACAGCAGATGGGTATAGTAAATGTAAGCTGTTGATAACCAGCAGGGGGATTCCTGCACTTAAAATACCAGTATTACTAAAATACTAAATATTTAAGATTTTTCAATTCATGGAGTTATTCATTTCCATTTTGAAAATACATACATTGTTTGGAATAGTTGATGTGGTATAGATGTGAAATGATATTCTTAGTTGTGTCTGTTTTTTTTTTTTTTTTTTTTTTTAAGATTTTATTCATTCATTTGACAGTCAAGTAGTCAGAGAGAGAGGGGAGGAGGCAGGCTCCGTGCTGAACAGAGAGCCTGATGTGGGGCTCTAACCCAGGCGCCCCTCTTAGTTGTGTCTTAATGTAACCCAACCAACATGAGTTTGCTCCTTGATGAGTCACAGATAGAAACTACACCAGGGGAATTGTTGCACAAAGGAAACTATTTGTAGCAAATAAGGAGATCACTGGGAGTAACTTCCAAAGCCAGGACTCCTTGAGCAAGGGTGAATGGATTCTTTTTATTTAGGGTTAGGATGAAGGTTTAGAGAGGGAAGCCTTGTCCTCTCTGTAGAGGTGGATATACGGCTGTACATACACCTTAAAATGTGACTCTACATACACAGCTTGCTATGTAGATGAGGCTTGTGCTCCTCTTTGGGCAGAAATTTTAGTATTGTAATGAGGTAAAAGTAGTCAGTTATTCTGGAGGTCACTTCATGGTCCATCTGTGCATGAGTTCAGGGTTATGCTCAAAGTGGTCTGAGTGGTTTGGGCTGGTGGTAGGTCTTGTTAGGGCAGTGGCTATCACTTGAAGGGTAGTTTCGGTTTCCATTTGCCTGTTTTAAGAGATTAGCCAGAAAGAAGAGTTTAAGGAAAAATGTGGGACAGAGGTCAGTGTGGTAAAGCAGGTAAGCAGTAAGGGTCAGGTCTTGGAGTCTAGTCTAGTTGGTGACATTGAGAGGATTGATCTTTATTACAAACATCCTAAGATCTAAAAATAGGAATAAAAAGAAATCTTCTTCACTCTTTTTTTTTTTTTTTAAAGATTTTATTTATTTATTTGACAGACAGAGATCACAAGTAGGCAGAGAGGCAGGCAGAGAGAGAGTAAGGGAAGCAGGCTCCCTGCTGAGCAGAGAGCCCGATGCGGGACTCGATCCCAGGACCCTGAGATCATGACCTAAGCCGAAGGCAGCGGCTTAACCCACTGAGCCACCCAGGTGCCCTTCTTCACTCTTTGAATGGAATAGTCCATTCATGGGACGGATTCCGTAGACAGTTATGCCCTTTCTTAGTGATAACTTTAGCAACTTACTGGATTCATTAATTTAACAGATATTGGGGCACCTGCATGGCTCAGTTGGTTTAGCCTCAAGTCTTGGTTTGGCTCAGGTCGTGATCTCAGGGGTTGTGGGATTGAGCCTTGTGTAGGGCTCCGTGTTCAGCGGAGTCTGCTGGAGAGTCAATCTCCCTCTCCCTCTGTACCCCTTTCCCCCGCACTCTTGTGTGCACGCTCTCTTCCTCAAATAAATAAATCTTTTAAAAAAAATAACAGTTATTGGGGCGCCTGGGTGGCTCAGTGGGTTAAGCTGCTGCCTTCGGCTCAGGTCATGATCCCAGGGTTCTAGGATCGAGCCCCATGTCGGGCGCTCTGCTCAGCGGGGAGCCTGCTTCTCCCTCTCTCTCTCTGCCTGCCTCTCTGCCTACTTGTGATCTCTCTCTCTCTGTCACATAAAAAAATTAAAAAAAAAAAAATAACAGTTATTTACTGTGTGCTAGCTATCTCAGGAACTTGCCAGATACTGAGGGATAACAAAATGAACAAGTGGTGAGAAAGACGTTAGACAGTTAACCAAATTATCACAAGTTGCGCTAAGAACCTTGGGAGAAATAAGCAGATACTTTAATGGGTGGTGTCCTACCTTAAGCAGGTCCCTTCACAGAGTCTCTGACATGGAGGTGTATTTGACTGAAGGGTAAAGTATATTCAGTTGAGGTGAAGGATAAGAAGAGGGAAGATAGGCTGGGTGAAGAGCCAGGAGTAGAAGAAAACCAAGCGCAAAGGCCACCCCTGAGGTGGGAATGAGTTTAGGATTGTTTAGCAACTCTCCGAGAGCTAGTGTGTGTCTGAAAGTCTTGCTGAATGAGAAGCAAGGAACTGTGGCATTAAGAGCCTTGTAGGAGTTTGGGTTTTATTAACTCAGTAGCAAGAGGCTGTTGAATTGAAGATTTTTAAGTATATGTAGTGATCTAACTGAATTGATGATTATCATGTTCTTTATAATTGTGAGACCTAATCAGGACTTTGTGTGTGTGTGTGTGTGTGTGTGTGTGTGTGTGTGTGTGTGTGTTACATTTGAAATATTTATGGAAACTCAGCTTGGTAATTGGATTCATTCGTGATAGTGTTTACTCCAAGAAGGTTTATCCATGACTGCTAGATAACCTTCTTACACATAAAACATAAAGTTTGTCTCTAGTCTTTATTTTTTATTTTATTTTGGGAGCACCTGGGTGTCTCAGCCGTTAAGCATCTGCTTTCGGCCAGGTCATGATCCTGGGGTCCAGGGATCTAGCCTCCAAGTTGGGCTTCCTGCTCAGTGGGGGCAGCCTGCTTCCCTTTCTCCTGTCAATCTTCCCCTTGCTTATGTGCATGTGTGCATGCTCTTTCTCTCGTAAACGAATAAATAAAAAATTTAAAAATTTTTCATTTTGGAATCATTTTAGGTATACTAAAAAGTTACAAAGATAATACAGAAAGTTCCTCTGTAGCCCTCAACCAGGCTTCCCCTAATGTGATCATCTTACATTACCATGGTACATTAATCTAATTAAAAAATCAAGGTACATAAGGTACATTACTGTTAATGGAACTCCAGACTTTATCTGTATTGCACTATTTTTTCCCATGAATGTCCTTTATTTTTCTGGGATCCAGTTCATAATCCCACACTGCATATAGTCATGTCCTATTAGCACCCTCTGGTCTGTGATCATTTCTCAAGTCTTTCCGGGTTTTTCATAATCTGAGTAGCTTTTGGATAAGTGTTCTCTAGAATGTCCCTCAGTTTGAGTTTGTTGATATTTTTTCATGGTTAGATGACAGTTAAAGTTTTTGAGGGAAAACCTCACAGTGATGAAGTATCCTTCTCATTACATTCTGTTAGAGGGTAGAATGGTACCCTCATGACACCATTAGGGATGCTAACTTGATCTCTTGGTAAGGTGGTGGTTGATATCCTTTTTGAATTATACTATCTTAGGAATCATTATAACTTAGGGAACCCTTAGGACACAAATGTTTTGGTTGAAAAATCTCTCTTGGAGAAGTTTGAATAATTTTCCTTCTTATACTGTATTCCTAATAGTTTAATATTTAAACAACTTGGGTAAATGTTATATGTTATGTGCCTTACTGTGTAACTTTTCACACAGATGAGGTGATGCTTTTGCTTATATACTGTATACCGTCTTGGACATACTGTTGGGCATCTGACTTCATATAGGTGAGTTAGGATCCACCTCTGATGGAGTTCGAATTAGATGTTGGAGAACATTCCTTGTAGCTTATCAGCACTTCAATATCAGAAATATTTGATGACAGTAATTAACATTTCCCATGTGTGATGCTACACAGTGTTATCGGCATAGTTTACTTCCACAACACAGTGCCTTTTTTTTTTAAATTTTATTTTTTTTAACATATAATGTATTGTTTGCCCCAGGGGTACAGGTCTGTGAATCATCAGGCTTACACATTTCACAGCAGTCACCATAGCACATACTCTCCCCAATGTCCATAACTCAACCACCCTATCCTTACCCCCTACCTCCGAGCAACCCTCAGTTTGTTTTGTGAGATTAAGAGTCCTTACGGTTTGTGTCTCTCCCGATCTCATCTTGTTTCATTTTTTCTTTCTCTACCCCCACAACCCCCTACCCTGCCTCTCAAATTCCTCATATCCGAGAGATCATATGAGAATTGTCTTTCCCTGATTAACTTATTTCGCTCAGTATAATACCCTCTTAATACTCTCTAGTTCCATCCACATTGTTGCAAATGGCAAGATTTCATTTCTTTTGATGGCTGACAGTGCCTTTTATTTTTTTATTTTTTTATTTTTTTAAAGATTTTATTTATTTATTTGACAGAGAGAGATCACAAGTAGGCAGAGAGGCAGGCAGAGAGAGAGGAAGGGAAGCAGGCTCCCTGCTGAGCAGAGAGCCCGATGCGGGACTCGATCCCAGGACCCTGGGATCATGACCTGAGCCGAAGGCAGAGGCTTAACCCACTGAGCCACCCAGGCGCCCCGACAGTGCCTTTTATACAAAGGAACACTTCCTCCAGCTTCCTTTAATATTAACATCTTATATAACCGTGATGCATTTTTCAAGACTAAAAATTGGTATAAAACTGCAGATTTCAGGGGGATAAAGCCTCTGCCTTCAGCTCGGGTCATGATCCCAGGGTCCTGGGATCAAACCCACATTGGGCTCTCTGCTCAGCAGGGAGCCTGCTTCCTCCTCTCTCTCTGCCTGCTTGTGATTTCTGTCAAATAAATAAAAAATCTTAAAAAAAAAAATGCAGATTTTATTTTATTTATTTTATTTATCTCCAGTTTTCCTACTTGTGCTTTCTGTTTTAGGATTCGACCAAAGATAACCATGAGCCTTTAGTTGTCATATCTTGTTAGTCTCCTCCATTTTATATCTTTCCTTGTTTTTCCTGACTTTGACATTTTTGAAAAGTACTCTTAGCTATTAGGCCTGTTGTCTGTCATTTTGAGTTTGACATTTTCTCATGTTCAGATTAAGGTTATGGGTTTTGAGGAAGAATACAAGTGAAGTGCCTTTCTTATCACTTTATTAGGGGCTACTTTAACTCAACATGGTGATAGTAACTTTGGTTACTTGGTTTGGATGGCACCTACCAGGTTTCTCTGCTGAATAGTGACTGTTTTCCTAGAAGTGAGTCATAAGTCCTGCCCATTCTCAAGAGGCGGGAAGCTACATTCCAGTTCCCGGTGGAAGGAGTATCGGAGAATTTCTGGAGTATGTAAAAAACACCTCAGTAGTTAATAAATATTACGAGGACTATTGGGCTATATCTTAATTATCTTTTCAGTTATTATCATTCACTTTTTCTGGTTGGATGCTCATCAGTTTGTTTCCTTTGAATGTAGCATAGTGGCATGTGGTAAATAGTAAGATATTTATTGAATGGCTAGAACTGAAACCTGAGTTTGTGAATTTTTTACAAAGCTGAATTAGTTAAGCTTGGTCCTCTAGTAGTGAGTGGAGCAGTTTAAGAGTGTTTGAATGATATGATAAATTTGTTTTAGTTTCCTTTGTTTTAGTTTTGTTTGTGATTAGGGAATGTATTCTTTCCTAATTTTAACATATTTAGAAAAAAAGTATTTTTTCTTGATAGCTTTGAAGGAATACTGATGAAAGCAATTTAACAAAATAAATTTAGACCAGAAGTCTTATTTTATGATTAAAGTACCAGTTGAATGTTTTGAGCATACCTATGTTTAGAAGGGTGGACTTAACTTGGGAAAGTGTATAATTTCTAAGTAAATTACCAGTGATAGAAAAATCCCTTACCATTTCTCAAAAAAGGTGTTGAAAAATACCAATGTTATGTTTAACCTAGCTTTTGCATTAAAAATGGACTCTGAGCCCCAAGCATGCTAAATTTAACTTACGTATTGGATGGCAGTTTTACTTATGGATGCCTTTCTGAGTTCCTTTGAAACTCTCTTAGATCTTTCTTTTTTTCCTGTTTTTTATTTTTATTTTTATTTTTTTTAAAAGATTTTATTTATTTATTTGACAGAGAGAGATCACAAGTAGGCAGAGAAGCAGGCAGAGAGAGAGAGAGAGGGAAGCAGGCTCCCTGCCGAGCAGAGAGCCCGATGTGGGACTCGATCCCAGGACCCTGAGATCATGACCTGAGCCGAAGGCAGCGGCTTAACCCACTGAGCCACCCAGGTGCCCCTTTTTCCTGTTTTTTAAAAGAGTGTTGTTTGATCCACTAGAAAGGAACAACAGTAAGCCGTGCTTGCATTTGACCATTGGTGTTTTTGCTAAACAGTAGCTAAGAAATGAAGAGGTTTCTTCATGAAGAACTTGAAGGCTTTAGGAGATTGATAATTGACTTTAATCTTCTGTTTCAGCTGCTCTGACCACCACCCTACAAGGGTATTCTCACCTGCTTTTTTCTCTAGGCAGCTCAGCATTCTTGCTCCAGGGCCAGATTATCAGTGGCTACTTAAGATTGTTAAAATACTGTCTTCCACTTCATTATTTCCTTTTTAAAAAATCCTACATTGTCATTTGTGATCGATCTTCAGGGCCTTTATCTTTAAAAGAGAGTAATCAGAGGAGTACCTGGGTGGCACAGTTGGTTAAGCATCCAACTCTTGGTTTCATCTTGGGGCCTGATCTCAGGGTTGTAAGATCTTACCCCTTGGGGGCTCCACACTCAGTGGGATGTCTGCTTGAGCCTCTCCCTCTCTTTCTACGCCTCTTCCCAAAAATAAAATCTTTAAAAATCCATCCTTCCCTCCTTTCCTCCCCTTCCATCCTTCCTTAAAGATTTTATTTGAGAGAGAGAGCGTAAGCGAGAAAGAGTGAGCATAAGTATGGGAGAAGGAGAAGCAGGATCCCCGCAGAGCAGGGAGCCCAAAGCAGGGCTAGATCCCAGAACCCTAGGATCATGACCTGAGCTGAAGGCAGATGCTTAACTGATGAGCCACCCAGGCGCCCCTAAAATATATATGTATTTTTAAAAGAGAATAATCAGAGTACATGTGTGTTCATTTAAATTAGCAGTTTTGGGGCGCCTGGGTGGCTCAGAGGGTTAAAGCCTCTGCCTTCGGCTCAGATCGTGATCCCAGGGTCCTGGGATCGAGCCCCACATCGGGCTCTCTGCTCAGCAGGGAGCCTGCTTTTTCTCTCTCTCTCTCTCTCTCTGCCTGCCTCTCTGCCTGCTTGTGATCTCTGTCAAATAAATAAATAAAATCTTTAAAAAAAAATAAAATAAATTAGCAGTTTTGGTGAAATTTAAGGAAAAAAATTTATGGAGTTTAGAGACTTCAAATGTCCAGTGTTACTGATGACAAAAATTATTTGGAAATAGAACTGTGAAATGGGTGGAAATGGAAATAAACATCATCAAATAAATACTAATTTTTGTAATTTCTCAATTGACACAGTTGGATGACTTAGGGATGGTGGACCTATAAATCATTTACAACATATAACTCATTTATATAACATAAATGTGTGTATGTAAAATACATATCTAAATTCTTAACAGCCACACTTCTGTTACTGATACAAAAAATGTCTTGCATCTCTCAGTGGAAATTATTGAACAATGAAATTTAGGGGTAGCCAGCATTGAAGAGGTAGGAATTGACATGAGAGATTAGGATTTCTCAAAATAGGGGGGTCAGGGAAGAGACCGGTAGTGGGGGAGACATTTAGAAATAAAGGCTGTTGGGTGACTGAAGGCACTAAGAGAAGCCTTAAGAGATGCCTAATTAGTCTTTTAGTTTCAGTTTCCTCATTTGTAAAATGAAGACAATTGACTTACAATATAGTATCTATTACAATATAGTGTCTATTAGTTGTGACCATTTTGTTAAACAGTTTGGCATTTTTAATATTGACAGTGAGCAACTATGAAAGCTTTTTGTGAGTAGTTTGATAATGTTCAGTTCTGTTTTAAGAAAAAATGTTAAATTAGAGGAAGACCAACGGAGTATTGGTAATGAGAATGAAGAGAAGAGGTAGATAAGAGAAATTTGATGTCTTCTGAGTAAAGGGGTGGTTTGCATAAGTGAGTGACAGCTAACTTACAGGCTAGGCTTAGAAGGATCTGGAAATTGTGGCTTAAACTCATTTCGAATGACATTTGTATGGTTTATTTCTTTAAATAATCAGCTTTTGTCACATTTATTTTATATCAGGTTGATCAGTTTATTAAAGCTATGGTAAAAAATAGGGTTGCCTGGGTAGCTCAGTCAGTTAAGTGTCACTCAGGTCATGATCTCAGGGTCCTTAAATTGAGTCCCCTGTCAGGCTCTGTGCTGAATGTGGAGCCCGCTTGAGATTTTCTCTCTCCTCCTCTCCCCTACTACTTCTCCCCATATTGTCTCTCACTCTTTCAAAAAAAATTGATAAAGCTATGGTAAAAATAGCTGCTGTTATAATTATTTGTTATGTGAAATCAGAGCTACCAGATGGCCATGGTTGTGGCCATCTGATGTAGTGGTCAAGGCAGTGGCTCTGATGTTAAACAGACTTCACTGTATTTGAATCTGATCTGATTTGTGAGTGTGATAACACCATTTGCCATTCAGGGTTGTTCTGGGGATTAAGTAGAAATGCATGTAAAACGGTAAGGTGCAGTGCCTGACTCATGGTAAACACTCAGTGAGCAGTAGATGTTGTTATTTTTCACAATTTTGGGTACATTTGGGGTACGATTTTGGGTTCATTGTGTGCCTGGAGCCATATGAAATATACCGGATCTGCCTTCCACCATAGCATAATCTAGTTTAATCAGTTGAGATTGTGCTTATCAGATTTCAAGATTAAGCCTTATTGAGTAGACTAATTTGCATTGTATAATACAAAGTAATCAGGGCAAGTTGAAATTTAGATTTTTAAACAGTATGCTATTTAATAGGAACAAATAAAGGTTTAGGCCTTGAGGGAAGAAACCTAAACCATTACTAATTCAGTGTGAGGAGGACAGGCTTAGCTAGAGGTTTCTGGTAAAGGGGGCAAAAAAATAAGTTTGTAATATAATGCAGTGGGAACCTCACTCTTTGTTGTGGTTTTAAGGAACCTCCTTCTAATGCCAGTTTAATTCACAAGCTCACTGGTGGAGTGGTCATCCTTATAATGCCAGTTTAATTTGCAAGCTTACTGGTGAAGTGAACTCCAGTTTGTTCCCAATGTGTAGGAAGGTATTGGTACTCGAACAGAAGAGGAAAGGCAGCAAATCTGTCAGCATTGGTGAAGATGGGTGAAGGCAACAACAGGTCTTCATTATCCCTTTTATTTTTTATTTTTATTTTTATTTTTTGGAAAGGGGTGTCCATGCATTTTTGAAAATTAAACTTTTCTAAAAACCTAAAAATCTATCATTTTTAAAAACTTTAATGCAGGCCCAGTATTTCCCCTGAGGGGGATCTGTAGCCTGTTGGAAAAGCCCCAGTGAGACTACCACCTATGTGCCGTTATTGCATGAATCTGTTATAATATGGGGAGGCTTGGTGTCCTGGGCTGCTTTTTTGACCTCAGGTACCACCTTAACTATTTTTGTTTTCCTTTTTTAACTTTTAAAAAATTTCTGTTCATGGCGTTGGGGCAGCTCAGTCATTAGGCATCTGCCTTTGGCTCAGGTCATGACCTCAGGGTCCTGGGACGGAGCCCAACATTGGGCTCCTTGCTTGGAGGGGAGCCTACTTCTCCCTCTCCCCCTCCCCCTGCTTGTGTTCCCTCTCTCACTGTATCTTTCTCTGTCAAATAAATAAATAAAAATCTTTTTTTTTTTTTAAGATTTTATTTATTTGACAGAGAGAAATCACAAGTAGGCAGAGAGGCAGGCAGAGAGAGAGGAGGAAGCAGGCTCCCTGCTGAGCAGAAAGCCCGATGTGGGGCTCGAACCCAGGACCTGGGATCATGACCTGAGCCGAAGGCAGCGGCTTAACCCACTGAGCCACCCAGGCGCCCATAAATAAAAATCTTGAAAAAAAATTTCTGGTCTCTGTGCTTTTCATTCTGTTCTTAGAGGTAGGCTGTTCTTCCTATACATTTTGTAGTCAGATTTACACATCATCAATTTTACCCTCACAAATTACTTTGGTAATGATACAAGGATTAAATATATGAGTATATAATAGAGATTCAGTATCATGCTAACAACAACACGAACAACAACAACAAACTGAATTGTAAATATTCTGAAGCCCTAGTTATGGAACCTATATTTTAGGTGGCAGTAACAGATCATTTCAGAGACAATTTCTGTAGTGCCTTGGAATCTGATCCTTGTTGTAGTTATGAAATTTGCTTATCTTCTGTCAAATTTAATCGCTATTCCTAATCATGAATTATAGTAGAGCTAGGAAATTTTTGCATAGTGTCGGCAAGAATTATTTATGAGTATTTGGCCAGGGAGGGAGGCAGGGGTAGGGGGGTATTTAGAAACTTTGTAAGCATCCTGTTTAAAAACTTCAATTTAATCATGCATCTATAGCTATATATATTCATGATTTCCTTTTTTAATTTAATGGGTTATATTATATGTTACTATTTGTTTTGATGTTCATTTTATTCCCAGTTTGATCAGTAGGATCCATTCAAGGTAGCTGTGACCTTTTGCAATGTCCTCATCAATTATTTGAGCATCATTTCCTTGCTCTCTGACATAACATGATATTCCAGACTCATTTTATACTTCTCCGTCACAGTTCTGCATTCAGTCACTTCTCAGGAGCCCTTATTGTCCTTGAGAAGAATGGTATTTAGAAGATGAGAACTGGGCACTGAGTGTGCTCATTGCTGTTGGAGTATCATTTTTTCTGGGTCTTTTAAACTGACAGGGAATGTTTGTATTTAAGGTGTTGCCTAAATGGGGTGTCTCTTGATTGAATGAGGGCCCCCAAACGTGGGGCAGTGACCTGGTGGAAGCTGGTGGTGCTGGTGGTAAAACAATTCATCCAAGGCAGAACAAAGGAGATAGAAGTTTATTGAATACAACACAAGGAAGCAGTGGGTAGGACAGCAAAGCAGAGACTATCTGTGGGAAGGTGGTGGGAGTTGGGAGAATTATAGTTAAAGGGAGAAGACAAGGAGGTGTGGGAACATATGGAATTGTCCTTTTTTGGTACATGTGTCCAGGTGTAAGTAACTCATTGGTCAGCTAGGGCTTATGGATATTTTCAGGTGGGTTGCCTATGAGCCTGCTTGTATTCAGCCTGAGGATAGGGAGTCACAGTGAGAGTAACACACTGTGAGAGTGAGTGTAAAGACTTAATTCGGGTTTCCATCACTGACTTTGGTTCCCTTTAAAGTGGCCTCTACACCATCCGTGGATTGCCTTACCTTCCTTACTCTGCTCAGGTGCTGACTTTTCAGCTGACTTTTTCATCGGTCTTCCACCTCCTACCATCCTCACTTTCCTGAGTCTCTGACTCCCCATGCCAGCCATCCTCTCGTGGGGCTGCCTCTCTTACCCTGTTTTAGGTTTGGACACCTACCTCACCTGCTTGGGCTGTAACACTGTGCTTTGGGCCATTGTACAACTGTCTGTACCCCAAGGTGTGGACTTTTTCTTTAGAAAAAATGTACTGTGCATAGTTAAGCACAAGAATTTGTGAGCTGATCCTAGTTTTTAAGGTCTGCATTAGATGGGATTTTCTTATTCTTGTTTAAAGATGGTGTGGGCATGATCATGGCATGAATAAAGGAAGTATGGAGAGAAACTTATTTTTTCATTCCCTTTTACTATGTTGGAATACACCTCCATGAATTAATTTGAGCTCATGCTTCCTTTGAATGATTAAGCTCTCTGCATCACATAGTATCTCTAGCTCATCTGAACATAATTTAGTTTTAGGAAAACTTATAGGGAGAGGCAACAGAGTTAACTTCTCAAGAATAATTTACATATAGGCCAAAGATTTCAGTGTAATAAGAACAAAACAAAAAAGAAAATCATGAAAGAACTGAAGAAAATAATAGTGAGTTATATAATATGCAGTCTGAGATTCGGATAAGATCTTTCAGTGTAAGACACAGAACCCAGAAGGCATAAAATACATAGCTGATAATTAAAAAAAATAATTAAAGCATCTGCATGGCAAAGTGAAAGAAAAATTTATAGTTCAGCTCTGACAAAAAGCTAATTTCTTAATTATGTATAAATCACTTTTATAAATCAGATGGGGGGGGAGAAAACAAGTAGACCACTGGAAAGAGTGGGCCATAGATGATTCAGACAGTTCACAGGAAAAGGTCTGCAAATAGGTCAACCTTATTCATGATATAAGAGATGCAATTTAAAATTAGAACAAAATTTGTCACCCTTTAGAATTGCAAAGATTAGGAAGTTTTGTAGCACACTGAATTTGACAAACACTTTGTAGGAAAACAGGGCCACTCTTAGATTGCTGATGGGGGCTTAAGTTGGTACAAAGTATATGAAGTTTGGCAATAAAGTTCTTCCCTCTTTCCAAAAGTAGAGTGTTTCTATGAAACCCTTTTTAAGCAGAAATGATATGAAGTGGAAAAAGTAATTACCATTGGGACGCCTGGGTGGCTCAGTTGGTTAAGCAGCTGCCTTCCACTCAGGTCATGATCCCAGCATCCTGGGATTGAGTCCCACATCGGGCTCCTTGCTCATCAGGGAGCCTGCTTCTCCCTCTGCCTCTGCCTGCCATTCTGTCTGCCTGTGCTTGCTCTCTCTCCCTCTCTCTCTCTGACAAATAAATAAAATCTAAAAAAAAAAAAAAAAACTAATTACCATTAATTTATATGGAGAAATTTTTTGAGTGTTTCCAGACCCAAAAACTAGTCTCTTAGGCTATTTAGATACTTTAAGACACATCTTGTTTAATGGATGCGCAAAGTTAAGATAAAGCACAGATGCTCACAGACACAGTTCAGTTCAGAGCTATGGCGGCTTGATGCTGGATGCTGAATGTAGGTCCTGGGGAAGGAGCTTGGAGGTGTCACTCTCACTGCTTGAGGTACTGGTTGCAAAACAAATACTGAACAGTTTTTACTTTTTGCCTTTTTTTGGTAAAAGTGAAAATTTTGTTTGAATTTCTTTTAGTAGGTCTTTTGTAAAAGCGAAGTGGTGATCTTTTGAGAACATGAACTTTTGAGAAGTGGGGGGATACCAATGTCAAAAATGGAAATATTTGTTCACAGTTCTTTATCTTGAAATTTCCGTTAAAGGAACTTGGTTTACATATTTCCTTACACATATGTGAAGTGGTGTACATACAAGAATATTTATTATAAGAATGTATAATATCAGAAGATTGAAAAAACTTTAATGTCCACCAGTAGGAGAATGATTAAAATATTTTATATCCATTCAGTGGGATGCTACACATCTGTACAGTAATATAAAAAACTTTATGAACAGGTGTGGAAAATCTCTGAGACATATTTTTAAGGGAATAGTTTTAGGGTTTTTTTTTTTTTTTTGGTATGCTACCATTTGTATTGAAAATACATGAATTTTTGTATCCTTATAGGTAATAGGCTTGTATAAATATATACTGCCTCTTAAAGGATAAATATACTAGAAAGAGGGTGAAGTCTGAATGAGGGGCATAGGAGTGTGAGGAGAATCTACTTTAAATTTTGCACCTACTGAATTTTGAAACATGGACATGTGAACTTGGAGGAATTCTTTTTTTTTTTTTTTAAAGATTTTTATTTATTTATTTGACAGACAGAGATCACAAGTAGGCAGAGAAGCAGGCAGAGAGGGAGGAGGAAGCAGGCAACCTGCTGAGCAGACAGCCGGATGCGGGGCTTGATCCCAGGACCCTGGGATCATGACCTGAGCCGAAGGCAGAGGCTTTAACCCACTGAACCACCGAGGTGCCCTTCTAGAGGCAATTCTTACTGCATTAATTTAAGTGGGCAAAGAATTTTACATTGACCTACTCTGATGTTGATGGATCAAGCTGTTTCCTTGGTTACTGCTTAGTGTCTATCTTAAGCATGAATGATTTTCCATTTGTTGGTTGAAACTGTATTTTTTGAGTGTGTGTCTTGGGAGGAGAGATTTAATAGATAAAACAAATTTTATGTAAAAAAAATAAATTTCTATTTAAACTGCACTGCAGTGGACTCTTGACATTCACAGATTTGTAATTCTTCTATCTTGAATTCAAAGTGATTTAGTGAATTGGCCTAGCAGGCTGCCCAGTTTCCTATTCAACATCCACTTACCAATGCAGCAGTGTGATTCTCTGTTCATTATCATGTCGTGGGTAATGCCATTTGAAAAGCATTAAAACTTTATTTATTTCTGGAAAAATGGTCCTGAAAATAGCCACCTCTTACTTGTAGGGAGGCTGTTCTATTAAGCTATCACTTATCACTAAAATTCGTTGATATAACTGATGCTAATATACTTATAAGATTAATAAGATTATTAAAAATGTACTTTTCCACAAATTGAATATTCAGTATATTTTTGGATATACTTTACTTCTATTTGGTAATGTAACAACAAAATTTGTCAGGAGACATAACGTTTTTGTTTAATTGCATGCTTTTCTGGACATGAACTTTGGATATTTAAAGATATGGGCCTTAAAAAATCTTTTTTACAAAGTTAGTTACTTTGGCAAATAAATTAATTTCACCTTATTCCCAAGTAGAAACAGGTAAGCAGGAATTGACATGAAGATAAAATTAGTTTAAGCTTTATGCCAGATAGAAGAACTTGGGATTTATTAAGAAGACACAATGGATTATAGAATCCCAATTGAAGACTTGCTATTTTCTTAGTGTCTCTTAAATTTGATATTGAACTATTTTTAATACTTTACCTTGGAGAACATACTCATTAAGCATATTATTGTGAACAGTATTTCTAAACAGATGTCATAGTATAAAATGAAAATGCAATGAATAATGTCAGGGGAAGGGTTTCTTTTTTGATGGACAAGATTATTATTTTTTCTGGAATATTTAATTGTGCTTGTGGAACCCTGGTTTAATTCTTACTGTTGTACCAGAACATTCTCTAAATGTTTTGACTAAGTTCCAGTTAGGTTAGATTTGAAAACTATATTTACTTTTAGTCAAAGGTAATAAGCTAGGGCGTCTTTTCTATGAACTTATGGATGTAGCTGATCTTTATAGCTGTACTGGTGCGTCTCCATATATACATATACATACATACATATATATATATATGTATACATACATATATAATATTTTATATATAATATATAAGCATTTTATATAAAAGCATTTATTATAACATATATATAGTCATGTATTATAGCATATATATATATTTTTTTTCAAGGTCCTAATAAACATAGTTTGTACTTTTGTAAATCTCATGGTCTTTTAAAATGTACTGAGAATTTGCCATTAAGAGGAATCTTGGGTATGTCTTTATGAAGTGGTTGCTGCTTTCCTTCAGTTTCTCTTAGTTTATTTCATACTGTTGAAATCATGTTGAACTTTTATTAGATTTAGGGAGCCTTTCAGAGTTTTTGCAAAATTAGGTGTGTATTTTTCTTTGCTTATCCTTGTGGTCTGTTAGATTTAGTTTGGTCCAGTAGGTAAGATACATGGTGCTAGAGTGGATCCATGGAAGGATTCATAGGAGATTGTTACTAGAAACAAGACCTTACCCACCAGTGTAAAACAGTGAGCATTGGATAGAGGGAATTCATATTCGTTATTTTACTAGCTATGAGAAAACCTTTCATCCAAATGGAATAAGATACAAATTATTGTGTTTATATGTACATAGGACAGAATAAACTTTAAAACCAAGATTCTAACAAGAGACAAAGAAGGACACTAAATAAAGGGAACATTTCAGCAAGAGGACATAACAGTTGTAAATATTTATGCACCCAACATGGGAGGACTCAGATACCTAAAACAGTTGATAACAAACATAAAGGAAGTAATTGATAGTAATTCAGTAGTGGTAGGGGAATTTAATACCTCACTTAAGTCAATGGATAGACAGACCATCCAATTATAAAGTCAGGAAACAGTGGCTTTGAATGACACATTGGAACAGATGGATCTAACAGACCATTCTATCCTAAAAGAGCAGAATATACTTTCAAGTGCACATGGAACATTCTCCAGAATAGACCACATATTAGGCCCTAAAATGAGTCTCAACAAATTGAAAAAGATTGAAATCATACCAGCATCTTTTCTGACTGTAATGCTATGAAACTAGAAAATAACCACAAGGAAAAAATCTGGAAAAAAAATCACAAATACATGGAAGTTAAATAACATGCTACTAAACAGTGACTGAGTCAACTAAAAAATCAGAGAGGAAATAAAAAATACATGGAGATAAATGAAAATGAAAAAAACATTGGTCCAAAATCTTTGGATTGCAGCAAAAATAATTCTAAGAGGGAAGTTTTTAGCAATACATGTGTACCTCAAGAAGCAAGAAAAATGTCAAATAAACAACTTAATCTTACACCTAAAGGAGCTAGAAAGAGAAGAATAAACAAAACCCCATACCAGCAGAAGGAAAGAATAAAGATTTGAGCAGAAATAAGCAAAATAGGAACTTAAAAAAAAATAGATCAGTGAAATCAGGAGCTAGTTCTTTGAAAAGATGAACAAAATTGATAAACTTTTAGCCAGACTTAAAAAAAAAAGACTCAAAATAAAAAATGAGAGAAATAACAACAACCAACACCGTAGAAATACAAAGGATTATAGTGAATGTTATGAAAAATTATATGTCAACAAATTGGACAACGTAGAAGAAATGGACAAATTCCTCAAAATGTATAACCTGCCAAAACTGAAGCAGGAAGAAATAGAAAATTTGAATAGACTGATTACCAGCAATGAAATTGAATCAGTAATTGGAAAAACTCCCAATAAGTAGTTCTGGACCAGACAGCTTCACAAGTGAGTTCTTCTGAAGATTTAAAGAAGAGTTAATACCAACTGTTACCAAACTATCCCCAAAAATAGAGGAGGAAAGAAACCTTCCAGATTCATTCTATGAGGCTAGCATTAAACCCTGCTACCAAAATCAGTTAAGGACACAATAAAAAAGAGCTACAGGTCGATATCTCTCAATATAGCTCCTTAAGAAAAATCTTAACAAAATATTGGGAAATCAAACCCCAAGTATCTTATAAAAAAACTATTCACCATGATCAAGGGGATTTATTCCTGGGACACAAGGGTGGTTCAGTATTCACAAGTCAGTCAACATTATACATCACATCAACGAGAGAAAGGATAAAAACCATATGATCATTTTAAGAGGTGCAGAAAAAGCATTTGACAAAGTACAACATCCATTCATGATAAAAATCCTCAATAAACTAGGTTTAGAGGGAACATACCTCAACATAGGAAAAAAAACCCACAGCTGATATTGTACTCTGTGGGGAAAAACTGAAAGCTTATCCCCTAAGGTCAGGAATAAGATGAGGATGTCCACTTTTACCACTTTTACTCAACACAGTACTGGAATTTCTAGCCACAGCAGTTGGTCAAGAAAAAGAAATAAAAGGCATCTGAATTGGTAAGGAAGAAGTAAAAACTTACACTATTTACAGATGAGATACTGTATATTGAAAACTCTGAAAACTCCACCAAAAAGCTACTAGAACTGATAAGTGAATTCAGTAATATCACAGGATACAAAATCAATACATAGAAATCATTGCATTTCTGTACACTAATAATGAAGCATCAGAAAAAGAAATTACCAGTCCCATTTACAATTGCAACAAAAATAATGAGTCCTGTAGGAGTAAATTTCACCAAAGAGGTGAAAGACCTATACTCTGAAAACTATAAAACACTGATGAAGTTGAAGATGACACAAACAAATGGGAAGATATTCCATGCTCATGGATTGGAAGAATTAATGTTAAAATGCCCATACTAACCCTTCTCAAAGCCATGTACAGATTTAATGCAATCTCTGTCAAAATACCAATAGCATTTTTCACAGAACTAGAGCAAACAATCCTAAAATTTGTATGGACCCACAAAAGACCCTGAATGTCCAAAGCAATCTTGAAAAAAAAGAAAAGAAAACGAACCCAAAACTGGATATGTCATAATCACACATTTCAAGTTAGACTGCAAGACTGTAGTAATCAAAACAGTATGGTACTGGTGCAAAAATAGACATGTAGATCAATGGAACAGAATGGAGAGCCTAGAAATAAACTCACAGTTATGTGATCAATTAATCTTTGACAAAGAAAGAATATACAGTGGGGAAAAGACGGTCTCTTCAACAAATCATGTTGGGAAATCTGGACAGCCATGTGCAAAAGGATGAAACTGGATTACTTTATTACACCATACACAAAAATAAACTGAAAATTGATTAAGGACCTAAATGTGAGACCTGGAACCATAAAAATCCTAGAAGAGAGAACAAGCAGTAATTTCTCTGGCATTGGCTATGGCAGCATTTTTTTCTAGATAAGTCTCCTAAGACAAGGGAAACAAAAGCAAAAATAAACTGTTGGGACTAGGGGCGCCTGGATGGCTCAGTGGGTTAAGCCGCTGCCTTTGGCTCAGGTCATGATCTCGGGATCCTGGGATCGAGTCCCACGTCTGGCTCTCTGCTCAGCGGGGAGCCTGCTTCCCTCTCTCTCTCTCTCTCTCTGCCTGCCTCTCCGTCTACTTGTGATCTCTCTCTGTCAAATAAATAAAATCTTTAAAAAGAAAAAAAAAAACTGTTGGGACTACATCAAAATAAAAAGCTTCTGCACAGTGAAGGAAACAATTAACAAAACTAAAAGATAGCCTACTGAATGGGAGGAGATATTTGCAAATGACATACCTGATAAAGAGTTAATGTCTATATAAAGAACTTCTACAACTCAACACCCAGAAAGCACATAATCCAGTTTAAAAATGGGCAGAAGACACGAACAGGTATTTTTCCAAAGAACACATGTAGATGGTCAACAGACACATGAAAAGATGCTCAACATCACTAATCATCAGGGAAAGGCAAATCAAAACCACAATTAGATACTACCTTATATCCGTCAGAATGGCTAAAATAAAAAAATACAAGAAATAAGTGTAGACTAGGATGTGGAGAAAAGAACTGTTGTGCACTGTTGGTGGGAATGCAGATGTGCAGCCACTGTGGAAAACAGTGTGGAGGTTCCTCAAAAACTTGATAGAGTTATGATTTCAGTAATTGCACTAATGGGTATTTACCCCCAAAATACAAAAACTAATTCAAAGGGATACATGCACCCCTATATTTATGGCAGCATTTTTTATACATAAGACAAATTATGGAAGTAGCTCAAGTGTCCATCAATAGATGAATGGATAAAGAAGATGGTGGTATGTAGACTCAGTGGAATATTACTCAGCCACGTAAGTGAATGAGCTTTTGGCATTTGCAATAACATGGATGAATCTGTGGAGAGTAATGCTAAGTGAAATAAGGCAGTCAGAGAAAGACAACACGTGATTTCGTTCGTGTGGAATTTAAGAAAAAGAAATGAAGAAAAAAAGATATAAACCAAAAACCAGACTCTTAATTATAAAGACTGATGGTTACCAGAGGGAAAGTGGGTGGGGGAGATGGGTGAAATAGGTCAAGGAATTAAGAGTACACTTACTTAATGAACACTGAGTAATGTATAGAATTTTTGAATCACTATATTGTACACCTGAAATAATATAACACTGTATGTTAATTATACTGGATTTAAAATAAAAACAAAATAAAAAATTATTGTGTCTAATCTAGCAAACCTTAAAATTGAAAATAGAAACTTTTAATACCCCTTCAGCCCCATTTTTAATTATTGGCATTTTTAATTAATTATTGGCATTTCTTTTGTAGGATTCATTTTTTAAAAGTTGATGTTTTTAGTAGGTAGAGCTTATTGGTAGTGGTGTTTTGAGGCAAAATATAAACAGTTGAAGAATATAATATGGTACGCAGGAAATACAGATTTAGAAATGTTGAGCACCAAAAAAGTACATGTGAGAACACATATATTTTGAGTGTCCTCAGAGCTTTTTAAGTACACCTTCCCTCTACTGAAAGCCAGGTTTGTAGAGAATGGGGAGTGAGTCAGAACTAAAAGGTGGCATTTTGGTGTTGAACTGGAGTCCATATTAGCAGCATTTCATTAAATGTATTGTGTGTATGTATGTATGTATGTGTGTGTGTGTGTGTGTGTGTGTGTGTGTGTATCATAGATACACTGTGCAAATGGGTTGTTATTTATAAATGGAAAATGAAAGTTGTTCTTACATTTCCTAACTTAGTTTAACCAAATGTTTGATCTCATTGTGACTGGCCATCTAGGACTATTACTCCTTGATGTAAGAATGCTGGGAAACAACAGTTTACCTGAATAAAAAGCATTAGGGTTGAATATATGCTCTGAGACACAACATTATCACTAATTTTGATCAAAATTACTATGGACTTAGCTATGATACATATTTATATTGCTCATATTTTATTTGCTTCACAGAGCCTTTAGTATCTGGAGAATAATGGGTTTTGTATGCACTTGCTTAATGTAGCAAGTATCCTTAAAACATTTTCTACCTATGTTTTCACTTTTATTTAAGATGAATGCAGAGAGCAGAACTAATCTTTGAGTATTTGCTTATCTAATTATATTAGACATTTTTATTCTGTACACTGAAAATTTGAAGAAAAATAGGTTATAATTAAATCCCAGTGTAGGGGCGCCTGGGTGGCTCAGTGGGTTAAGCCGCTGCCTTCGGCTCGGGTCATGATCCCAGGTCCTGGGTTCGAGCCCCACATCGGGCTTTCTGCTCAGCAGGGAGCCTGCTTCCTCCTCTCTCTCTGCCTGCCTCTCTGCCTACTTGTGATTTCTCTCTGTCAAATAAATAAATAAAATCTTTAAAAAAAAAAAATCCCAGTGTAAATCAGTCCAGGTATGGTAGTTAGGATAAGAGTAATGTTTCAGCAATCTGGAAGAATTAATAAATGTAGTACTCCCTTTCCTAGGCTTATTAAATGTCTGCTATAGCAACCTCAGTAAATTGCCTCAGCTCAGGATTTCTTTTCAAACTTCTTGTTTTTTTCTTTTTTTTTTTGCCCCCTGGTATATTTCCAATAAGTGCTGTTATTGGTGGGGTTGAGAGATAAAGGAAGAGAGGAGCTGTTTTTCCTTTTGATTGTTTAATTTAGAAATTTATAGTCATTTAAAAATATAATTTGAGTTACTCACCATGTGTATTACTTCTAAACAGATGAGGCTAGAAAAATTGTTTTCATCTGTATTAATGAATTTTACACCTTATTGTTGCTTTTTTTTTTTTTAAGAGCAGTAGAGAGAGTGAGTGAGAGAGGGTGGGGAGGGGCAGAGGGAGAGAGAGAGAGAGAATCTTAAGCAGACTCCACGCCCAGCATGAAGCCCATGCAGGTCTCAATCCCACAACCCTGAGATCATGACCGGAGCCACTGAGGACCCTTTAACAACTTTTTGGGGGTATGATTCCTGTATCATACAATTCCTCCATTTTAAGTGTAGAATTCATTGCTTTTAGCATATCCACAGATATGTGCAGCATCACAGCAGTCAATTTTAGAACATTTTCATTACCTTACAAGGAAATCTTGTACCATTAGCTATCATCTCCCTGGTCCCCCACCCTCTACCTCTAGCCTTAAGTAACCACTGATCTACTTTCTGTTTCTATATATGCCCCTGTTTTGTACATTTCATATGAATAGAATCATATTGTGTGGTCTTTGTGATTGACCTCTTTCACTTAGCATGTTTTTAAGGTTCATCTCTGTTGTAGCATGTGTTAGTACTTCATTCTTTTTTTGGTATACATATTTTTAAATTGTAAAGTATACATATAACAAACTTATCATTTAAATAGTTTTTTTTCATTAAGTAATTTTTAAATGTGCAGTTAAGTGGCATTGATTATGGTCACTATCGTTACTCCAAACAAACTCTGTGCCTATTTAGCAATAATTTCTCATTCCTTTTCCCTATAACCTTTAATAACTTTTAATCTGCTTTCTGTTTGTGTGAATTCGATTTTTCTAGCTACCTCCTGTAAGTAGATTCACACAGTATTTGTCCATCTGTGTCTTATTTCCTTCAGCATTTTGTCATGTTCATTCATATGGTAGCATTTATCAGAACCTCTTTGTTGTGGCTGAGTAATAGTCCATATTTTGTTTATGTATTTTTTGTTTATGTATTAGTGGTTGGCCATTGGGCTATAATGCTGCTGTAAGCATTTGCATATAGGTTTCTGTGTGGACATTACATTGTAATTTCTCTTAGGTATATACTTTGGAGGGAATTGCTGGGTTGTATGGTAACTATGTCTAATCAATTAAGGAAATACCAGACGTTTCTAAAGTGACTGAACCATTTACACATTGTTTTGAAAATCAAGGTACTCATTAATTTTGAGCTTTTTGCCTCATTTAAAAAAACACTACTTCCCATATTCCATTTAGAAGCGTGCTTATTGCATAATATATCTACAGGAGAGGTACATAAAACAGATGTGATTTGATGAATAATTATAAAGCCATCATCCACATAACCACTACTTTGGTCAATAAATAGAACATGGATTGCACACTGAATCTCCCTTAGTGCCTGATCATATCTTCCTTGTGTTTCCGTCTAGAAGCAGCTAGTTTTCTGACATATCTGGACTTAATCTTTTCTAGTTTTGCCGGCTCTGTATCTATTATGAATGGAGTTTTGGTTGATTTTGAACTTTATAAATGTAATGACAGTATATGTTTTCTTTTATTCAGCATTCTATTTGTGAGGTTCATCCTCTGCAGTTGATTCATTTTCCACTGCTGTATTCTATTGTGTGAATATATCCCATTTTATGCATTTATTCTTTCCTCACTGAGCATTTGAATTGTTTCCAGTTTTTATGTGAAATTTCTACATTTTTAAAAGCACTGCACATATCAAGACATTTTGTATGCTAAAGTTGACCGATTATAACCCTTATTTAAAGTATGAATACCAGAGAGATTAGACACCATTCTGTGTTTAGAGCTAGTACTTGAGCATACTCAGAAGAAGGCATTTCACTACTGTCTAATATGTTTACAGTGAGTTTGACAGTAGTTGTTTGTTACAAAACTTTTGGAAGTTTTCCGTTGTTACTCAAATATTTCTTTAGTTTTCCCCAATAATATGAATATCAGATAAAAGTGAGGGAAATAAAGAGTTAAATTGGACTAAATATGGTATTTATTTTTTTATTTCTATGGACTGAATATTTTGTTATTATATATTTATATATTTTTATATATTTTGTTATGTTGCATTTAAGCTGTGGTCAGAATGTGTCTCTTGACCTTTTGAAGTACGTTAACTATCCTTAACTTGTATTATAAGTATATACAGGTAGGTGTCCTGGGCATTGTAGGTTTCTTATGTGAATGAATGATTGTTTTTGTGACCAAGTTTCTATTATAAGTAACTTTAAAAGGAATCATGAAGTATATACATAATTTAGCAACCCTCATTAATAGAGGTTTTTAAAATTTAGGTGGTTTTCAGTAGATTTGAAAATTATTCCAGAAATGAAAGCAGCCGTGGGAAAAAGAGTTTGGAAATGGTGCAGTTTTAAAAACCTATAAAAATGCTCCAGATTAAACAAAGGTCTCTTGGCCCTTCTAACTTAAAAAAAATTAGAGCCAAGTAGAAAACACTTCATAAAGTCTTTCAGATGGCTGCATTAATTTTTCTTGAATTCCTACACCTATTTCTTTAGATGATATAGTAACAAAATAATGTAATTATAAATTGTAGCAGCCGTCTGTTTGAGAACTTGCTGGTTGCATTGTTGATTTGTGGATTTTATGATACCAGTTTGTGATTTGCGTCTCTTGCTGGGGCTCCAAGGATGGGGCAAGCAGGTTGTGGATTTCTAGTCCTCTTCTTGAATGTCAACTTTGTTGATTCTTATGGATTAAAGTTGTTTGAGATAATCAGTTAATACGTATACAACCTAAAATGTTTTTTGGCATTTTGATATTTTCTTGATGGCAAACTTACGTATGCATGAGTCCCCTTTAAAGTCAAGTTGTTGGGCGTATTCCATTTCCCTTGTTAACTGCTCAGGCTGTCCACATACCTGACTTCAGGCCTTTCTTACCATCTCTGGCCTGAATACTGCAGTAGCCCCTTAATAGATTTCCTTGCCCATGTCTTTCCCTTTTTAGTCCATCTTCCACTCCAAAATGATGTCTTAAAACAGAAGTCTGACTGTCATTCCCCTCTCTTTTCCCTTAAAATCCTTCTCTGGCACCTCTTGCCTACACAGTAAAAGGCCAATTCTCCCTGGTCTGTGGCCCTTTGAGATTTGGCTCTGGCCTATGTTTCTGCCCTATTTCTTGTTCTTTCTCCTGCGCCCATGATGGAGTATGAAATTGTTTATAGATTTCCCTAAAAATTTTGTCTTTCACATTTCTCTGCCTTTGCATAGTGGTTTTCTCAGGCCAGAATACTGCTCTCACTTTTTCTGCCTGGCAAGCTCTTCCCATCCTTCAGAAACTAGCATAGGTTTTGAAACTCTGTGAAGTCTTTTCTATTGCTCCTGTTCCCGTAGTCCCCTATGCGTTAATTCTGCACCCTGTGTATCTATTCAGTTTATCACAGGGTATTGCTAATATGACTTTCTTACCTACTGTGAACTGCTCGAAGGCAAGAGCTGTGTCTGGCTGTCAGCTTTTCCCATGAAACCTAGAAACAGAGATGAGTTCTCAGGAAATGCTGTGGAAGTCATCTGGAATTGGAGTTGGAATTCACTTTGTAATGATTTTGATTATCTTTTCACATTCTCCTGCTTTTAATGTAAAGTGGGTGATTTGAGCCCATTTGGTCACTCATTCTTTATTTCCCAGGATACGTAGACTGTGTTAGTTTTTCTGGTTAGTAGGTAGTCAGGATACGCAGTGAACCATCACACGTAAACAAAATTCACTCCACAGGGCTTATCATTGACTTCGAACTTGGTGCAAAATCAATTCCTGATGTCATGCTAAATGTCTTATATTTTAAGTAATTTGATTTTAATCCAGAATATGGAACCCAAAATAAGCTTCGTAAATAACATTTGTAATCTATCCCCTAAGGCTTTTGTGATTAGTTCTTTAGTCCAGTAGTTAAGCAGCAGAAATGGGAAGTTAAGTATTCATTCTCTTCATTGATAACTTCCCGTGTTTCATAGTAGGATTAGTCTGTAATTGTGTTCTCTTTTCTACTGTCAATAAAGTTTATTGTATTAAAATGTTGGGCAAAATGCAGTGTCTCTTTCATGAGTACTAATGGAAGGAGCTGATAGTGTGAGGTGATGGAAACATTTTATTTCTAAACACTTTTCAGTTTGCAGTTGATTTCTGTTACTCTAGGGGACTGATCCTTCACAGCTGTTAGAAAATCTAAGTGGGTTCCTCTCCTGCTGTGCAGATCTTTCCTTGTTTGGGAACCTTTGATGGCACAGTAGGGGCTTTTAAAAGTGTCACAAATGTAAGGCAATTTATATTGCAGTAAGCGTAGAATTTTGTTGTTGCTGTTTATGGCAGAAAATTGAAAGTTAAAAGTAAGTGGAGGAGAAAGGCTGCTGAGCCTGGTGTGCTTATGAAAGCAGCCTTTTTTTGAGTTAATAATGCCATCTCTTCTGGTTATCTGGACTTGTTGGTTTTCCTTTCCTGTTTCTTCTACTCCAGATTCTCTTACTGGTGAATTGAAAATAAAAGCAGAATAGATTGATGACTCACAGACAAGAAATAGCATACATCCTGTCTTGATTAATGCCTAGGTTAATGTACTTGGGGAGGGTTGTAATCAGCAGTCACGTGGTAGACGGAGTCTATTAAATAGGTATGTGTTTTGAGCTGAAGTGTGTACTTATTACAGAAATATTTCTCCGAGTGCTCTGTGAGGAGGCCTAGTTTGTTAGCACATTGCTGAGAAAAAGAAAGTACTCTGTGGCTGAAGAAGGTGCTTCTTTAATACCTTTTTATTCTCATTATGCCTGTACCACTTAGCATGGAGATTACAGCTATCATATTTGAATACTAATCTTAGCAGCAGATGTGATCCTGAAGCACGTTATACATTTCACCAGATGTTCCGTTTCTCTTAAGGGCAAACTTCTGCTTAGTTTCTTGTATCAAACACTCAAAGAAATCAGAATTTGAAGTTTATTTTAGACAAACTATAGTTTATAAATAAGAGAGACGAAAGGCACAGCCTTTTATAACCTGAAAGACTGGGTGATTTGCATAATATCAAATAAGTTGTGCTGCAGCTACATTTTATGAATATTTTTCTAGTCCATATTGCATTTGCAATCTGTATGAAAAGTTTGGAAAACACATATATTTCAAGAAGTATCTCTTATGAAATAAGGAGTAAAGTAGTATTCTTTGTTGATTGTACTGCATATACTTATGATTTGTGTATTCCTTCCAAAAGAGCATTTGAAGTAGATATGAGTTCTTGCTAATTTGACAATTTAAAACAATTTATAATTGAACAAATTGTGGATATTCTTAATCATAACATCTGCAGGATGTTGATTTATAAACACTGTAAAATGCTGTGTTGTTTTCATGCTATGCATACTTCCTGTAGTGTATGCTTACAGTTCAAAAGAATTATTTTCTTATCTATTTCCTTCAATCTTTGAATTTTAGCACTAGTCATAATTTTGAGTCTGGAGAAGATTTCATGATATTCTAAATTTCTGTGTTTTTCCTTCCCATCAATAATGGTCTAGCAGTTTTATGTAACATTAAGGAGTGTGTTTCGTAAAAATCGTAGTAGTATCTAAGGAGAAACACATCGTCTTGTTTCTTTGGAATAGTAGAATAGCCACAAAGTAATTTTAAAATGTGTATTAATTGAGAAAAGGGAAAAATCACACTGACTTTTCTTTTGGAAACTTTATTTGTGTACATTCTGTATCTTCACTTTAGGGGAGATTGAGCAAGAATAGTTTTTTTTTTTAAAGTAGATGTATTATTTCAGAAGATAACACTTTCTGTTCTTTCTACTTTGAATTGAATATTTTGGAAAAAAACCCTCCTGTCTGCAAGACTTCCATCTGGTGAGAACTTGATCCTTTCCGCCCAGTTTCATCTTGGCTCTCGCCAGTGGTTTTAGCATAATAGCTTCTCTTTGAGATTAAAACAGAACAAAGCAGGCTCTTTTTATTAATAATCAAATGAAATTTACAGATTTGTGATTAGTTCTTTTTCCAGATAGGGAATTACTTAAAAAAATATTTTCAATTTTTTTATTTTTAAGGATTTTATTTATTTATTAGAGAGGGAGAGAGAGGAAGCGTGGGTGAGCACAAGCAGGGGCAAGGGCAGAAGGAAAAGGAGAAGCAGATTCCTCACTGAGCAGGGAGTCCGATGCAGGGCTCCATCGCAGGACCCTGGGATCATGACCTGAGCCAAAGGCAGATGTTTAACTGGCTTAGCCACCCAGGTGCCCCTCCAGATGGGGAATTATTAGAGACAGGTCATATTTTATTTCTTTAAACTCCGTATTTTAAAATTGTACTACTGTAATGGACAATGCTTACACTTTCCTTGTCTGTAAAATGGGAATAATACCAGTACCCATGTCATAGAACTGTTGGAAGGCTTAACACAAATACATGAGAGGTGTATGAGCTACCAATCAGTGGAGGCTATTATTAGTCATCTTGTGGCTTTTAAAAAATAAAGATAGCTATAATTAAAAACAATTCAACATATGTAACCTGCATGGTTATATAAATCACTCAGTGGTGGTACGACCTTAGCATTTATAAAACAGCAACTTCATTATAGCTAGAGGTTGTGTTTTTTGCTTTTGCCCAGTTTTTTTGTTTGTTTTTTTAGTCTTTTCTGTGAATATTTTGATATCAACTCTTTTTTATTAAAAAACTTCATGACCTAACATTTTTAGATATGTCATTCATCCCTATGCATACACACTGTTGCCAAATTGAGAAAGTTAAATAGAAATTGTTATGGGCTGACAAATTTTGTTTATTGTTTGTGTCCTTCAAATTTTATATGTTGAAGCCCTAACCTCCAATGTGATGGTACTTGGAGATAGGGCCATTGGAGTTAGCTGTAATGCTGAAGCTTGGGCCATAGTCTGTTATGATTTGGTCCTTACAAGAAGAAACACTGGAGGACCTGTGCATTCATTCTCTATGTCATGTCATGTCATGTCATGGACACAGGGAGAAGTAGGGCAAGCCAGGAAGAGGGCTCTTACCAGGAACTGAAGGAGCCAGCACTTTGATCTTGGACTTCCCAGCCTCCAGAACTCTGAGAAAATAAAGTTCTATTATTTAAGCCACCCAGTCTATGGTATTTTGTTATGGCTGCCCAAGCAGAGTAATATATAAACAAGTGAAGCTCAAAATTGGAGGTAACAGTCAGGTATGAAGTAGGCTAATCTCTCATACTAAGGAGATATATAGGGCACTGGGACGATGAAAAGGCATTCTGTTTACTGTGTAGTGTATGGCTTTACCTGCTTTTATTTCTGATAGGAGAGTAGATATCGAAATTATTTGTTTTATGATGCCATCTGTAAAATGTTATTGTTTAGTAGATGGTAGGTACTGTGAGATGTTTTGACCTTAAATATTCATGCAAGTTTAGTTAATTTCTCTGGACAGGCATTTAATGTACTAGTCATAATTCAGTGCCAGATGATTATCATCAGAGCAGAGGTCTCTTTGGAAAAGTTCATGCATCACAACTATAGCAAACAACATACCACAGCATTTCATTTTTTATAGATTCTCTTGATTAGGTTGTTGAATAGAAGTAACAGACAATTAGAAGGTGTAAGACTTTTATTCCCAAGACATCAAATATTTCCTGCTCGAGTGGTTTCATTCCACTTGGCATATTTCTAGTAAAATTCTATTTTAATTTTGTAGGGAAGGTAAATGTATTAGTTACAGACCAAACACTTAGAGTATTTTTTACCATTTACTTGATGTGAATAATTTAGCCAGAGACGTACCTTCTGCTTTCTTCAGTTGTGACGTGTGAAGTGTCTTGTGAGGGCATTGGAACTGTGCTGGCTCTGAAGACAGGAATATCTTTTTAAAGAATTTTTTAAATCTGGTTTTGAGAAGTTCTTGGAGAAAGTGTCTGTAACATTGCCTAATCTGTATAAAAGTAAAACAGGAGAGAGATGCTTAGAAAGAAGGACGTGGTGGCAGTGAAATCAAAGTAGATATTTGGTAATTATTGTTTTTTTTTTAAAGATTTTATTTATTTATTTGACAGAGATCACAAGTAGACAGAGAGGCAGGCAGAGAGAGAGAGGAGGAAGCATGCTCCCTGCTGAGCAGAGAGCCCGAAGCAGAACTCGATCCCAGGACCCTGAGATCATGACCTGAGCTGAAGGCAGCGGCTTAAACCACCGAGCCAACCAGGCGCCCCTGGCAGTTATTGTTAGTAACTTTTTACTGCCTCAGATGAGGCGCTGTTCACTTAAATTATGCTTTTGACCTCTCTGTTTCAGCCTGATTGCTGAACTTCCTTTCCCCAGTGAAATGCTTGAAGAAGCACTCTTCTCGTCTTTCCGGTACTTTCTTACTCAACAACCTTCAATTGATTTTAATTTTGCATTTTGCTGAGAGCTTAGTGTGGCTTGATCCCTTCCGTGTAATGGACAGTTCTGTAGTAAATGGACCCTACTTTATGCTCTTTGATCTGAATATAGCCTTTGACATTATGAATTTCTGTCTCCTAGACCCTCTGCTGCAATTCCATAGGAACATCTGGTTTACCTCTTAAAATGCTTCTGTTACTGAATTCCTCAGTTTCTTGCATCTCTTTTTGCTTTTTCTCTCCCTATCTTATCTGTATCTTTAAACTTAACTATCACTTTTGTGAGCATGTGAATTTTGTTATGAATTGAAGAACAGAATGTACTCTGTTTGAACTTGTAGCTCTCGCTATGTCTTTTTTAAATGTTTTTGAATTATAAAAAGCTAATAGAATAATAGAGAATTTGGAAAACAGGAAAAGTTATTCATCTTATATCTTTAATAGTGGTTGTTAATAATTTGGTGTATTTCCTTCAACTTAGAATGCTTTTTTAAAATTTAAAATACCTAAAAGTTTTAATTTCAGTGTTTTCACTTTTTGTATCTGCCTCACATATAGTTCATATTGTGTTATTAAATGATCTTCGCCATCATGTTAAAGCTGTATTGTAAATACTTGAAGGCATGAATGTAACATAGTTAAATCTTCCTGTTGTTAGACGTATTAGGTAGTGTCTAATTTCTGATGACCACTTTTAATTAATGTAACTCTTTTTCTTACAGAATTTGAATTATAATCTTGCTGCTGATTTTTAGCAGAAGAATCAGTTGTAGGACATAAACATTTTCATGGTCTAGTGGGCTAGCTTTGAGTCCTGGTGGTTACTTCTTTTATGAGCAGGTTACTCATATGACAAATAGAAAACTAACACCTACCTTAATGTGAAATATGGGAAGTATCTGATTTATTGATTGAAATATAATAGGTGCTCAGTAAGTAATTAGGAATTACTGTGGCACAATTATTATTACTATGACTTCCTCAAAGTAGGTTCTATTGACTTCTTGAGTCGTTTTCCCCTTGCCCCCAAAGTTTGGTCATTTATGAAACTTTGTCAAGTAGTGGCATATGCCATCAAAACATTGTGTATTTAAAAATAAACTACAGTGACTTCTTTCTTTTTTGTAAATCTATAAAGTTTTTTCCAGGAAAAATGTTAAATAATATTTTCCAAAGAATTATTTCCAAAAATACTGAATTGTATAGCTAAAAATGTTCAAGTCCAGACTATCAGAGCATCCTTTATAGCAGCACTTTTTTTAAAGCACAAACAAGCAGAAGTCACACTATTGCAGTGAACCTTGTAAAACAGCTGTAAAGTTAATGACAAATACTGTGTTTGGGGAGATCTCAGAGTAGCTGTGTTGTTTCTTTTACAAAATGACTGTTAAATAATATTGCCTAATATCAGCTGCATACAGTATGTAAAAGCACTTACCATTAAATGTGTGCATATTACTAGATATTCCTTCAGCTTCGCAATCGATGTGCAGAGAAGCATTCCTTCTTTAGCATATATGTTATTCTTTTTTTTTTTTAAAGATTTTATTTATTTATTTGTCAGAGAGCGAGAGAGAGAGAGAGAGGGAGAACACAAGCAGGGAGAGCAGCAGGCAGAGGCAGAGAGAGAAGCAGGCTCCCTGCTGAGCAAGCAGCCCGATGCGGGACTCGATCCCAGGACCCTGGGATCATGACCTGAGCCGAAGGCAGCGGCTTAACCAACTGAGCCACCCAGGCGTCCCAGCATATATGTTATTCTTATATAACAGAGAAGTGCTATGTGATTTTCTTGTTCATCATGGAAAATCCATGGTTGAAGAGGAGAGAGTTTTAATTAAACAATTATTTTGTGAGCTATGATATAGACTGGAAAAAAATGTGTTAGGATCAGTACTGATAGAGTACGATTGTGTTTTTAGCAGGAAAAGGGCGTTGCTACCACAGTGCTCACCCACACATCTTTGTTTACAGGGAAGAGCTTCATTGGCTCTAGAATTTTCCTTTCATTTCCTCCTTTCTTTTACCTGAACATCTATGAGAGTGGGTGCACTTTTTAATCCATGGTGTCTTAAAATTAAAATTGCCAGCCTTCTTTCCTTCTTTTTCTACACTCACTGGAATTTTAGATTTCATGAAATAATGTTAATTCCTTTCTAATCTTAATTTGGTATGGAAGAAAATAGTGAAAATAATGAAATTAAAATTTCAGCCTCTGAGTGTTTGTCTTGAGAATATGCTGAATGAAAAATCTGACCCTGCTTTTTCAATACTGCCTCTGAGGAGAAGGATGTCTGCAATGAATCTTTGACTTTAGAGAAGAAATTACACTTTTATGCCTTCTTTCGGACACAGTCAGTGCCAATAAAAGCTGTTTCCATTCCTCCAAATAATTTGCTAAAAGTAGCGTGATTTGGCTAAACATGTAATATTCTAAGTAGCTTTATAGTATTACTTGTGAATAAAAAAATCACAATTTTTAACATTGAAATTGTGATACTGGGATGAATGAAGTCTTCCCACTTTACTGAGCCTTGATAATTTTAATTTATTTGAGGAAGAAGTTGATGAGATTGCTGTGCATATTTTCAAAACTACATCTAAATATGTCAGTAGGACATGAATAGTTTCAGAGCTTATAAAATCAAGGGTTAAAATCTAGTTTCCAGAATTTCCCTAATTGAAATACTAAGTTTTATGTATGATGTATTCTTGGACAGAGATTTATATATATAAACATATATATGTAGGATCATTTGATAGTAACAAAATGCTTGTTGCATTTTTTTTATAACCTGTCAGTCTGCTTAAGGAACTTCTAATTTAGCACACTTAAAATGAGAAAAGCAGCCTCTTGGCTGCTGTCTATAACCCACATCTTCTATCTCTAGGTTGTGTGTTTGAACTCTGGGCCTCATGCACAGCTTCTCTATCACAAACACACACAAATAATTAAGTTAATTAGGATAACAGTTTTTTAAGATTGAAATTGGTGGTTTTCATGAGGTCATATGTCCATTAAGTGGTCTTCAGATGATGATAAGTTTGAGAGACACTGTTCCAGTCCTTATTTGTCTGAAATAAAGTAAGTGTTCAGAAGAAAATCTGATGACTCTTTGGAACCTCCATCTTCTTCAGGGTTAGCCCAAGGCCCTTTGTTCTGTGTGGGGAACCCACATATACTCGTTAGTCTAGAACTCCTGTCACTTCTTAGGCTGTGATCCTTGTTACTGGCCCCGTTCTTCTGACCACACTTAGTCCTTAGGGTTTCTAGACCATATTTTTTAGTGAAACAGACTGTTTTTCATTTATCTCTGTGGAATATTAGCATCTTAAAAGCACTATAGAGATAATTGATTCCAACTTCAAAGCTTAGCAAAGAAACCAATGAAATTTTACTTACGGAGGATATTTATCTGATCCTTGCGTTACAACTCTTTGTCATCATTACCATGTGATAAGCATTAAACCAAATCATTTTTTCATTTGAGATAAAGTCTAGATGGATTTAAAACTCTATCTTTAAGGGCAGTTTGGTTATTTGGAGGCTTTCCCCTGCTTTATTTTATTGTATTGACTGGCAAAGCCATAATAGCAATCCAGGCCTCTTCTCAGCCTGCGACTGTTCTCCTGCACTGCATTATTTGGCCAGGTGAGAAGCCAGGTCTTTGACTCCCAAACTGGATTTCCTGATTGTTCTTAACAGAGGTAGTTTGTTCATTTTAAATGTGTAGAGAACGATATGGGATTGCCCATTTATTTTCTTTAGGGAATATTTAGGCATTTGTGTAGAGCCAGGAATGCTGGCTGTCACTTTGTGTGTTGTATCTGCTCTTCTTACCAGAATGTCAGCTGCGGGAACCTTTTCTGTCTTCCTCGCCCAGTGCTGGACAGCACCTAAAACCTGTGGCACATTATGACTCAATATGTGCTTGTATGAATATATGAAGGGATGAATGCATGAATTTGCTGTTAAAGATTTTTCTTCCCCAGAATATGAGGAGGACGCATCTGTAAGCCATTTGTAATGCCTTTATCTAGCTGACTATTGTAATCTTTTCTGCAAGGAAAAAAAAATATCTATCTATCTATCTATCCATCCATCTATCCTTGGGAGATAAAGGAGAGTTGTTGTTGTTATTAAGTTGTTGTTAAGGTGATACTACCTTGTTTGAAAATGCTTTGAAACATTGTAAATACTCTGATTAAACTCAGCATTTTAAGGAGACACTGTTTGGTTTGCTTTTGGCACAATTTCAAAAGCCTTGGCATTCAGCTGTTGGCTCTCATTATCTGTGGACATTTGTGTGAGGGACAAAATTATTTTTTTTATTTTTTGGTGGGATGGGAGAAATAATCTATCTGAAATAAATTCAGGGAAAGTAAAACAAAGAAAGCCCTTCTTGGGTAGTTATTTATGCTTCCCTAGATATTTATTTATTTATAGTTATGCAGTTTATTTCTATCAGTGTAGCCCATAGAGGTTAATTCTATTTCAAACATCTGGCAGGATCTTGCCTGCCAATTGCGGAAGAGAATTATTTGGTCTGTTTTGTAGCCTTCCAGCATCTTTCTGTAGTAATTTTCTTGCCTTTCAATGATTTTTTACTTCTCCCTACACACTGTATTTCATCTTCTTCCCTAATCCAAGAGGCCATCCCTAGAAAAACATCTTTAGGAGCTTCAGATTACTTAGTGACAGCTGATAAGACACGTTTCAGTAATGGCATGGAGAGATCTCTGTGTAAAAACTCTAGAAGATAACAGGAGTACTGAGTTGCTCGAGGATGGTGTTAGTGTGTGTCTGGAGAGCTGTATACCTCCAGGGTATATTTGTAACATAACAGAATACGATTTGTGCTAAACGTGTTCTAATAATGTAGTATGTTTGGTAGAGACCAACCTTTCCCCAAAATGTTTCTTCTTCTCAAATAGGGAAGGCTTATCTCTCTGTTATGATCACAACTCCGTCCCTGCCTTTAGAACAGTCTTACTAGCTTATAAGCCCTAGTCACTGTCACGTGTGGATAAGGGCATGTGTTTTTTCTTGTCCATTTTGGGAATTATTAATCTTGCTAACAGAGTAGTTTAGGTGAAGCCTCCATCTGGCTTTCTCCATGATGGACTTCCTGGTCTTGGTAGGACAAAGGTAAGAGTGACATTGTTGGGTATCTTGCTGAAAGCTAGGGTTTTCTCTGGTCCTTTGGCCTGTCATTCTAACTGTTCTGGATAGTATTATTTTTAGTGATCTCAGTGCTATCTGTCTGTACTGTTTGGCTCCCCTCTGAAGTGAATTGATTATAGCTTCACACCTAGCCTCTCCTCTCACCACATACGTACAGAGGAATGGGAATTCCTAAGTGGGACCATATTTGGCTAGTTTTCCACTATACCTCGGTACTTGTTACTCATCTTTTGGGTCTTGAGTCCCTTTGAGAATTTGATGAAAGTTTTAGATCTTCTCTCCACAAAAGTGCATATGCATGTGGTTTTGGGAAAACGAGTGTGTAACAGGAAAGGCAACATGGCCTCCTTAAAAATAAGCCACAGGTTTACTAACCTCAGATTTATTGTGGTTGCCATAAGAATTTCTGCTTGATCATTTTCTCAGCATAGAGCTCTGTACTCCTTATCCTATGAAAATAAATTTGGACGAAGTAGAGCATAGAGAGAAATAGGTGGGGGACAAAAAAGGGGTAAATGGAAAGTGTGGTTATAAGTACTTCTTTTTCTCTGATTTAAGTAATGCATAGGAAATTGTTTGCCTTTCCTAATGTTTTCTTTAACTCTGGTCACTTGCCATTCTTGCCAGCTTTCCCTTTAATTTGTAGTTAAGGATATTCTTAAAAGAGTATGTCCCTTAGACCTTCTTCTTATGGCATATTTCATACTGATTTTCTAGTCCAGATTGTCCTGACGTTTGAAGGTAAAGGAAATCATGTTTGGAAAGTTGAGGCTGCTGGAGTGGATTATCTCCCCTAGCAGTAGAGGGATACTGTACAGCTGTTTACTGTATCTGGTTGAATTTACTGTTTTACTTGGGGTGGCAGTATTTCTAGTAGCTTTTACCTAGTCCCCATGTAAGCTGGCATTAATGCTCACTCCTCTGTCCCATCCCCACCTCATTCTCAGTGTTTTTAAAGTCACCTGTTGGGAGGGGCAGAGAGCTTATTTTCCTTCTTCGGAAGAGTTATAAATGGAATCAGGAGATAGAAACTTATATAGTAAATGCAATTATATTGTTATATGCACGGTAATAATAGAACACCCAAGATTACCTTTTCTTGAAATCTAATTTCTGTAGCTTGTCTCTTTCTTTATTGAATCTGTTCTTTATTGTACAGAATATAATTAGCTTATCGTTTTAGTATCTAAGAAGTATTTATTTTGCTTTGTAATCCTTTTTCATGGTAGATTGTTTTTGTATATTTTGTATATTTTGTATATTCATATTCGTACATAAATTTGGTTTCATGAAATGGATGTTACAGATTCATAGATTTTATTTTTGTAGTCACACATACAATCTCTAATCCCCTTCTCTGTTTTCCTGATTCCCCCCTACTCCTGATATGGAGATGAGCAAAGGAGGGCTTATACAATATTTGGAGACCAAGTTAATCAAGTCCAGTTTTCCAAAAACTTTTCCTTTGCTTGAGATAAGTGCCATGACTTCTCGATTCTCCATAGCACTTCTGAATAATAGGTGATGGTGAAGATGTATTGAATTCTTCTTGAGGTTATTTAGTACATCACACCCTTGCTGTGAATGATTTCTTCTAATCTTCTTTTAACTACTTTCTGAAGTAGGTACTGTTTTTTCCTCTTAATTTACAACAGAGGAGTCCTGGACCAAAATAATTTTGTTGTAGGTTACACAACTAATGTGTGTTAAAGATGGTATCTTGGCTTGGGCTGCCATAACAAGCAGAGTAGGCTGGGTGGTTTAAACAACAGGAATTTATTTCTCACAGTTTTGGAGACTGAAAGACCAAGATAGGGTGCCAACAGGGTTGGCACTATTCACTGTGACTTCACATGGCCCCAGTCCTGCCTGTGGATGTATATGGGGAGAGAGGGAGGGAGGGGGGGAAGGAATCAAACTCTGTGGTGTCTCTTCTTAGTGGTGTCTAAAGGGCACTGATCCCATTGTGAGGGCCCCACTTTCATGGCCTCAACTGAACCTGATTACTTTCTAAAGACCCTGTCTCTAAATACCGTCAACTTGGGGCGTTAGGGCTTTAACATAAGAACTTGGTATGGGTCATATTCAGTTTGTAGCAGGTGGTATTTAGACCAGGTTGGCTACTTCAGATTCTGAATAGTCTGGTACCCTGTTCTCTTCCCTGCTCCCACAGTTTAGGAGTATGTAGTACCCAGGTCATTTGATGACCATGGTAAATGTAGGCAAGTTAGCCAGCAGTAGAAAGTTCTGTTGATAATGTATTCACATACACCTTTCATGTCATATATATTGCACACTTTTGTCAAAAAACATAGAAAATAAGGGCAAGAATAAGTAAAAACAAAAGTCATATATGGTATCACTCCCTGGAGAACTACTGCCATTACCATTTTAGCACATTTCTTTCTAGTCTTTCTCCTTTCAAGGAGGGAGCAACCTAGGTTGGTTACATACTAGCATTTATATGGTTTATAGTTTTACATTCTTTGTTTCCTAGTATCATCTCATGAACATATTCCCATACCATTTGTACATTTTTTAGAAACATTCTAAATGCCTTGGAAAAAATGAATTTGAGACCAGTTCAGAAGGTAAGTGGCTATATGAGCTGAGTGTGGTCAAGTTTGATGACTCAGAATACCCTTAGTGGGGGGCAAAACACAGAAGTAATAGGGTTTGTGGGTGGGACAGATAAAGTCAGTATGTATGTTTGTAATCTGTAGTATCTCTCAGACTTTCCCCTGAAAATGCTCAGTAAGCACAAAGCCATGTGGACTGGAGATAAATTTTTTAAATTGCTATTATTATATGGTTAGAAGTGGAAATCACCATTTTCCAGCTGCAGAAATTAAAGCTCAGAGAGATAAATGCATTAACTGCCACCAGCTTGTTGGGCAGCCATATTGAAGAGGGTACATTTTAGAAAATGGTGTCACTTTAATTTTATGAGGCTCCCAGCACAGGTGGTACTCAGTAAATGGTTTCAGTACAAACAGTTTGTTTGTACTTTACAAACAGTACCCTCCCCCAAAGTGATCATTTGTTCTCTATATTGAATATTGCCTGTTCACTGCTAAAGCATCTCTTTCTACTGGAGTTTGAACTGATAGGGGTTGAAACTCCCTCCCCCCCCAAGATTTATTTATTAGAGAGAGAGGGAGAGTGCCCATGCGAGGTGGAGGGGCAGAGGGAGAGAGAGAGAGAAACTCTAAGCAGACTGTGCTGAGCACAGAGCCCAACGAAGAGTTTGATCCCAAGAGCCTGAGATCATGATCTGAATGGAAACCAAGAGTCGGACACCCAACAAATTGTGCCACCCAGGCGCCCCTGGAGATGAAACTCTTTTTTTTTTTTTTTTTAAAGATTTTATTTATTTATTTGTCAGAAAGAGAGAGAGAGAGAGCGAGCACAGGCAGACAGAGTGGCAGGCAGAGGCAGAGGGAGAAGCAGGCTCCCCACAGAACAAGGAGCCCGATGTGGGACTCGATCCCAGGACGCTGGGATCATGACCTGAGCCGAAGGCAGCTGCTTACCCAACTGAGCCACCCAGGCATCCCGGAGATGAAACTCTTAATTCATTTTGGCAGCCATATATTATTTTTTCTCCTTCTTCCTCCTCCCTCTCCCCTCTTCTTCTTCTTTTTTTTTTCTTCGAATTCTTTTCTTTTTTTTTTTTTTTAAAGATTTTATTTATTTATTTGACAGACAGAGATCACAAGCAGGCAGAGAGGCAGACAGAGAGAGAGAGGAAGGGAAGCAGGCTTCCCGCTGAGCAGAGAGCCCGCTGAGCAGAGAGCCTGATGCGGGGCCGATCCCAGGACCCTGAGATCACAACCCGAGCTGAAGGCAGAGGCTTTAACCCACTGAGCCACCCATGCGCCCCTCTTCGAATTCTTTCTTGTTTCATAACTTGTATAGACCATTTTGTGTGTTACAACAAGTACTCATGAGGCCATTCTTTCCTTGTTTTACATTAAAAACTTAGATTTATAGGAAAGGTAAATCAAGTGTGATTATTCTATTACAGAAATGTCTTCTGTTTCTCAAAAAATTGCATACTAGTTTTGCTTTGAAACCCCACATGAAAATTTTATATTAGGGTTAAGTACTGGGGGAAGTCTTACTGACTTTGAGATCTGATGTTTTTCAAACCCTTTGGATAATGTAAATGACCAAGGTTCCCTTAATGCTCTGATTGCCAGAATGCCTAGAGCCAAATTTGTGTATTTTAATAAAAATATCTGTGGTTTACTTTGTTTTGTTCAGGTCTCTGCCTCACCTGCAATTTCTGCTTTATGTAGTTTAATTTATACTTTACCTAGCCTTGATTTCTGATCATTTTTTGTGTTTTAAAGCAAGCTAATTCATGTCCTTTGTGGACATAGTAACATGGAGATACATATATATATTTATAAAATTATACACACACACACACACGTATGTAATTTACTAGTAATTGTGACCTTTCTAGTACATTAACAACAATCATGTTTTTGAAATATTCTGTTTTTTTTTCGTGAATACTTTCAGTACTTAAGTTTGGGCCAGTATTAATCTAGTACCTGATATATATAGCTGTAAATGTGACAGAGGTATTACTTGTCCTTAGGAAAGAGCCTGTAACCAAGTATGAAATAATGATTTTTCTAAATCCAGAGGTTCTCCTTTGATATTCTAACATATCATCCTCTTAATTGTAGCAAGAGGTAGCAGTGGTCAGTAGGCTGCTCTTCAGGAGAAAGTTCTTACGGTGATGGTTACAGAGGTCTCTAGCCTTTGGTCCTGTCCAGGTAGATTCACTTTGTATAAACAGATCTCAGATGACCTGTAGTTAACTTATTAGTTACTGTCTATCATCCACTTACCTGCATGAGTTTCATGACCAAGGGCATTAATGTTACATACATTTTAAATCTCATAACCTCAAAAGAAATAGGATCTCTTGGCTATGTTTTATGATTTGGTTGAGAAGATAGCAAGGTTCCCTTAATGCTCTGAATTTGTTATAGGATATACATATTATTTTCTGTAAAGAGTCCATGTATTTCATAAAATACTTTTTGAGAAACATTAAAACCTCAAAAAACCTGATTTCCCCTAATTTTCAAACTCTTAATAGTTTTAAAAGATAGAGTGGTTGCCCCCCACCCCCATTTCCTTATCTTCAGCTTGGCATTCAGAAGAAATTTGTCAAAATTCATAAACACTTTAAAGAAGAAATTAAACCACTCAGGACAAATGAACTATTAAAAAATATTTCTGTAAGATTAAGGAAGGCAGTATTTTTCTTATTCCTTTTAAAATAAAACAAATTAGTTTTTAGGTAGAGTAGAATATATATCAGGCACTTAATGTGAAAAATGAACTGTTACCAAAATCCTTAAGCATTCACAGGGGTGGCCTTAATAACAGATGTATTAATTGGAAAAAAGAATGACTATATGTACAGACCGGGTAAAGAAAATATAGAAGTTTTAAGAAATGTGTACTCCATAGTTCTCTCCACCCAAAGTAGACTCTTATTTAAGTCTTTTTTCAAATGCACATTCTGTTTGCTTAAATCTACATCTGCTACTAGCTTTGAACACTGCCTGAAACGTATGTGCAGCTTGGCAGAAAGTCTGATATGAAGAAGAAAGCACAGAATAGTTGTCTTGTTAAATAATGAGGCGAAGCCTTCACAGTTCATAGCCTGTCAGTGTTCACTGGTGTCCCACGGTGCTGCTGGGAAGGAGGCTTATAATTATTTACTTAAAAGTCCTACTTAGGATAGCCCTCGAGCTAAAACAGGAGATTTTGATATATTCCACTTGCCTGTCATGTTTGTTGAAATCTTTGATTTGTTTCAGAGTTGTGGGGTTTTGTTTGTTTGTTTGCTTTTAAAACCATTTGCATCTCTTGATTGAACTTAGTAGGTTTCTTTGCTGCAAAGAACCTCTGCTAGATCTGGTCTCTGTTCCCTTGATGTGTTTGTGCAAGTCATCTGTGATCTAAACCAGTTCTTAGTTACAAAGTAGTATTGGCATAAGTTTCAAATAGTAACATAGCAGTGTTCTGGGAGTTTGATTACATATTTGTGATAACTATGCACTTCAGCATTTACAAATCTTTTAAGGTAGCTTTATCACTTAAACTCTTACTGGTATTGCTAAATTATTGGTTGATTTAGTGGTCAGACATGCGCAAGCTGTGTTATGTCAAAACCTAGAAATTGTATATTTCTGTTGTGTTTGTGTGTTATGCTGTATTGGCTCAGAAATAATATACACTCTACCAGTAAGAAGAGGTGAAATCCTCTAAGTGGGTAGTTGCCTAGGCTTTGGGGTCAGAGTGTCTGAAGTCAGATTGAGTCCTGCCACTTTACAAACTGTGGTAAACAGTTTTTCTAAGTGGATTTCAGTAACAGTGATTAGCTCATTGGAGTTATTGTGAGAAATAGTCAGATAACATATGTAGACCACTTCGCAGGAAGTCTGACGTAATAAGTGCTCATTAAGTGCTAGCATCTCTCTCGGTGTTTAGCTCTACCCTTTCTCTCTAAGCTATATATGTGTCTATTTTTTATATAATTTTGTCATAATTTATTTTAAAATAATTTGGATTTATTTGATACAGTATTAAGTTATTAAATGAAACCATATATCTATTAAATTGTCTTTAATTTCTAAAATTTAGATTAGGTTGCTTTGTCTTTTTAAAAGTTCCCTAATAAATCTCTAAAACACTTTTCCCCCCTTTAATCTGACAGACATTATCTCGGGTTTTGGACTATGCTACAGCTTTAACTTTCTGCCTTCAGCTCATCTCAGCCTAGCCAACTGTGGTAATTTTTTGTTGTTGTTTTTCACTGAGAAATTCTGTTTCAGTAAGGCTCACTTAATAAAATAAAAAAGATGATTTTAAAGATGAGGGTGAAGAATTGAAGAAGAAATAATGCTGGTTAATCATTCTACTGAACTATAAAAAGCTTCTAATTTCTTGTCCTTCTCAATGATCTTCAGGAGAACTCAGATCTTAAGCCTTTTTTGTTGTTTGCCAGTGTAACTCCAGATACAGTATTTAAATATAAAACAACATATTATTTTCAGTGTTTTCATATTTGGAGATAAAAACAAGGGAAAACCTAACAAATTGTGGTGGATTTTTGAAAGGAATAGTTATTGGGCAGCCTGCCTCAGTTAAGACAGTTTTAGCTCTAGGCAATTTAAAATTGACTGTTTTGCAAAGAGGATATCTGGAAAAAGTGAATATGAATATACCGGTGCCAAACTTTGAACAGTTATTCAGTGTTGTAAACCAGCCTCTCCTTTGCTTGGGAGAGGCTTAACCAATGAAGACAATTGTCGAGGTTGAAGAGATTTATGAAACTTCAGCTCATTTTTATAATCCTTCCTAATTTTGTAGCACCACCTCAGCTGCATGTTAAGTATTGCTTTTGTGTTAGTAATTGGAGTTGGCTTAATAGTAACTACCAGTTTGTTCCTGATACTGATTTGCTGTGCACTGTTTCTCCTCAGTCAGTAGCGTGTTTGCTTTTTACACTAAGAATGCTTAAAAATTAAAAAGTTATTTCCTGAACTTTTCACTGTACAGTTCTTGAGCTCAGCCCTCCTGTTGGATATGACCATGATTTAAAAAGAGTCCCCCTCCAAAACAGTTTTCCTCTTGCTATTCATCCTTGGGAACTCCCCCAGGAATATTTGGTTATTAATTCAGAAATGAATATCGTTGGTTGAAATTGCTGCTTTTGGGCTTTCTTTTGTTAAATATGAGAACTGTGGAATAAAAGTAAAGTGTGCCTAACCCTGAACCAACTCTCCAAAGACGCCAGGAAATGCTTGCTTCTTACTTCATTGACCTGCATTAACTCAACAGTAGGGAACTGTGGTATTTTGTATCAAGGAGCCTTATTTTTTCTTTTCCTTCTCTTTTTTTCCTTTTGTTTCTTTTGCTGTGATTCTTGTGAGTTTTGAGGTGCGAGGCACTCCCTAGACAAGGGTGATACCTGGGCACATCTTCTGTGCCCTCCTGTTGAAACTCCAGCCCATTCAAGTGAGTCCAGCTGAGCAGGAGAAGCAAATACGGCTCTACCTCCCACTCACCCAGAACCTGCGGACTGGGACAAGGCATCCTCAATCCTCGTAGCTACTTCCAGAAAGCATGAGCTTCCCTCCACTCCCCTGTTACCTTAATGTTGTAGCTAAATTGGGTCTCTTGTGTGTGCCTGAAGTGCCCACCCTCGGTAGAACTCCTGAGAAAAACTGGCATAGCCACAAAAGCAATGGCATTCACCTGGGAGATTAGAATCTGCAGTGGTTGTTCCTTATTTCCTCGGTAAAATTTACTGGGACATCATCATTTCTTGATTTTTTTCCTTGTGTCTTCCATAGGCCAGAGGGTAAATAAGTAGGTGTTAGCTGGTGTGGCAGCTCAGATCATTTGATTGGTGGTAGCTGCCAGAATGTGGTTTTGAGACTGTTTTAATAGGGTAGTCTGTGGTGCATTTCTTATCCTCACTTAGATTTGCGAGGATACCTTTGCAGGGTTTGATTTTGTTTTTCTTTTTCTTTTTTCTTTTAAAAATTTTATTTATTTATTTGACAGAGATCACAAGTAGGCAGAGAGGCAGGTGTCAGGGGGTGGGGGAGGGGGTGGGGGAAGGGAAGCAGGCTCCCTGCTGAGCAGAGAGCCAGGATGAGGGGGCTCCATGAACTGAGCCAAAGGCAGAGGCTTACCCCACTGAGCCACCCAGGTGCCCCTGGTTTTGTGTTTTTTGAAAACTTGGGTTGGAGGAGGAAGAAAGGAAACATTGTGTGGGTGAAGGGAGATAAAAGTCACACATATTTGTCACCATTAAAAGGGAAGACACAGACCGAAAAGTCTACAGAGAAAGCAATTTATTTGGTAGGCTATGAGGTTTTATTTTTCTTCCTCAGCGTATATATAATAGAAAAACATACCACTTAATTTTTTGTTTGTTTGTTTGTTTGGTTTTTGTTGTTGTTACTGAATTAAACTTCTCTCTTCAAACTGTGCACTTACTGGAGGCTCATGTGAATAGTCCTGGTGAGGACTGGGTCTCAGTGCACCCCACCTTCACTCTGAAGCTCATCTTTTAACAGAGCACTTGCAGTCCTTTTATTTTTTATTTTTTAAAGATAAATTGATTTATTTTAGAGAGAGCATGAGCGGGAGGGGTAGAGGGAAAGGAAGAGAGAATCTTAAGCAGACACTGTGCTGAGTGTGGAGCCCTATATGGAACTCCACATAGCAGCTGACGTGGGGCCTGACATGATGACATGAGCTCGATCTCAGGACCCTGAGGTCACTACCTGAAGAGAAACCAAACAGTTGGATGGTCAACCGACTGCACCACCCAGGCGCCCTATCACTTGCAATCCTTTAAGATCCTTTCTTTCTGTGTGTGATACCTCCGAGAGGACATTCTTTAAGTTGTGTTTTTTAATTTTTTAAAGTTGGGGTGATAAGTCCAAACCAAAACAGTGAATATCTGGACATTTCACAAAGAATAGGCCCAGACTATATTTTTTGTGTAATAGTGAAATTCCAGTGCCTTACAGATTTTTTAGAAGCAATTTATCTACTTAGCTGTCTTGTTCCTGCCCGTTACATTTTAAATATTTATTTGCCATATTTAGGTCATATGAAAACTCTTATAACCTTAAGAATAAATTTTTATTAAAGGCTTGCAAGCTTATCTCTCTAATTCTCAGTTCTTAAGAAGTAAATACATTGGGGCAGTAGTATTTCCCATAGAGCGACAAGCTTCCTATCCCTTAGCCTCTTTCTAGCTGAGAGGAATACTTCATTTTCATTCTTATCTAAGGGGCTGTAAAGTAGATAAGATTCTGGGTAAAGAAGGAATTTGTTTGCTACAATAATTATTTATATAATAAGTATTATATAAATTATAATTATATAACATATAATTATAAGAAATAATTTTTGTTTGTGACAATAGATTTTATAATGGCATTTTCATAGAGCTTGTTTTACCTCTTGCATCCTGAAAATGTTATTATAAAATCTATTGTGTTCAGGCAATTTGGGGAGAGACATAGTAAGATTGCAGTCTTTTTCCCAGAGAAATGCATTTTTTAAGTATTAATGCATGCTGGAGGCTCTACTTTAGCCTCTAGAAAAATTATTACTGATAATTAGCATATTTAATCAACACTGTGGAGTCACAGCATTTTGACTGTGATGTTCTCTCTGGTCTTTCTGGAGATGGGAAGGCTGAGCATCAGAAAAGGATCATTAACTGGACAGCAAGATTCCTCATGGGGAAAATCTTAAGCACTAGTATGAGAACCTAGATCTCAAGATTCCAAGTCTTCTTTTTTTCTACTGTTGCAAATTGAATCTAACTTCTGCTTATATTATACCTAAATTGTACATTGGCAGATAGTTTGGAAATACTGATTAAAAAAAAAAAAACATTCTGTAAGATCATGTTTGTACTGTCAGTTGCTTGGTAATCTCTCCCCATCTCCTTCTCCCTATTCCTTTAAAATGAATCGTACTAGCTCCTTTTTTACCTGTGATATTGGAACTTTTTGTAAGTTAAATTTGATTAAATTCCATTAGTCAAATGAGTGATTTTACTAAAAGAGGAAATTTTAAAGCAGAAAGAGGCCATAGCATTGGTTTTAAACGATATTTATGTGGTTGATATGTATGAATCTGTTAAGCTAGGTGGGAAGGAGGTCTGTTATGTCCTAGAGAGACAAAAATTCAATATAAAAGGTAATTGATAAAAGATTATCATATTATTTTTCTACTGCTTCTTCTTGAGGCCATCATATTGTATATAAGAAGAAAAGCTAAAAAAAAAAAAACAACAAATTCTTGAGTATCTGAAAAGTTGGCTACCATATTTATTATGAGAAATATAACCTTCCTTGGAATAAGCAGATTTATAATATTTTCGCCTAGTAACAAATGTTTAAAAATAAGATTGTGACCATCTGAGTGAGGCTCTTTTGTACTTTATGATCCTGAATCTTGTTTGCTTTATAAAACCATAGTGCTATAACCAACCAAGGAAACGACAGGCATATAACTTTACTTTTGCTAAAACCTGATTAAGAGTTTTAAAAATGAAATGGTTAGATTCCAAGTTAAGCAAATATATTCACTCCACATAGTTGTAGATTCATTATAATAGAAATAATTTGGATATTATGTTGACTATGAATTTTCTCCTCTGTTACATATTTTCTACTCATTATTGGGCTATATTGCTTTTTAAAATCTTTTATTTATCGTAGTCTCAGTTTGCACCTATTCTAGTAATATTGCTTTAAGTTAATATACACTATAGTCATTAACTTGATGAAAGTAAAAGTCTTTCAACCTTTTCATGGTGATTAACCTATAACTCCAGTGAAAAATTAATATCTGTTACTTAACAGAAAAGAACACACAAACAAGAAAAAAGAATTCTTTTTAAAGTTTAGCATATGCAGCAGGGGGCACCAGATGAAGGCAAAAATGAATTCTTAAGTTTTAAATCAGCTACAGCTTGTATTCTGTTCATATTTAAATAATGTGGTAGTTAATTGTTTTCCTATTCATTTTCTTGGTGATTTTAACTTCTCAGTTCTAAAAACTGTGTTGACGAAGACATTGATAAGTATTCTCACTTTATTAATTCAAATGAAATGTCTAAAAGCAACTAGTTTAGCAAGTATATAAATTTTTTCTTAAACATTTACTATTTTTAAGAGTTTAAAGAAGGGAGGGTAAACCACATTTAATAAATAATTTCTTATTTAGAACAGGGATTATTATTGTGTTTTTAGTAACTTTTCTACAGTATGTTATTTCATTAATGAATAAAGGAAAGCTTCAGTGATTTGAAATGATTTGAAAGCTTAAATTCGTTTTCAGTACATGTGAACTGAATGAATTTTAAATCTGGAAACCTCTTCCCTTTATCTAATAAATAGTTGTGTAAAAAGTTGTTTCCCAAAAGGCTCACTTTTACTATTGTGGCATCATTAAATAGTTTTTCTTTTACCCCCTCCTCCCTATCATCTAGTTCAATATCAGATGGAAATGATGCGCAGCCTTCGCCATGTCAACATCGACCACCTCCACGTGGGCTGGTACCAGTCCACATACTATGGCTCGTTCGTCACCCGAGCACTCCTGGATTCTCAATTCAGTTACCAGCATGCCATTGAAGAATCTGTCGTTCTCATTTACGGTTAGTAGGAGTTTCCTTTATTATTCTTTTCTTCCTTTAATGTTATTACTACTATTTTTGCTTTCTGTCTTTTTGCCTCTAAGAGCGGCCTGGCAGGCCTTTTCAAGTAAATACCAACCCTGTTTCTGCAGCAGCCTCTGCAGCAGCTACGTCTAGACAGGGTTTCCTTCTTTCTGTTTATTTTTCTTGCTATCAGAGCCCTGATGTGTACATTTTGGAATGCTGGAGTAGCTGCTTCATTTTTATTCCTCCATCTCCCCTCCCTCATTTGAAGGGGCTGGTGGAACTAGACCAGATGTCTAACAAACCCCAATTGCTAGAGTGTCTGGCTCTGTACGTGACTGACCAATCATAACACAGTGTGCCAAGTTTTTTTTATACCTCTGACAGCAGCGTACAAAACCTGGACTGTTTCTTAGCACAAAGATTTTTTTCTTTTCGGCCTGTTTAATGGTGTTTCCTCAAGCTCTCCAGACCAGATGTTCTGTGCTGTATCAGAACTGTAGGCAATTTAACAGCTTTATAGCCTTCCCCCTCCCCAAACACTCACAGTTTGCCATATCTGGCAGACTTGCATATAGTTTCCAGCTGAGAAGTAAATGTAACGTCCTGAGTATCTGTCAGAAAAAATACTAATGAATACGATCAATCTTACGAGCTCCCCCCAAATTGTTTCAGTATGTTAACAATTGGATTACAGTAAAGAACAAGTTGTTAAAGTGTACTTACATTGGCTGGAAACATTGCATCATCAGACCTTGATGAATTTTCCACTTGTTTCAATCTATTTTGGTTTTCATTTTATCACCTATTGCTAAAAGTTTCACTGTGTTAAGTTTCAGACAACATGAATGTTAACACAGGTTTTAGGCGGGTATTGGCATGCGGGAGCAGTTATCATGCCGCGAGTGCTGAGCTCCCTTACTCATGGAGTGTGTAAGCAGCTAGTTTTGACAAAATGAATTTCTCTGAAACAAAAAAGACACTTTTGTGATAGCACTTTTGAGTCATTTCGTTTGTAGAAGCTGTTTTAACTAAAAAAGTTTGGACAGTGATTACTAGCATGGGTAAATGTTATTCGCAGGGCTATTCATTTAAATTAGTCGACTGAACTACACAAATGCATGCAGTGTATTTTCACATTTAATATTCATTAGTATTTTTTTTCTAATTATACAAGATGAATATAAGGTGTTTAGAACATACGAGATGTTTAATTTTCATCAAGATTTCTGGTTCAGGCTGACAAATAGATTTCAAAATAACTGCATTTTGAATCTTCTTTTTTTACGTTAGGGAGGAAGTTATTCTATCAATTTCGAGTAGGGTGATAGGGTTCCAACTTTTTCGCTTAACTATATGCTGTACTGGTTTTAATCTGCTTCAAATTGAGTTCTGATGTTTTATTTTGATCTTCATTTTGCAACGATTGTATGGTAAGTGTCAGTATGCCTAGAACCAGTGTAATTCAAGCAAAGCATGGGCAGTAACAAAATTGTTAGTAAATTCTTTCTCTTTTCTTTATTTGAGATCCCATAAAAACTGCTCAAGGGTCTCTCTCGCTGAAAGCATACAGACTGACTCCTAAACTGATGGAAGTTTGTAAAGAGAAAGATTTTTCTCCTGAAGCGTAAGTGTTTGGGGGCCTTTGAGGTGTATGGTAAAGCATTGACTGTTTTCCTTCTAAGATTTTAGTTTGCCACATTTATTGAATCCTTGGTGCTGGTGGTGTAGTAATGCTTTTGCCATGTGGACGGTAGAAGTCTTTCGCCTGGCTGAGTGCCACTTGATTTCTCCCTTTCCATGTTTAAACTGTTCTTTATGGAATGTCTCATCTGTTGTTCTCACTAGGGGTGAATTCAGTTGGAGTGGGAATTAATTAGCTGTTGAATTTGAAGGAAAAAAAATGATCAAATAGGGGGAGGTGGGATGAGTGACCGGCGGCTGTCCGACTGTAAGAGCTCTGTGTCAGGATGATTGTGAGCTGTATGTCGGTCTGTCTGAGTGCCTGTTTCGTGGGGGTGGGGATGGGAAGGAGGTAAACATTTTAAGGTATCAGTAAGGAAGGTGGCATTTTGGAAATTTTATGGGTGATAGGTATGCAGTTTTATGATTGGTAAAGCTGTTTTATGATCTTACATGATGGCATTGGAATATTTACATTAAATTTTTAAAAGTTCAGAATTCTTTCATTTTCTGTTAATTATGGGAATTTTGGTTTCTTATTAAAGTTAGTGGCTTTGATGTTGGTAGGGCAGACCGTTTTTTGCTAGTTTCCCAATAGCTTCTAAAGAAATTAAGGTGCAAAAGATTTTAAATGCTAACTCATGAACAATTCCTGGGTATGGTAGTTACAACTAAATTAATGAGAAATTGCATTCTTGCTGTCTTCCAAACCATAGGATATCCTGTGAGTGTTCTGCTAGTTGTTAATTTCTTTCATTTGGTAGGCTTTTAAAATGAATTTAAATTTTTAAAATGAATTTTCCGGGGCACCTGGGTGGCTCAGTGGGTTAAAAGCCTCTACCTTCAGCTCAGGTCATGATCCCAGGGTCCTGGGATCGAGCTGCATCGGGCTCTCTGCTCAGCAGGGAGCCTGCTTCCTCCTCTTTCTCTACCTGCCTCTCTGTCTACTTGTGATCTCTGTCTGTCAAATAAATAAATAAATAAATAAAATCTTTTAAAAAATAAATAAATAAAATGAATTTTCCAAGAACCGAAGTGTATCTCTGTTCTAGCTATTTACTTTAAATGTTTTAGAAATAGATTATATAGCATAACTTCCCACGACATTTACATTTTAGTATCAGGGAAATATTGAAGATACCTGATTATAAAGGAAGAATAGTTTCTTCTGCCAAGAATCTTGTTTTCTGGGCTTTATAGCTCAAACTTGGATTGTTTTCAATATGATTCAAGTCATTCGACTTATGCTTGACTCTGTAAAACTAGTTTCTTTCTCTTTTTAAAAGAGTGCTAATGAAACAAAGATCCTGGAGAGGGCCTGTAATTAGGGAAAAATGTATGAAATAGTCAATTTAACACTTACTTCTGACCACCAGACTAAAGTATTTTTAACATGCTTCACAGATTGAAAAAGGGAAATATCACCTTTGAGCACATGTTTGAAGAAGTGCCGATTGTAATTAAAAATTCACATCTGATCAACGTCCTAATGTGGGAGCTTGAGAAGAAGTCAGCTGTAGCAGATAAACATGAATTGCTCAGTCTTGCTAGCAGGTAAGTGGCCCTAATGTAAAGCCCTTTTTTAATCACTTTCTGCAAAAGATTCTTTCACTTAGAATTTAACCCATGGATCAAGAAAAGAATTACCCGAGTACCTTTTGAGGTTCTTTAGACATATATAATGACATGTACTATTTGTCCAGCCCTGCTAAGATCCCAGGAAAAAGACCAGACTGACAAAATGGAACAGTATTTGAATACTAATAATTCCTGTTATAAGAACCCTCTGATGCCTTTGCTGTATTATTTTTTGCTTTGATAGGGCAAATGCCCATGAGGGAGGGTTTTTTCGTGGGGGGCTTAGCTTTATTTATTGTACACTGTCCCTGGAAGCTTTATAGTATCATGTCCGGATATTTAGTAATGCTCAGGAAAAATACGAAAATGCTTCTTTGTTTTACTGGTGGCACTTGCCTTGTTCAGATGCAGACTCTATTAGTAGTGAATTTCCAACATGGATTTTTAACCGAAATCAGAATTTTCTGAACCTGACGCTGGCTTTTGCTGTCTTAGACAGGGCCTACATAACTTACTCCATTGTGACTGCTTTAGCTATCTCGTTGCTGGATATTATTTACTGTATTGGTAAAGTGACTGAGGTGTTCCAAACAGATCATTTCCTTTATGGAATTAATGTTTCCTTTCCTAGCATTTATTGCTCTTAACAAAAATGTAGGCAGAATCGTCTATATAGCTCCTCTTAAGTGCCCTTTAAGCTTGATCTTAGTGATTGCTTTGTAGTGGGAGAGTGTTAGCAGCAGACCTGTAGAATGAAGTAGGTAGTCAGTCTATATGCATTTTTTGGATGACTGAAAAAACAAGGTATATTTTCTTAAGCAACCAGTTTGGAATAGAGGCTCAGTTGTCTATCAGATTTCTTTAATTGCAGATAGAAGCTTGCACAAAAGAATGTGTAGACTTTGTACTTCTTTGTTATAAGACAAGTAGGGTAAACCCAGGAAGACCAGAGAGCCCAGTATTGTTCTCCCTGCTCTGGGATGGGTAGAACCATGCTTGAAGTGCCCCTTTGTATTGCTTGAATCCATCATAGGGCCACTGGAAAGTCTGTACAGAGGAAGGAGATGGAGGCTGCATGGTAAGCAGAGTGCTAAGTGCTACAGCCGGCTTGCGAGGCTAATTTGGCACTGAAGAGTGTACTGTTGACTGCAAACATATATTCATAATAGTCCTTTAATTTGTCTCTTAGAAGGTCATACTTTTCTTTATTGCTTTTACAAACACTCAGCACACCTGTATTTAAAGCATTGCACTAAGAACATTCTTTAGCACGCAAGGTTACAATTTGATATATTAAGTATATATAGTTATACAATAATTTTAAATTTACTACCTGAAAGCATTTGCTTATATAATTTATGCCTCAGCTTTTCCCAAGCTTATTGAGCATACAAAACAAGCGTAGCCCTTTTGTGCTTTCAGTTACCAGTGAGCTGGTCTGAAGTACCTGTTTGTCCAAAACATCATTTATAATAACCACGAAGATGTTCCCAGTTTGTGATAGCAATTAAGATCTAGACAAATATTTTATTACAGCTTTTATATTCTTCTGTATTTTCTGTGAAATAGAAAGAGGGGCCCTTTCCTTTTCATGTGAAATTTAAAAGGTAAATTTGTGTTCTTGCTGGAAGGAAAAAAATGCAGCAGCCCTGAAGCATTACCCATACTGAAGGGCTGTTGCATTCATCCAGACTGATAGTCCTCGTCTAAAAGATGGAAATATCACCTTTGTACATCTCAAATTTTAATTAATTTTTAAGATTTATTTATTTTTAGCGAGTGAGCAAGCATGCAAGCAGGGGAAGGGGCTAAGGAAGAAGGGGAGGGAGAGAACCTCAGGCAGACTCCCCACTGAGTGTGGAGCCCGATGCAGGGCTCCATCTCACTGACGGGGGAATCATGACTCAAGCCGAAGGCAGACGCTTAACCCACTCAGCCACCCAGGCGCACTTCAGATTTTAAATTCTTACATCAATAGCATGATGGTAGTCAGGCCTGTCGCCATAAAATTTTTTCTAAGCAACCACATCAGAAATCTTGCCCAAGAAGCTCCTCAAGTTTTGCTTGGTCTTACTTCTCACAACCCGTATGTGGATACCACTTTTTTGGTTTACCTGATATATTTGTTCTAGGCTGAAATACTACATTTCCATTCATCTAAAAATTTTTTTTAATTTTTAGTTTTAATTTTATTGAATGGAAGTTCTAAGCGATGGCTGTATTATAATAGCCTTTACTAATTTTTTAAAGTGTTTTATCCAAGCCTTCAGCTTTTCACACATGAAGAAACAATTCTGTTTTTATTTCCTCTTTAAACAAGTAAACTGGGGGTGGGCATTCTACATTAAGGATAAATTGATACTGTAGCCAGAGCAGACTTCTCACTGCATGTCTGGTTCACATCTGTTTAAGTGAGCTGCTTTTCACTTGTTTTCTTGACAATAAAAGAAAAGGCTGTGTTATTGAGACTCCTAAGAGTAACTCCCTGGTTCAGTATTCTGGCTGAATTGGCACTGAAAAGATCCCCATAAAGTTGGTCCATTTATGAATCTTATCTCTGAAATAGGTATTATTTTAATTCCTTTTGCCCTTCAAGATCTGTTGTACAAATTTTTGGGTATTCCTTATTGGGTGTGTGTGTGTGTGTGTGTATATATATATATATATATATATATATAATTTAAAGATTTATTTATTTATTTATTTGACAGAGAAATCACAAGTAGGCAGAAGTAGGCAGAGAGAGAGGGAGCTGAGCAGAGAGCCTGGATGTGGGGCTCGATCCCAGGACCCTGAGATCATGACCTGAGCTGAAGGCAGAGGCTTAACCCACTGAGCCACCCAGGTGCCCCCTTATTGGGTATATTTTTGAAGAACATTGTAGTAATAAAAACGTTACGAAATGTTTAAAGGCCACGTATCTTGTGCTTGTGTTCTTTCACTAATTACATATATTTAACAATATATAACGATAGTACTGTATATTAAGGACATTTTTGGTGTGGATCGACAGGGTCTGTTCTAGTAGACCTTTCTCATTGCTGTCATCAGTGTAGTCAGTCTCTAGGAGTTAAGGTGTGGGAGCAAATAATAGATCGATCTCTCTTTGTATATGGAGTAACTAACTCTCCTTTGTGATTTTTCTCCAATGTCACTACCTTCCCCTCTCCCCCGCCCAATTGGGCATTTATAGGGTTTGTGGTGATCTTTCTCTTCTCTGAATTCCTTCTGCACTTAAGCATATAAATGACTTATTTAACAAGTAATTGCGTAGTAATGATAGCATTTCTTGCTAGCTCTCTGGGCCTCAGTTCTTCCATTGGTAGAAATGAAAGGGTTGGTGCCCCTCCTTAAGACTGTCCCTTTCCTGTCCATCATGCCATCTTAGGATACAGCTGGCTTCTTCTACACTCTCTTTCCTAAGATACCTTTAGTTGCTCTCCATACTGGTTCTTTTCTTTTAGGTTTTTGGACTTGTTTTTCCCATTAAAAAAAATTGAAAACATTTTCAATTTCAACTCCTCAGGAAGGTTGAAAGAGAACAGTCTGATGAACACACATAAACCTTTTGCCTGGATGCACCAGTGGTCTGTCTCGCCATGTTTGTACCTGCTCTCTATCTGTGCACATAAGTGCATAACTTTTTTTTTTTTTCTGAAGCATTTGAAAGTAAATTCCTGACATGACTTTTAACCCCTAAATATTGAACACACATCTCTCAAGAATAAGGATGTTTAAATGTAAGTCTCCCTCATCTTAAAAAACAAAGTTACCAAAAAAGGCACTTTTTGACCTCATGCCATTATTATCCATTTCCTCTCACCTTTTTCGTTCATATTCACTTTTTTTTTTTTTTAAAGATTTTATTTATTTATTTGACAGAGAGAAATCACAAGTAAGCAGAGAGGCAGGCAGAAAGAGAGGAGGAAGCAGGCTCCCTGCTGAGCAGAAAGCCCGATGCGGGGCTCGAACCCAGGACCTGGGATCATGACCTGAGCCGAAGGCAGCGGCTTAACCCACTGAGCCACCCAGGCGCCCCCTTTTTTTTTTTTTTTTTTTTTAAAGATTTTATTTATTTATTTGACAGAGAGAAATCACAAGTAAGCAGAGAGGCAGGCAGAGAGAGAGGAGGAAGCAACTTTTTTTTTTTTTTTTTAAGATTCATTTATTTATTTGAGAGAGAGAGTGCATGCGAGTGAGTGTGGGGTGGGGTTATGGAGCAGAGGAAGGAGGAGAGAGAGTCTTAAGCAGACTCCACTGAAGGCAGAGCGTGATGCAGGGCCTAGTCAGTCTCACAACCCCGAGATCCATGACCTGAGCAGAAATCAAGAGTTGGGTGGCTAACCGACTGAGCCATGTAGGCCCCCTGCATTCATCTGTTTTTATAGTCTGGCTTCCTAGTGTTCCATCTACTCTGTGTTGTTAGAGAGCTCTCACTGAAGTCACAAAGGATGACTTTATCACTGTGTTACTGGGTAACATTTGTTATGTTAATGACTCTTTTTCTGAAATACCTTGTTTTAGAGTCTGTGCAACTGCATCTCTGTTAGGTTCCTCTTTGCTCTTTGCTCATCCCTGAAGATCAGTGTTCCTCAGTGTCTGTCTTCTCATGTGTACATTTCTGGGGTGATTTCATCTTATTTCTGTGTCTTTTGGTACGTTAGGGTAAGGGCCTCATTATTTCTATTCCTGATTACTTTCACAGTCTCCTCACTTCCTGCTTTTAACCTTTTCCTCTTTCGTTATAGTGATCTTGCTAAATGCAAATTGTATGATCATATTACTCCTTTGCTTAACTTTTTGGCTGGTTCCCCATTGGCCTTAGAATAGAATCCAAACTTCTAGTCCTGGCTTCCAGGATTCTCTGTGCTGTGACTGCTGTCTGCCTCCTAGTTTCACTGTTCTCTTTTTTCCCAGTCCTGCCCTTCTGTGCAGTTCTTCAAAGGCATTATGCTTTTCATGCCAAAGTGTCCAAACACACTGCCTTCACCCAGTGTCTGGCAGTGTCCCTCTTACCTTCCTTGTCTCTAGCTTCTCTTCAAAAACTCTAAATTCAGCAGTCAGATAATCTGGAAACGCTCATCTGGCTCTGCCAGATTGTATTTCATGCTTCCATTCTATTAGAGCCATCACACCATTGTGTGGTGTTGATCTGTGTGCATTCCTGTCTTCTCACTAGGACGGGTGGAGTGCAGCAATGTCTCACATAGTTTAATCCTTAGTGTTAGACGAAGTGACTAGCAAAGTACGTATGTACTCGATCGAGTGTATTGAAAGAGTGCATTTAGACCACAGAGTATTGTTAAATGTTAATGTAGAAGGTGTTGAGAACAGTGTCACTATATAATCAATCAGTGGATCTGGACATTTGACTAGCTACTTGGTAGAAAGAATCATTTTATTTGCTTACCTTTACCATTGGCCCAGACACTTAATTAGAGGTGAGTTAAAATCAAGCTGTTAAGAAATTAGAAGAAAACGGAAACAATACTTAATCTTGTTTCCAAAGAAAAAGAAATATTTCAAAGTTAAAAAATGATTCACAAAATTAAAATGAAATAAGAAAAATATGAAAACTGAATTTGAAAAAAAAAACCACACTTTTTTAAAAAAGTGAAACATTTGAAGAAAAGATGAAGTCATTAGGCCAAGTCACTGGGCCAAGGTTATAAAGATAGTGCCAGACCTGAGGTTAGGGGGTACATTTATTTACACACACACACACAGACACACACCCCATTTCTGTATCTTCTGCTATTTAAGAAAGAGCCAAAACTTGCTAATTTTCTCCAGGTTCCAGATACTGTCCGTTTAGGATCATACTGTAACTGGATTTACTTTCATTATTCCCAACGTTCCCAGTCTGTTCCTTCCTCAGCCTGTCCCTTCTCTGTAAATGCCATAACCAACATTTGGCATGCTCAAGCCAGGAAACTGGGAGTCAGCCTTGATTTCTCTCTCCTTTCTGCCCGTTTTTCTCATGCTTTCCCATGCTTACGGCCACCATCCTCGTCCAAGCCACCGCTGTTCTCTCTGTAATACCACAGGAGATTCTGTGTGCTTGTGAATGTGTGTGTGTATGTAGTTTTGAAAGTAGAGCTAAAATTTACATAACATAAAGTCTACCATCTTAACCATTATTTCACATTCCCACCACAGTATCTGGGTGTTCGGTTTCTCCACATCCTTGCCAGCACTCACAATAGACTCTTAACTAATCCCTGGTTTCTATTCTCCAGTCTGTTCTGTGCGTAGCAGCCAGAGTGGTCATTTTTAAAATTTAAGACAAAATATATCACAAACACATACAACTCAAAGACACCATTTATGTTGGAGTTGAGGGATCTCATTCACACTGTTATTGGGGTGTTTTGTGGTGCAGCTAATGGCTTCCCATCTGTGTTTGTCTGACTTCTGTAACCCATCACTGTGCTCCAGTCATACCAGACGTTTTCTTTTTTTCTGCCTGGTTCTTGCCCATCTCTTGCATTCAGCCTGTCCTCTCCATAAGGGAAAGAGATAGGGCAGCCGTACTACCTAAAGTGTTTCTACCTTTTTTCTCCTCCCCCTCCCAATCATTTGTTTTTGTTTTTGTTTTTTTAAGATTTTATTTACTTATTTGACACAGAGAGAGAGATCACAAGTAGGCAGAAAGGCAGGCAGAGAGAGAGGGGGAAGCAGGCTCCCTGCTGAGCAGAGAGCCCGATGTGGGGCTCGATCCTAGGACCCTGAGATCATGACCTGAGCCGAAGGCAGGGACTTAATCCACTGAGCCACCCAGGTGCCCCACTCCCAATCATTTGTAAGCTCAGTGATGATAGAGGCTATGAATGTCTCATTCATTATTGTTTCTCTGTTTGCTAATCACTAAAGTCATAACATAAGAGGTGCTTAATACTTAACTTGAAATGAATGAGTGAATACTGTTTACTAGTTTTTTTTAGAGTACATATTTGTAGTAGCAGGTTTGACCATGGTAGGAGATAGTTGCAGGCAGAAATCAATGAATATGGTGGTCATTGCACTACCTGTGAACATCCCTTTATAAAATGATTTTGGTAAATGAGTTGCAAGAGAAATTTCTGGAGAGGAAAAGAAGTGTGAATGACTATACTGTAGATTCTAGGAAGGGCAAGAGGAAAGGAGATTTTTTTTTTTTTTCTTTTTTTTTTTTTCATTTGACTTTGCAGAAAAAATGCTATTATTGTTCTTTTAGAAACTGCTGGATAGAGGAATCAGGTACCAGAAGTCTTAGTGTCTTTGCATGGTTCCTCCTTTCCATGGCTCCTGATTTAAATACTCTGGAGCACAGCTGGGGAGGGGATGGTGCTAAGTAAGGAAAAGGGTGCAGGAGTACCGAGCTTAGGTTAAACTTTGTTGTTGAGAAAATATACATTACAGAAAACCTGCTAGATATGTTTAACAGTTTCTACTCTGATACATGTGTGCTCTGATAATAAGAAGCTCAGCTATTTTGGATACTCTGGTGGCTACAGGTGTGGGTTCAGAATGAAAAGTTTGATAACAGGCTGACTCACATTCTTTCCTGTCCCCTTGCATTCATGTGGATGTGTGCTCTCATTCTTGTAGCAAATGGCAAATCAGTTTAATATCTCAGAAGTGTTTAGAGCAGTGGCAGACCTATAGCTTTAAAGTATGACATGTCAGTATATTTACTTTACATTTCAGCAACCATTTGGGGAAGAATCTACAGTTGCTGATGGACAGAGTGGATGAAATGAGCCAAGATATAGTTAAATATAACACATACATGAGGAACACGAGTAAACAGCAGCAGCAGAAACATCAGGTTGGTGTTACCAGAAAATTTGTCAGAGAATTCACTTCTAAGTATGGTGCTTCAAGAGTTTTCTTCAAAATGATCAAAGTCCTGTTTGATAAAGCATTGACTGTTAACTAGGAACTCTGTCATATTTAATTTATTACCAAATATTCTTTCTAAGTTGTACTTAAAAATACCTTTTTTAAAGAGAGCCAATATATTAAGCTCAGATTGGGATGGCAGTGTTATGCAAATAAGAGACACACTTATTGAGAAAATCAGGGGCAAAAGAGATTCTGGAGTGTCACAGCTCATTTCTTTACTAACTATAATTGGCTTGGTAGTGGCTCATTGCAGCGTAGTTAGCAATCTTCAGTTCATTTGAAAAACTGAGCAATTGTGATTAAGAGCAAGCAATTTTGATAGGAAATAATAGACCAACTGCTGTGAAATAGATAGTATAATACAGATAAAAACCCTAGAACTACCTGAATATTCTCATAGGCACATATATACGGCTGTGGCCATTTAACCTTTTCTTTATTCATGTTTCTTGAAGGCCACATGATTTTCACAGTTCCTGGAATATTGTTTTTGGACTGTATTGCTCTAAAGTGTTCTTACAGCATTTGATTCATAGATAGGTTGATTCCAGAATGTTTATCTATGAAAGCATTTGTCTATGACTACTGTGTGTTCATGAAAATGTACTTTAAAGTAGGTGTTGTTAACTCTACAGTTCTCAGTGTAACTACAATTTAAGCGGCTCTGAGACTATTATATCTAAAATTTTTAAAATATCAATGTTCATCTATAGTGAAATTTAGAATACTTCGTTTTTACCATACTTCGGATTTAAAAAACACATATAGTTCTATAAAGTATATACTTTTTAACTGAAAAGAGCATGGGTGGTAAAGATGGCAATAGTGAAAAACTTATAAAGGGTGGTGGGGGGAAGGACAGAAGGACCTTGCTTGATTCCATTTTCCTACTAGTTCTTCCCATAGGGAAAGGATGCAGCCTGGAGTAGCAAATTAAAAATCTGTCACCTGTGAGACATTTGTTTCTGGAAACTAGTGATACATGTCTTAAAATTTTGCATTTGATGTTTATGTGTACCAACACCATTTATAACCCTTTTTAGATATGTCCAGCTTCTACCCTCAAACCCTATAATGTGTATAGACATCTTTGCAAAAAGCAAGGTAATCTCCTCCTTTAGGAACCCAAGGACTTAAATTTTTTACAGCCTACTTCAGCGTCTCATTACCTGACCTTTTAAGGCTCTGTGTGTGGTATTTTCCCTCTGCCGTTGTAAGCGACCCATAAGTGTTACCTCTTGATTGTAATTTGCTCAGTAAGTTTGTAGTTGATCCATACCTATGGATATATCCCCTGAGAATCCTAGGAAGCCACAGTTTGACAGTATTTGAAGCATTATCTAAGCTAATATTCATTCTTAGCTATAGAGCCAATAGCACTGCTGATTAGAAGCATTTACTACTATAATAATGATAGTGATGATGATGATGATGTTACAGTATCAACATCATCAGCATTATTGTCGTTTTGGTCAGTAGGGATAAAGTTGAAAAAATTAACCAGTGTGGTGGTTAATTACTTCGTTACTGCAGTTAAGGTGAGTCATACTTGTAATGTTGTCATCTACCCTATTGTCATAAATGGTAAAATCACTCTCCTTCACTCACTAATCAGGAGCTTCTTTGCCCTTTAAGCCCTCAGTTTCCCACATAACCAGTTTGCTTTTTCCCTATCATTATAGACTCTTAGAGCTCAGAGTGACACTGGAGTTTCCAACAAAGAAATGGTCTTTGCTGCCATATTTATTAACTTCTCAGAAGGAGGAGTTACGTGGGTTACCATTTATAAAATTGTTGGAATAAAATTGTTGGAATTCAGGGCAGTGGGGTTTTGCTGGTTGCATAATTGATGGAGGTCTTGTTTTTTCTCCTCAGGTAGGGAAAAATAACCACATCATTTCTTCTCTGAATTTTAGTATCAGCAGCGTCGCCAGCAGGAGAACATGCAGCGCCAGAGTCGAGGGGAACCCCCGCTGCCTGAGGAGGATCTGTCCAAACTTTTCAAACCCCCTCAGCCGCCTGCCAGGATGGATTCTCTGCTCATTGCAGGTATTGTGGCCGGTGCGAGTGCGGCTCGTTTCCTCTGTTCCTTAGGAAGCTGAAGACCAGGAGAGATTTATAAATAGAAAAATACATCAGAAAAGCTAGTGTATTTAAGATGGTTGAATGATGAATTTGAATCTAGCACCTATAATTTTGAAATTTAAGAATATGTCAGTCTTTGTTATTTCTAAAGTCCTTTCAGTGCTTCTTCACTCTGTGTTTATCTAAACATTTTTGAGATGGCATCATAAACTTCCTAAAGTGGGAAGGTTTTATTCGAGTCGTCTTTTGGAGAAGCCCGGGAGAAATGTTTACGTGCCATACTGCAGAAGATCATTCAGCTCACGCTGCTCACTTCTCGTGTTCCAGCCCAGCACAGAGCCCACGTCTTCATGTGGGTGTTGGAGTTGAATTGGGTTTTCTGACTGGAGGAAAAGGATTTCCCTTACTTTGACTTATGTTGTAGCAGTAGGGGTGCAGTTCTGGATATACTTTGTCTGGGAGTATCTGCTGTTTAACACTGCCTTTCTGTGGTGGAGTCTTGTTTCCTATGCTAGGACTTGATTTTGCTCTTATTTAGCTGTGATAACCTTATTTCTGTATAAATGTTAAATACTGTTTGATTAAATCAGCTGGTTGCCTGTGAGAGATTTTTTAGAATGAAAATCCCACTCAAACGGAAGCTAATATTCCATCATTTCTCAATTCTATTTACACATTTTCAGTGTGTGTGTGTGTGTGTGTGTGTGTGTGTGTGTATGGGCGGGGAGGGGGTCAGATTCCAAATTCTTAACACAAATTCTAGAACACATATCAATTACATTTGGGTAACTGAGACACATTCCTTACTTAAGGTCCAAGTCAAGCAGAATTGTATTATATATACAAAATACCTTGCATAAATGTTGCATCAGATTAGATCATTAGTTTTAAGACTTAAAAAGCAGTGATGATTGCCATTCTTCATGGGGACTCTCTGCCTTTGCTCTGTCTTGGGTCAGAAAAGGAACCTTTAATATCTCCAGAGCACAGCCTGAAAACTACTGGACTGTGCACATCAGGGTCAAATGGGTCATTTTGTTTGCAGTTCTGTGATTTGGTATCTCCTTTGTACCTGGCTGAAGAGAGCCGGCGCTGCTTCTCACTTAGTATGACGTGCGTCCGAGCTCCACGGCCAGTACCTTTTGATTGATAGCTAATACGTAATTAACTGCTGTCGTTTTTCTTCTGTCTCCATGTACCCAAGAGCGGAAGATAGCTTATTTTCCAGAGAATTTGCATTCTTTATTATAAGGGCATGGATAACGGAATTGACTCCTATAAACTCTTGATTCAAAACAAAAGAAAATAAAATTCTGGTGAATGTGTATTATGCTGATTTTCTTGCTTGCCTAGTGTTCTAGGTCATTTTATAATTTGTGGAACATTGTGACTCTCTTTCTCACTTTCCCAAATGCACAGGCCAGATTAACACTTACTGCCAGAACATCAAGGAGTTCACTGCCCAAAACTTAGGCAAACTCTTCATGGCCCAGGCTCTTCAGGAATACAACAACTGAGAAAAGGAAGTTTCCAGAAAAGGAGTTAACATGGACTTTTGAGATCACGTTGGGGCAATTCTTGGAAGAAATTACACTTGCCAATTGGAAAGTCTTTCTAGCTAATAATGAAATAAAAATAAAACAACCTTGACTGCTTGCTCATTTGATTTTACACATATTGTGTCTAGCTTTTTATTTTTGTTTTGCTTATACTGTTTACCTACAAAAGATTAAACAGATTTGACCAGAAGCTACATCAACGTCAGACCTCCAGGCTCCATCACCTTTGCTGCTCCCTGTGAGGCGCCGCGTTTTTCAGCATACAGTCCTGCTTGTCCTAACTCCGGACCGAGTGGCCCTGGCACCTACAGGGAATTCTTCACTTCATTGCTCCCAGATTAGTGCCCGTGGAAGCCCAAGTTTCATGCGCTTGCCCAGGCAACCCTCATCCCAGACCTGGAATCGTGTAAAGTGCTCCTTGTCGGTCTGCCTTTTCGTTTCCACAGATGATGGTCAGCCAGTCCCCAAGCTCATAGGTCATTAATCAGGCACTAGAATTTTTTTTAAAAAATTTTTCATCAAAAAAGCTGTATTTTATTTGAAAATGAAATTCTTTGTGTGTGTGTGTGTGTGTGTGTGTGTGTCTTTTAATTTAGAACTTCTAGTTTATCTTTTCCATACAGTGAAATACAGTTCTGACATCAAGTTCTGTAACTAGGGAAAGAACAGTTTAAGAACAGTACTACACTGAAGGGAGAAAAACCTTTTTAATTTTTCATATTTGAAAGCCAGTCAAGGGGCCCCTGGGTGGCTCAGTTGTTTAAGCATCTGCCTTTGGCTCAAGTCTTGATCCCAGGGTTCTGGGACCCAGCCCTGTGTATGTCTGCTCAGTGCAGAATCTGCTTCTTCCCCCCTTGTGTTCTCTCTCTTGGTTTCTGCCTCAAATAAATAAAATCTTTAAAAAGTTAATAAAAAATCCTGCTATTTGTGACACCAAAATCAGTGAGATTTGTAGCTGTGGATTATGCCTGTGAGACTTTTATTTTGTGATTTTTACCTTAAAGACATAGCCCATAGGAAGATCAGAAGGAATGGATAAGGGGTGAGGGGAGTTGAGAAATTCCCCCCTCCCCATACACACCTTGTTTTGGAAGTAGTACAGGGGCTCTGGGATCAGGCATCTGGATTGAAACCTGACTCTTTTCCCTCTAGGGTATCCTTAAACTAGTTGCTTAACCTCCCTGTGCTTCACTTCCTTCAAATGAGATGAGAAAAGGGGACAAGTGTATTATCCTGTAGGGTGGGTATGAGTGTTGCAGTTTATTGAAGATTGGGGTAAATCACTAGAACAGTGGTTGATATGTAAGAGATGCCCAGTACGTACTACAGTGAGAGCTACACTCTTGAGTTCTTATTCAGGATATTGGGTTGTTAGCAGGGTTTGCTTTTAAAAAAAGCTGTGGCCTTTGACCATTCTAGAATTCAGGTACTCGCTCACATGAATTAATTTTTCTAGTATAAATTCCTAGAAATAGACTTAGTAGTTAGTCAAAGAGTATATAAAATTCTAAGGCTTTTTACCATTATTGCTAAATTGCCTTCAAGAAGGTTACACTGATTTGCACTCCCACCCATCATGCTTCCTTATTTGAGTCAATACAAATTTGAGTGTGACTGTGTTACATAGATGAGATGTATTGATAAACAGAACCGGTCTTGGTCTCTGTCCTTGTGGATTGTATACTCTGTTGGTTTATTTCCTTGCATTCTAATTGCCTAGATTTGGAATTCTATTGTGAGTTAAACAAAACACCATTAAAGTATCAAAGAGCAAAATAGAAGGGAAATCAGTTCAGACATAATTGCTATTTCCTCATGGTGTGTAAGATGAGTATAACAGGATTCAAATATATTTTTTAAAGTTGTGGTTACTTACTAAGTTCCATATGACTGTTGAGGTACCCGTAATTCAGAGTAAGATGCGAGTGCACACTTAATGGAAGATTTCAGGAGTTTTTGGGTTAGGAATTACTGTAGTGGGAAAAACTGTTTAGGGAAACATGTCAATGGAAATTAAATGCACAGTATGTAGTGTTAGGGAATAGCTTCTGTTCGGCATTTGATTTGAGTGCTATATTCTGACATTTTTCAGGAACAAATACGTATGGTTCATCTTCTATAAATATTTGCAGTTTCTTCAAGTTGAAATGAGAAAAGCTCATAAACTGAGTACCGGGTCTAATAAATCATTCACTTACCCAAGAACAAAAACACAGAAAAAGCTAGCATGTTAATCTAATGGAAAATTAAATGTGAAGAACCAGAACAGTAAAACATACTTGAAATTGACCCCGTAATCATTGGTAATGCTTTATAAGGTTCTGGAAGACATAGCATTATTCTTAATTGAAAATACCTGAGAAAATCTATAGGCTGCTCCAGATAACCTGATTTTTAAATACTGAGGTAAACTAAAAGAACTTTTTTCTCCATTTTTAGAAGCTTGGAAATTGAGATGTGGTTATCTAATATTAACTTACTTACTTTGAAATTTCTAATTTTAGTGTCTTCTAAAATGTTGCTACATTGTTCACACTGTATTTTTGTAACAGTCTTTGAAAAACCCAAGTGAATCCTTCACTTTGAAACCTTGTAGGCATTGATCTCTGGTGTGTTATGAAAGAATTATTTGAGTTTTAAACTCCCTTTTTACAGTAAACATTTCTCATTCATGTTAAGTATATGACATTAATTTTTCCCTTAATCTTCTCATTGGCAACTTTTTCTATGATAGTCTAGTCATAGAAATGGGCCAAGGGTATTTAAAGAGGTAATACTAAACTGGGGTCAAGTCAAAGGCCTTTGGGTTCTCTTTTAGCAAATGATTCAAGCGCCCATCTGCAGAGAGCCTGATCAAGTCCCCTGTGCCTTGGACAGTGCTTTGGTCTATCCCAACAGAGGATTCCTTCTGTTGTGACAGCAGTTAGTAGATAAATAATGAGGGGAGGGATGAAGATCCTGAGTTGCTTAAGTGTTTACAAAGATGAGAGAAAAGCAGTGGGTGGTTTCTGCATCGCATAGCCAAGACTGCAGTGGAGGACTTAGAGCTGGCTTATCGTGTGGTGACTCCCAAATTAGAGTCTGAACCTCTTTGCATGGTTTGGAACAGGGATTGATCTGGCGCCAGGTTACTTGAGACAGGGAGGGAGGGGCTGGGGAGCCAGAGCTACTGGGAATTTATTGTTTGCTGGAGCAAACAGCTGTGGCCTAATACCCATTGCCTTGAGCTTTCTTTTTATGTAGAAAAAAGACTCTAATGTACCTTAAGCCTGGTTGGCCCTAGAGCAGAACCCACACTGGCTATACTGAAGCCTCAATAGTGATTTTAGGGTTAAAATCCATAGATGCAGAAATGGTTTTCAGGAGCCACCATCCCCAGCTTGGAGAGTTTGGGCCAATCCATAGGGCTTTGGTCTGTCCCAGACAATTCTTTGATTACCTGTATTGTTCTCAGAGGCTGCTAGGCCCTTATATCAGTCATCAGGTGATCAGTTTATTAGAGTCAGTTTGATTCCATAGGATTGATGTTGACATCAGTTGCATTTTCTTACAACTGTGAGTTAGGCAACCCATTTTCAGTTCTTTAATTGAAAAAAGTGGATGTCGCCTCAGAGTCGTATTAACTCAAGTATTCCCTGGAGCCTTCATGAGGTCAGGGGACAGGGGACAGGGTACTGACTGAATCCATGCTGTGGTAGGACTTGCTGGAAGCCTTTTTCAATAGGTTGCAGATACATCTTTAGTCTTTCTATATGTATCTTCCCTTCAGGAAAAAAAAAAAACTATAAAAAAAATCCTAACCCACTGTTGTTATACTTCAAAGAAAGATAAAAATGACTTTCTCTTCTTTTAATCCCCAATTTACTGTTTTTGCATTTGTACAAAAGTGAAGGACTCTACCACTTCTTCATCAGACCTGTAACAGTACAGGGCGGCCCATTTCTCCTTATTTAAAGTTTATTTGATTGCAGTAGGAAAATACCGCTTCTGGCATTTGTGTCAACCTCAGGACATAAACTGAGGTGTCACTTCTGTTTCCTTCAGTAATATTCTTTTTCATTGACCTTTCTCTAGGGCACAGCCATTTCTGGCATCTTCCATCTTCCTTTGTGGACGTGGAGGCAAAGGATTTGTTTAACTTTTCAGTAGTGTTTACCGCTTCTGACGGTAAATGGTCCTTGCCTTTTCTTCTTGGACCATAGTCTCTCTTGCCAGTGTTTTACTTTGTGTGTATTGGAAACAGCTTTTATTTTGTCAGATCCCCCGAGTAATCTTTCTCCACCTTTGTTTATCTTGTCATTTGGCTTTCACTAGCTTAACTCATTCCTAGATTCAATCTGCCTGTGATTTTTTTAGTTTTGATTGTTGCCCTTCTCCAGTTTGAGGTTTTTTAAATTGCATTTTATTTTTTTAAATAGTCACAAAGATTTGAATTTTTCCTTGATCTGATCATGCATCTCTGAATGTCATAATTCTCCAATCAGGCAGGCAAGTGTCCCAGTAACCTCATCTCCTAGATCACAATGGTGAGGGTCTATTTTTCTCTTTGATGCGTGCAGCTCCCATTATTGCTAATGAAAGGTCTTCATGTGCATTAAGGGGAAACTAGACCTCTAATGAGATACAGAGAGGAATTGCAGCTGATGATTTCCACTTCTAGCCCACTGTACTATAACAGAAATGCACTCTGAAGAGGCAATGGGCCAAAGAAATACAAAATGCATGTGTTGGCTACATAAAATATCTAGTCTGGTCTTAATGGCCGGGTGGTATTGTTTTGGCTTATAGTCTCTGGTATTCCATACCTGCTGAGGGGGACCTTTATTATGGAGACGAAAGACCCAGATACTGGAAACAGTGAAGAGACTAGTCATAATGCACTTGAATCCGCTTTTAAGAATTATCTCCTACATTAATATATTATTTTACAAATCCTTGCTCGTATATTTTCTCATTTAGAATGGGAAGGAGGACAAATACATTATGAAGCCAGTGTGCTTGGTACTAAGAATACTAAGGGAGTGAGAAACATGGAATTCCTGCTCAAAGATGATGAAACCAGACTTCAAAAAGGTGATTGATTAAAGCAAACATATTCCTAGGTGGCTGGATGTGGACTGGAGCTCAAGTCTTGAGTCCTCTTACCAGGACTTGGCACAACTTCCCTTCATAACACAGCTCGAGGAAAATAGTTCTTATTTAAACGTAGATTCGGGGTGCCTGGGTGGCTCAGTGGGTTAAGTCTCTGCCTTCAGCTCAGGTCATGATCTCAGGGTCCATGGATCGAGCCCCGCATCAGGCTCTCTGCTTGGTGGGGAGCCTGCTTCCCCCCCACTCTGCCTGCCTCTCTGCCTACTTGTGATTTCTCTCTCTCTGTCAAATAAGTAAAATCCTTTAAAAAAAAAAAAAAAGCCACACCACACAGATTCCCATTGTATCTTCTCCTCTGTGGTGAGCCACTCTCTCCTGTCCCTCACCAATTTCGGGAAATCATTCACCCTCTTCATTGCAGTGATTGACTGCAGCCTCTAAATCCATAGGCTCCCAGGGGTCAGCTCCCAGGGTCTGTCTCATGGGGCCCATTCCTGATTGATGCACAAGAAGTGAGATTGAGGGGTGCTAGTGTCCATTCAGGCTCATACCTTGAGTAGAGGATGAATATCTAACCTCGTAACCATTTGCAATAACAGGGCTGAGTAGCGCAGCGGAGAGCAGGGGAAGAAGCAGAGAAAAGGAAAACATGCATCCAGGTTCTTTACACTGGATTTTCCGTTTCTAGTCCCTCTCTGTCCATTTGTCTTCCTGCCTTTGGTTCTCATAAAATCATATTTGAATCTTCTTAATAACACTTTTTTTTTCCCCCTTCAGCAGCGTTGAGTTGGTTTCTGTTGCTTTTAATCTCAAAAATACCTAACCCAACTCGTGCATACTCCAAGGCTTATTTGCTGTGAGGCCTAACAGATTAGAGAAGGTGCAACCTTAAGAGGTAATAGGAGAAGAAAGGTTACTTTGCAAATACTTTAATAGAATTTTAGAGGAGGAGGGGACCTAGCCAGATCTCTTGGCCACTACAAACCTCCCATTCACAGATGTGGAAACAGGCACCAAGTGTTAAATATGATTTCCAAAATAGCCTAGATTGTTCGCTCTTTTTTAGTAGTATTCTGTGTCTCGGTTTTTTTTCCTTCTTTTTATTGATTTGGTATTTGTATGTATGGCCAGGTGATCAAAATGAGTAGGTCTAGTTAACATTTGTCACCATACATAGTTAGAAAATTCTTCTCTTGTGGTGAGAACTTTTAAGATCTATTCTCTCCACATCTTTGAAATAGGCAATATAGTATGAACTGTAGCCTCCGAGCGGTACGGGACATCCCCGTGACTTATTTTATAACTGGGAGTTTGTACCTTTTGACCCCTTATGCCCATTTTGCTCACCTGCACCCCGCATCGGCATTTCATAAAGAGCTCAAATGCTGCGCAGTAGACACTCTTTCTGTTAGGGAAATGCTCTCTGATGCAGTGAGGTGTTGATGTGTGTTTCTGCAATGTTTGGAGCACAAAGGTTGCACATCCTCCAGAAGGAGTTAGGGGTTGATTAAAAACCTCTTGGATATCTGGGTCACCTTGACTGTCTCATCTGGGAAGTGGATGGAAGAGGTGAATTTTTGCTTCTTTGCTGGAGATTGGTGGTGTAAACAGGTGGTAGGGTATTCTAAATTTGGTCTGAGATGAAAACATTTCAAGCAAATGAAACTAAGCTAGATTCTTTTGACAGTAAAGGATTTCTTTAGAGATGCAGATGTCAGTTTTACCAAAGTACAAAGCTGCATTGCATAAGTTGAGGGTGTGTGTGTGCTAGAGCTGCTACTCCTAACAAAACAGTTGGAGAAGTATAACTCACCTTTGCCTTCTGAACTTAAGATGAAATGCTGTGTGGAGGCCATTCCCTCCCACTCCAAAACTTAGGGAAGGAGGGAAGATAGTGCAATTTGTTAGGAACAAAGACATTTGCATTTGTGATCTTCACGTCATTCTGTTCATGTTTCTGTGAATTCACAAATGTACGGAAATTCAGAAATCATCTGGGTAGGAGAGGGAGAAAGGGAAGGTGTTGATTTTGTATTTTCATGAGACCCTGATGTGGCAAATCTCAGATGACAATCTCTCATCTTGTTTCAACAGATTGTGGCAGTCATGGGGCTCTCTGCTGAAAGTGATTAGAGGCTGGCCATGCACGTCCTCCATGGATTCTGAATAAATTCAGTGTTAGCAGTAAATCATTGCTTCCGATTTAAAGCACACTTGGACAAAATGATTATTTTCTCCTGATGATCTCATGTGCTAGATGCTTGCCTCTCATTACCTCTCAGAAGAAAAGTCAACCAACCTACCAGCCAGCCAATAAGAGTGGCATTTCTCTTTAAAGAGAATCGAGTATTGCTTACCCTGTCCATTTAGCACTTTTGAGTCTCTATTTACGTCTAAATTGGCAGCTGGGCTTTAGCTCTGCAAGTGGAGCATTGTTGTGGGATGAAAGTAGAATCATCAACTTAACACTTAAAAAATGGTGATCTCCCTGGGTTTTCCTGTGTTCTGTGTTAATGTTAGAACAGCTTCCGGCATTCATTCAGACAAATGAGCCAGATACTGGCTCATACAGTGCTGGGAATGATAGGGTCCTATGCGTCCTGCCCCTCAGGGGGCTTACCCAAGGGCAAGTGGTTCTCTAAGTGTGGCCCCCAAAGGAGCATCATCCAGAGCTTGTCCAAAATGCACCTTCTCATGCCTCAAACTTGCACTTTCAAGCCACCCTGGGTCATCCCGGTGCTTGCTGGAGTTTGCTCTGGAACAGTGGTTCCTGAATCTGACTTTGTGTCATAAATGCCCACAGGGTTTTATAAAAGTCGGGTCCTGAAATAAGGCCTGGGAATCTGTTTGTTTATTTTTCTGTTTTGTTTTGTTTTTTAAGTTGCCAGAGATGATTTGGGGAAGACGTTGCAATAAAGTAGAGAGTAGCCCCTTCTGTTGGAATTGAAGGGTAATCGGCCAGGTCATGGAGAAGGAAGGGGATGCCAGGCAGAAAGAACTCAGGCCTGAGGGGGAGGAGACAAAAGGTGTCACAGGTCCAGAGACTTGCGAGCTGTGCCTGGGGACCTTCCCTGAGAGTCACCAGCATTGGAAACCACGTGTACAAGGACCCTGATACAATAGCAGGGCTTTGTTTACCCAATGGTGATCCCAGGGGCCACATGTAAGTGGCTGTGTCATGTGCTACAGCAAGAAGGACAGCAAGTGTGTGTCACTCCACAGCCCTGTGCTCAGCAAAGCTGCAGTGACATGAAATCTGTGTTGAATCTTGGCAGCGTGAGGGAGAGGCACTGTGACAGTCTGCCTCCTGTGTTCACCCTCGGTTTCCCCTAATGAGGATCAAAGAGCCAGATTTTTTCAAAAAGAAACAAAACAAAATTCAAATAGGTATGAATTATTATTATTATCACTATTTTTTATCAAAAGTGTAATTGTTAGACCCAAATCCCGTAATTTATGATGAAAGCATGTTGATCTTGGAAGAAAAAATAATCATGCTGTTCCCTGCGTTTGTGTTGAGTCAAAATCACACGCAATTCTGTTTGCCCTGATATCGCCAAAACATGACCCACTTAATCTCGGGAGAAATTTCTTGGGTATTTGAGCACCATTGGTAGTGTTACACCAGAGCATGCAAAATATTCAGCATTCAGTGAAAGGATTTCTTAAGTATTTTTACAGAAATGGCAGGGGGAGGTGCATTTTTAGCACACTGCAAAGTCTCAGCCCAAGAGCCTATTCAGAATGGAGGCTTCATGGACCACCTGGGGGAAGGCGTAGCCACATACCTGGAGGCAATCGAAACAAATCACTGGAGACATTAAAAATAGAGTTCTCTCTCTTGCTGCCAATATCCCTTTCTTCCTCTCCACTTCAACTTTTTTTTGTAGTGTTTTCTGAAACTGTCTTTTTTTTTTTCTCCTTAAGGAACATATAGAAATTTAGATTTAATTTGTTACAGCTTGCATTTAAAACTCTGGAAAAATGAGAAATAATTGGAAGATAACGGTAGCAGCTGCCTAACCAGTTGTTTCAAAATATGGCAATAAAATATTAAACTTGAGACTTGCTATTTTTGTGCATGGATGTCTGTCATTGGTTATGATAGATTTCCAACCTCCCTACCAAGTTAGTATTTTAGGAGGGGGTAGGGGAGGATGCTTATGATAAGTTATGGACTTAAATATTTTTCCTGGACAAAATTTGTAATAAATGAGGCCCTGCCTGTAAACTTTACATATACTAGCGATTACTCTCTTTTAAAAAAAAGTAGGGGAAAACAGCCAAGCACATTGTTTAATTGACCTGGACTAAAAGGCAGCCTCGGATTTTGGATACTACCTTTGGAAAAAAGCCTGCGACTGATTCGGCACATAAATCCTAAGAACTTGGACTTAGAGGGAGAGTGAGCAGTTCTGATGGAAGATGCAGTTTATTTAAGCATTACAAATGGGAGGTATGGGATGGGTAAAGTGTATTAAAGGAGCATCCAAAGCCACACAAGGATGGAGTTTCATTATTCCTGTAAATGGAATTAGCCTGCAGCAACAGAATGGACGATTCAGGTTATTTTAGTGAAATTTGCCCATGGAGCAAGGTGCAGTGTGTCTCAAATCGGGCATGCCCAGAGCAGTTGTGTGGGCGTGCTGGAGGGGGCAGGAGACGGTGGCGTTGGTGTTCAGGGGAATGCGGACCGCAGTGCCTGTGAAATGTTGCAGCCTCTTAGATGGAGATGGAGGGACTGGAGGTGTTTCCCTAATGTGTCCCAAGGAAGATTAGTTTTGTGGGATATTTATAGGTGCTACCTGGGGCGGAAATCCTGAGAACTTTTCCGGTTACATTAACTTGGGAAAAGCTTGCTTAAACAGCATTAGATTGGGTTCTTCAGGATTTGCACAACGTTTAATACAAAAAGTGAAGTGTAAAGTTTCAAGCAGCAGCAGTATAGCTCGTGGCTGCCCGAGGCGCAGAGCCGGTTAGCATCTGAGTACTTTCACTTAACTGGGCCCATGTTTTCATATCTTCAAAATGGACATTGCTAGAATCCGACCAACAAAAAATGGCAATTTAACCTGATTCAGCCCAGTTCCGTTAGCCCAGTATGTATGTGTGTTGTGACGCCCAGCTTACAAGATTGTTGGGAGAATGACACAGGGTGATGGGTGTAAAGCTCTTCACGCTCACAGCAGCAAGCATTCGTGGACTGGTGGTGTGTGGACTCTGGGGCCAAACAGTGTGACCAGGCTAGCAGTAGCTGCTCTAGCAGTAGCTCCAAGGATGGCTGTGGATTCCAGGGAGGGTTTCTAGAGAGCTGGGGTTACCATGCTTTCTATAAAGAGCCTCGTAGTAAATATTTTAGGCTTTGTGGGCTAGAAGGTCTCTATGGCGACGACTCAGCTCTGCTGTCATAGTGGGAAAACAGCCATGTGTAAGAAGACGGGTGTGGCTGTGTTCCAGTCAAACTTTATTTATAAAAATCAGGCGATGGTCTGTATTTGGCCCCCGATCTACAGTTTTCTGACCCTGACTTTAGGCAAAGGAAAGCAGTGAGTTGTAAAGATAAGACTGAATTGGGTGCATGGAGACCTAGGTTTTGTTTCTGGATCTGCTACTGCCTGTCAGGTTGACTTCTTTGAGCCTTACCTGGTTTATCAAGTGACTTTGTATTTTCTTCCCTAATAGTCATAAACTAAGGAGAGCATGGGAGGAGAGGCCAGAAAGGCAGTCTAAAACCTGTGCAGTAGTTTTCTAGGGCTATTATCGATTCACTTATTCATTTGTCCAGAAGCTCTTTTTTAGCACCCTCGATGGACCAGGGCTTTGTGGAGATGTTTGCGAATAAGATATTACCCTTGCCCATACAGAGCATGTGTTCTCTTGGGCTATTTATTTTTGGAGTGTAGCTATGATTTAAATGGAAAATGGTGCTGTAAGAAGTATTGACTCTTCACTTTTTATAGAAAATCCTTTGTCCTGAGAAGAACAGAGCAAGGTAAATGAGAGGGTGAGTTCTTCAAATATAGAGTTAGTCTAGAGAAGGGACTGACTTTTCCCAAGATACTGACTCAATGGGACTTAGGATGAAGTCAGGCTTAGTTGGTATTTGAGCTCTAGCTGCAGTCTTGTGTATAAGAATACTATATTCTGTTTATACAGCAGACTCTGCCTTTAGCCACAGATGTTTCCGGCACCTGGTTAATTTATCCAGGAAAGGCCAATGCTCATTAAGGCTCCCGAGTCCCAGAGCTAAGTTTTATGGGTAGGGAAACTGAGGTACTGAAATTGGTTATGGGATTGGCTTCCATCACAACTCGCTGGATGTAGGACTCTGGCCAACACAACTGGCAGGTCCTAGGAATGGGACCAAGGTCTCCCTCCCTGGGACACCCTGACTCTCAAGAACGGCTGAGGCTTCTCAGACCCCCGTCTCCAATTAGGCTTAAGAAATATTAGAGGGACTAGAGATCCTGCCGGGAGAGAACCCGTTTTGACAAAGAGAGGCTTGAATCAGGAAACCAGATGTTGCTTCAGGCCGCAAGAGCCCCGGCACTGTCAGAGCCGTGAGTCCTGGGCTGCAGTCTGTCAGGGACGAGTGGACGTGCAGAAACTGGGGTCTCTCTTCTTCCTTCGGCTGGCTGGTTTCTAATGTCCCTTGAGTGGCCCATATCGAGGTTGCCTCTCAGTGGAGACAGATCCTGAAACCAAAGTAGATTCCTGCCTAGATGGCTGTGATACCATTGGTCACACTCAGTCTCACTAAGCCTGTCCTGAGGTGGAGCAAAATATCCCACCCTTTCACCCTTTCACCCCAGTCTGCGGTGGTGGTCATCAACCAGGAGGGCATGTCAGAACCTCCCAAAGGGGCCCCGGGGGCGCCGGGGGAGTTGGCAGTATACAGTATAGTTTAAACAAGCTTGTGTAATAGTATAGTTTAATTTTGTACTTTAGACATTGTAAGAAGAATCTGTCGGTTTTGTGATTTGCCCATCTTGGCATTTACCTCAGCGAACTACCAGAAGTGAAGCTCATTCAAATTTTTTTGGCCACTTGGGATAACCCGTCATCCTAAAAATCGTTGGGAGACTGGGATATTTTAATGTTTATTAAGAGGGGGGGAAAAAAAGAAGAAGAAGAAGAAGAAGACGGAAATAAAAATAGACTCTTTTCTAGTTGCCCGGTTGAAACAACAGTCCTGAACCAGGGATCGTGGACACAGTCACAGCAATAGCGTGAAGACTAAAAATGATGAAATGCCATGTCTTTGAAAGGGCTGTTCCAGCTTTCAGCAGGGACAAGGGTGGTTAGTGAGTGGGCTTTGCGTTGTGTTTGGAAAGCCTGCTGCTCTGGGTTGGCAGAATTGGTGAGAGCGGGGAGTATCAGAGCAGGTCCATTGCTAGGACCTCAGGTCTCCGAAACTTAACTCCAGCAAGGAGGTTAGAGACGTTCCTGGGTGACAGAGGTCCAAGTGAAGCAGGGCCTTATCAACTGAGGATGTAAAGGACCCACTTAGCACCTAGTGCTGTTCAAAAGTTTGTTGACTTTGAAAGGTTAGCAGGAGGTGGAGAACTCCTATTTACATACGAGAGTTTTAAGCCACCAAGACTTGGGGTTTGTTGTCATGACAGCAAAACTTAAACTGTTCTGACTTACTAATCCTCAGGTTTCTCATCTGCAAAATGGGAGTAAGAGGAACCTCATACGGCTGTTGTGAGACTTCAATGAATTAATGTTTACAAATTGTGTAGTCAGTGCCTTCTGTGTACAGGAGGCTCAATAAAAGGTAGCCATGTTGATACTGTGCTGATACCATGTTACAGTGTCGAAAACAGCTTTTCCCCTCAGCCATTGGTATGGTCACTTGCGAAAGCTCTAAAGAATGGGGCATTTTGTATCGATTCCGTAGGGTGTTGAATTCCCAGGGGATGAGTTAGATTTTGCTCTAATTCACACTCTCTCAACCAGGCTTCACCATGTCTGCAAGCATATATCCACTTTATCCTTCTTAACTGAGGACCTCTTCCGCACCAGGCCTTGTGACGGGCCCAGGAGAAACTAGGGGAATAAATGGGAATTACTGCCTGCATCACTGTGAGTCCTCTGGGTGCTCAGGGAAGCAGATGACCTTTGAGAGAAACAGGGGCGGGAGCGGGAGGGATGCAGGGAGCCTGCAGGGAGCCCTGTGAAGGAAAGAGAGCAGGAAGGAACATGGGTAGAAGGGGCCCAGACGGCTGCCCAGTTCTAAGACCGTTTTGGCCTGGCAGTGGAGTCCCGCATGTGGCAGGAGCGACCTGCCTCCCGTGCTTGCTAAGTCAGTGGCTGGGGGTAGCCCACAGGAAGGGAGGCCATGGCACAGCACCTTGGCCAATTTGAAGCACAGCAACTAGGGCTGTGGGAGACCTGAGGGGCCCATTTTTAGGGCTGCCCCACTGTCTTCACGGACTTTACAGTTTGGAGGGGGAAACAGGCCTTAAATAGTCTCAGAAACAATGCATGATTTGCAATTGTGATTAGAGCCACGGAAGAGAAGCCCAGGAGACCATGAGATGGTTTCACAGAGAGCCTGCTCTTATGAAAGGTTGGGAAGACTTCCTGGAGGAAGGGGTTTCCTGGGGCTGAGGTTAGAAAGACAAGCAGAAGTTGGCCAGGTGAAGAGGGGCCAGAGACAGATTCCAGAGAGAGTAAGAGGCATTCCAGGAAAAGACAATAGAATTGATGCTTGACAAATTGTCCTAGAAATTCTGGGGGCTTAAAAAATGATCATTTCTATGCTTTCCTAATGTTCTTTCCTTTGGGATTTAATGGTGGCATTTTTTCCTAGGAAAAAGAACAGTCCCCATTCCCCACCAAGCAAACATTGTTGTTATATACATACAATATCTAAGAAGTCTGGGTTTATCCACTTCTTGGGGGACTGGGACATGCTGGCCTTACGGATGAAGAATTTACCAGGCCGCTGTTACCAAGAAGCTCTCAATGTTGAGGAGAGACCCCAGTCCTCTCCCCTGTACTGAAAAATGATGAAGTGCAGAAATAGGTTATAAAATGAGTCCTGTGAGTGTGTCTCAAGGACACAATATGTCACTTTAATGTTTGACGACGGACAGCAAGAGTCTAAGCATGAGGTTGATGGTGTCCTGTCCACCCGACCCCACGCGGCCTCCCAGCCATAGGCGCTGTCGGGTCCTCCCTGTGTGGGGAGCTCTGCACAGGTCACGGAGATGACGGGGTGGTTCGTGTGCATCAACCCAGATTCATGCAGACGGGTGTTAGTGAGAGGGGCCGGGAGAGGCGGAGATCTCCCGACTTTCCTGTGAGCCCTTCTCTGAAAGCCATGGCTTTTCTTAAGCCCTAGAAAGCTTAGCTGATTTCTAAAATAGGCTGGTACTCTTAAAACCTGTTTCCCTTCACCTAAACATCCCACCCAGACCCTCTGACCTGGATGTCAAAGACTCTGGTCCCAAGAGAGTCCCAGATGATTCCGGGCCCTTCGGGACAGGAGGTCCTACTTTGAGTTCTCACACTGTTCCCATTCAGTTTCTGTGCCCCTGCGGGGGTCCGTTGTCTTTTCCTCTCCTGCCTTAAATATATTAGCAATATGTATAAATCTCAGCAGCCTTCTCTTATAGGAGACTAACATTTTTAATATCACTTAAAAGACATCAGCTCTGTGTGACGAAGCATTCAGTTCAGTTTTCTGCCCACCCGTGCACCTGAGGAATGATCCTTACTAGATCAGAACCTGTCTCGGGCTGTGCTAGCGTCTAGTGCGTTATCCGCTCTCGCCGGTGAGAGAGGCCTACTCCCTCCCACGCAGCCTCCAGAGCGCGTTTCCAAGTCTGCGCGCCTCTTGGTGCATCTGCTGTTGCTTTACCCAGGCCTGAGGAGCCGCTGACAGTGATTGGCAGGAGAGTGTTTCCAAGAATATTTTAAAAAGAAAAAAGAATGAAAGGGAAGAGGAAAGAAAGGGAGAAAAGCAACGCAAGTAAGAGAGAGGGAGAGAGAAGTTTTGTTGAAGAATGACAGAGAACAAGTCGGCCTCTGCCTGCTGCATGTGATTGATTGTACAGACCAGGATGCCGGCCTTCTGAGTTACAAGCTGCCAGCTGGCACTCGCTGCGTCACCCATATGACACCCGCATTTGGAACAGAGAAATTCTGTATTTAAAGTGCTGACTGCGGTGTTTCTGGCTTGCGTTTTCTCAGTCCCTGCTTGGTTTCGAAGCACAAGAATCTGGGGTTTGAAAGGGGGCAGAGGGTGGGCATAGGGACACCTGCGTTTCTGTGGCAGCCCCGCCATGGAAACGGTGGTTTAGACACAGTCTAGATCCAGAGAGGGTGGGAAGGCCAGCTCTCACCTCTGCTCACTTTGTTGTCTCTTTTCTCCCTCCCACTACCATTCCTTCTGGGAGAGAAGTCTCAGGTGGTGTCTATACAGCATTAGAGAAGCCATGGAAAATGTAAGCCCCACAGAATAATTCTCCAGGTTGTCTAGGTAGATGCCTTTTATGACATGACCTTTCTCAGATGGAGCCTTCAAAATGGCCCTCCTCCTGCTGAAGACATTGTGTTGTCTTCCTATTGCCGCCTGGATAAGCCCCACTTTGAGCTCTGACATTGCCCCCTGCAATTTGAGATGCAGGGAACACGGTGAACTGCCCCCCTGTGATGCCATTCACCATTCTCTGGTGCCGCCCCCCTCACCACACACCTTCTGTGCCATATGAGGTGTCGAGTGGGGCCCAACCAGGGGAATCGGAGCTCTGTAAGTTCTTCCAACAGGAGGCGTTGAATACAGGGAATTAGTCAGGTAAAGGAGGGCTGAGGCGCCAACAGGGGATGACATGGCTCTCAAGAGATTCGCAAACAGAAAAGGACAAAGGTCACAGATGGGGCCTTGGTCACCTGGCAGAGGTCGGGACCACATAAGCCTGTCCAGCTGAAGTCACTGATGGGACAGAGCTGCCTGAGTCAGGGAAGGGGAGAGAGAGAGAGAGAGAGAGAGATTGATTCTGGCTTTTTCTTTCTTTCTTCCTGTGTCAATTAGCTCTGGTTGCCATAACAGAATACCACAGAGAGGGTGGCTTACACAACACACATTTATTTTCTCACAGTGCTAGAGGTTGGATGTCCAAGACCACATGGCCTTTCCCCTGTGCATGCACAGAGAGAGACAGAGAGAGAATGAATGCTCTGGTGTCTCTAACTCCTATAAGAACACCAGTCTTTTCAGATTAAGGCCTCACTGCTCTATCTTAGGGCCCTATCTCCAGATACAATCACACTGAGGGTTAGGGCTTCAACATCTGAATTTTGAGGGGAACACTCCAGTCCATAACAGTTACTGTCTCCTCCTAGGATCTCCCACGGGTCAAACCAATGGTTGATACAGGAAGCTGGGAAATGGAGCCTCCAGAGGTCAGGATCTGTGTGATAAAGATAAAGCATGGGGTCATTGTTGGGTTGAGTTGCCTTGGGTACGTGTGTACATGAGTGTGTTCATGTTCACAATTGGCCTTCTGCTAGAAGGGGGGTCGGGAAATGGACAGTGGTTGGGCAACCAAAAGTGTCCACCTTAGAGTGATGCTGAATCTCTTTCTGTCTTTGGAACTAACTATGTTTCTTGAATGTTCATGTTTTTTCTTTGCCTGCGGCCCTCCCCACCCCCTTTTTCTCTTTACCATCCTTTCGCCTGGCTGAGTTCTCGTCAATGCCATGATATCTGTAGGTTAGTTTCTTTCATTTTAACTGCCAGGCACTGTTCTAGGCTCTGATGACAGCCAACCAAATACCTACCTTCATGGAACTTACATTCTAGCTGGGAAGAGAGGGGTCAAAAATAAATAAATGAGCAAATAATAGTACTGCAGGTAGGGATGTAAAAAAGTGCAGAAAAATAAATCAAGGTGGGGAAGATAGGGAGTGCCAGAGGAATGGGTGGTGTGTCTATATTTTATGCTAGTTTGGCCCAAAGGCCTCAGAAATAAGTAGTGTCTAGGCAGAGATTTTAAGGACAGGAGTCATGGTGGTTGCTACACACTGAATACTGGCCCCCCAAATGTGTCCACATCCCAATCTCCACAACCTGTGACTATTACCTTACATTGTAAAGGGACTTTGCAGATGTGATTAGATGAAAGATTTGAGGTGGGCAGATTATTTTGGATTTTCTTTGATGGACCCAGTGTCATCACAAGGGTGTTTATAAGAGGAGAACAAAAAGAGTCAGAGTCAGAGATAGGACATATGACCAAAGTAAGAAGTTGAAGTGATGTGAGGACCAGCCAGGAGTCAAGGAGTATAGATGGCCGCTAAGGGCTGGTAAAGCGACAATAGGAAGCCCATATCCAGGTAATGGGGGAGAATATTTCAGTAGAGGAATAGCTGGTATAAATATTCTGTAGTAGGAGGTGCTTGGTACGTTGATTCCATTTACAGAGCATGTACATGATTGGCACTTTTTGCCTCTTCCCACACTCAACACCCAGGGCTTAACTCACTATTAAAATTGCTTATTGGTTTGTGTTTCTCCCCCTTTGACTATAAACCCCTTGATAGCAGGTACCTAGAGGTTTTCATTGCTTTGTCCCCAGTGCAGAATAAATAGCTTAACAAAATGCTGTATCTTAGAAGTTGAAGACTCTCTAGGAAATTCCATCTCTCTATATAAACTCATGGGACCACATGATGGCCTGTAGAGTGGTCTTTTGGGGTATTTGTCTGCCTAGTGCCAATCTGGATTATGGACTGGGCAAAGAAAGATGTGATGGCGGGCACAGATGGACTGTCCTGGTTTTGTGAGAACAGAGCCCAGGTAATGACATAATTGATCAGGCTCCCTCGTCATCCATGACGCAGGAGGGCCTGTCCTTTGCGTGAAGGGTCTTGGTGAGGGTCACTCATCAACGGTGATGGGATCAAGAGATCACTGTTGTGGTTAGGGGAGACCTAGGTCCTCACGGTCACCACCTCATTAAAGAATTTGCTGCTTAGTTCCTGTGTAGTCCTTACCGAGCCCAGCTGCCATGGTAACTGGGAAGTTACCAGAAGCCTTCTGCAGGTCTGAGGATGCGCTTTCCTGCTGCGCATCTCCCTGGGGTGGTCTCTGGCTCTTGTCTGCCTCCCAGCTCGAGCACAAGCCTCCGCAGCTGGGGTGAGGCGGCTTTCATCAGAACCCTTGGAAGCTGTTCCGGGGGCTTATACGCTGATTTTTAGGCTGTCTGCTCACCAGCGTCTTCATTATTTCACACTCCAAATACTTGAAACTGCCACTGGGTCACCCTCAGCTCCCTGCAATTAACCGTTGGCTTTGAAAATCCAGCTGTGCTCAGCATTTCACTGATGATTACAGATGCAGGGAAGGAGGTCGAGGCTCTCAAGTCAGACAGTTGTGCCGGAGGAGGGAGGAAAGGAAGGCGTCAGAAGGAAGATGAGTGTCTGGGTGTGCTGGCAGGGGACAGTGGAGTGCTGGGAAAGAGAGAGGCAACAGGAGAGAAGGTGCACAGCTGTAGAGGCAGATAGGGATGGCCTGAGCCCTGGTCATTAGGACAGGACAGGACAGGCAAGAAAGGGCTCACAGGGAAAGGGAGGGGCTGTGAGAACTGGGAGAAGGTATGCACGTGTGCACGTGTGCAGAGGGGTTTGTGTGTTGGGGTGGCACTTAGGGATGGAGAAAGGTCGAGGGGATGTTTCCAGAGCACCAGAGACAGAGCAAGGGCCTCTCCCTTTGTTAACTCTATTAGACTTCACCTCAAATGTGTATGCGGTCGGCATTGTTGCTCTCATTTTTATACACAAGAAAATGAAGGCGAAGAAGGGCCGCACAGCTGGCCAAGATGGTGCAGGGCAAGGATGGCAAGGTCAGGATTCAGACCCAGCTAAACCTGACTCTAGACCCTGGGCCACTCTAGTGTTTCTCAGAAATTAGAAAGATGACTGACCAGTCAGGCAGTGGATCTGCCTGTTGGGGTTTCGGAGCCCTGAATAGTCTAGGTCATGCTCCAGTGACGAATGACCCCCGTCACAGTGACCTGGGAGCCAGTGGCTTATCTTACAGTCATGCTTCGTGTTCCTTGTGGGTGGCATCACTCTATGACCCAGGCTGATGGGACAGCTTTGACCTTGAAAGTTGTGTGGCATGTACGGTGAACTCTAAGCTGGCTTTTCTGCTTGGGAATGTCACACATCAATAATTTCTTCCTCCCCGGGTTGTTGAGGATCAAGGGAGATGTTACATACACAACAGTCAATACATGGTATGTTGCTTCCCCTCCTCCTGAATCAGAGCTCTACTTCTCTCAATTTTCAGAACATATATTCAATTTGGATAAAACTGTTAAGAGAAATGATCTAGTTATGAACTGGAGCTCTGTTCCATTAAAAACAAAACAAAACAAAACTTTAAAAAAAATAACCACAAGGTGGGGTGCCTGGGTGGCTTCATCAGTTCAGTGTCCAACTCTTGGTTTCAGCTGGGGTCACAGTCTTACGGTCATGGGATCCATTCCACATCGGGCTCCATGTTCAGCAGGGCATCTGCTGGACATTCTGTCCCTCTTCTTCTCCCTCTACCCGTCCTCCCACTCTCTCTCTCTCTCTCTCTCACTGTCTCTCAAATAAATAAATCTTTAAAGAAAAAAACACACAAGGTGAAAATAAGCTCTTATGTTTCTTCATTGCATCTTTCCTTAGTTATAGGTCTGCTTAGTTGGAATGCTGTCAGCTGGGCCCAAGTGTTTTTCAGCAGAAAAGAACTGAGGATTATATAGTTCCTTTGTGCACAGAGTTATTTCATTTGTATTTTGGAGCAGACATGGTGGGAGAATGTTTAAGCTGTTATTGGGATGTGGTTGAAAAACCATTGGTCCCAAGCAGAATAATTATGTGTCAAAACTTCCTTTGAAAATGAATTAGATGAGGGTTTCCCTACATGGGTTCCACATAAGGTAATTCCAAGGCCCATTTTTAGGTATGGCATGACACCGTGGGGGGTAAACATGGCCGTCATTCTTTGCTCCTCCCCATATCATGTCCTTTGCAATGTGACTTGGCAGCTTCTTCCATCAAGAGATGAGATGTATTTTTCCTCCTTTGCTTTGGTCCCTAAGAATGGAGAAATGATATTGTCCCACTCCTGAATTATGTCTCAAGAGTAGACCTTGCACACTTCCACTTGCCCTACAGAACCCTGCCCAACCACCGGCACTAGCTTGCCAGGAGATGAGAGACCACATGGAACAAAGGGAAGTTGTTCCCACCAAGGTCATCCTAGATCAGCCAGCCACCTGCCCACCTGGCAGGTAACCCAGATTCATGAACAAGCTCAGCTGAGACAGGAACTGTTCACGTGAGTCTAGCCCAAATTATTAATGTGCAGATTCATCCACCAAATCAATAGTTATTGTTTAAAAATCTCACTTCAGGGATGCTTTGTTATGCATCAAATGTTAACTGGCATTCGAGGGGAAAAAGAGTTCCCTGAACAAGTAAAATGCTGGATTAGATAGAGCAAAACCTTTTTCTTTTCCTCTAACCTTTTTCATGGGCTTTTTATGCTAACCTGTACTGAGAATTTCCAGGATGTTTATAAATATATTTTCCATGGAAAAATCTATCTTTCCACTGTGTTCATGTATCAGGATTTCAGGAAATATTTTGGGGATTGTAGATTTTAAAAATACATTTGGTTCATAGAAGGCTTTTAATCTTCTTTTACTTAGTTATCAATATTTAAAAATCAGGAACAAGACACAGATGCCTAATATTTGAAACTCCCAGCTCTCTGAGGGCAGAGATCATCTGTACACTGCCACATTCCTAGTTTCTAAAATCCAGCATGCAGTAGTTGCTCAGTAAATACTGAGTAAAATAGAGAGTGAGAGGAAAATGGGACTGTGAACAAAGGCAAATAAAATCACTGGCGTTTGCTGGGAAGGGCTGTATGCCCCAGGACAGAGGACCGCTACTCAATCACAAGTTGCTAACCAGTACAGATGTATGCTAAATTTTTTTTCCAGCTTTACTGAGGTATAATTGACAAAGTTGTAAGCTATTTAAAGCATACATTGTGGTGATTTGATATACATATATATTATAAAAGGATTCCCTCCCTCTAGTTAAGTAACCCATCTATCATCTCACAGATTTATTATTTTTTCCAGATGTGTGTTATTCGATCCCCAAAATACGTTTAAACTTTCTGACCTCATCACACATATGTAAACATCAGGAGTTGACCCGTTAACGTGGCTTCTCTTGAAGCAGCAGGACACGACACCATCAGACCGGGAGACTTTTCTGGCAGTGATGAGCGGGAGGTGAGCGGGAGCTGCCTTCTCCGGGTGGGCACCCACTCGCCCGCTTGCTGTCGTCGTCCTTCCCGGTGCGCGGCGGCCTGTTTCCTTCCAGGCCCCGGCAGGCCTCTGAGTTGGAGACACAGCACACGTGGTCCATCCAGGAGCAGCTAGAGTAGGGGGGGTGATGATTTGTCTCAAAAAGGGAAGACTGTGCTTGGGTGGGTCAGCTGTCATCACATCAGCGTGGCCTGTCATACCTCAAAGGGGCCCCATGCGGTCTGTTTCCCCAGGAGGCCGGTGGGGCCAACCCAAAGTGCGGGGCAGGGGGAGAGGCTGCACGAGGCTCAAAATAACCAGCGGTGGTGAACGATTCCCTGCAAACCGACCACATACCAGGCGAGGAGCTCGGGATATGGAGATACGTAAGACACACAGAATCCCTTCCTGAAGTCTCCCTAGAAAGACCAAATGAGCACAGTTTTTAGGAGCTGGGATAAATGCAGATCCTAGCACACACTTCGGTGGCACTCAGCCTGTGCCCGGCCCTGTTCGGAGCTCTGCACATAGAGGGACCTTTATTTCTTACAAGAACCCTGTGAGGTGGGCATTATTGCTCTGCTGGTCCAGTGGGCTTTAACTCTCTTTGGCTTGGTCATCAATATTTACAATGAATTAGACAGATAAAGAAACTGAGCCACACGGGAGGGAGGGCAATGACCTGCCCCTGGCCACACAGCAGGTCAGTCGCAGGGTTGGGATTCAACCCAGGAGCTTGAGCAAGAAAATGTTCATGCTCAGCCACCGTTCAGTGCTCAGTAAGGACTTCTCCGGGGAGGCTGGGGTGGCCCTTGGGAGGTGTAGGCATATGGCAGATGTGCCAGTGACTGGAAGCCTGGACAGGCAAGGATGCAAAACGGAAAGGGATCAAGGATTCCCGTCCTCCCAGCAGGGGAGTCTGCAGCACCGTGGGTGTTTGTCAGTGGCCATGCTGATGGTGCGGGGGCTTCCTCCAACAGGCTCTTTAGCACTGAGTGATGGCGCACCTGCCCATACTTGCAGGACAGACATGCACGCAGGACTGGTGAATGGACAGCATGGGACTGGGGGTTGACGGTGGAGGCCTCTTTTAAACTGTCACTTTTGCGAGGACAACATTGAAGCAGAAATAAGCCGCAAGGGACAGGGGGAGCTTGTCTGCAAATTCCTAACTCAGAGGAGAGCGCCGGGGTTCACTTTAGTTGGCATGGCAGTGGGGTGTCCCGGTGTCACAAGCCCCTCATCCTGGGCACATACCCATCTGGCAGTTCCGTGGAGTTTCCTTCACAGAACCTGTGAATTCTGGATTTGCACTGAGACTCAAACTTTATGAGAAGCAAGAGCCTGAGTTGCTTTGCTGGTATTTTGCAAACCATAGTGACGTACTTCCCGGCGCTAGCACAGCTTTCTGGCATGCATTGTCCAAGAGCTGTGAGTACCCCGCATCACACCACCATCCTGGAAGGCCTTCTCGGATGCTGTCACCACGAGGTCTTCCCACCACCTGTTACCAGATGTTTTCTCTCTTGAGCCTGTGGAACATTTTTTTTTTTTTAAAGATTTTATTTATTATTTATTTGACAGAGATCACAAGTAGACAGAGAGGCAGGCAGAGAGAGAGAGAGAGGGAAGCAGGCTCCCTGTCGAGCTGAGAGCCCGATGCGGGACTCGATCCCAGGACCCCGAGATCATGACCCGAGCCGAAGGCAGTGGCTTAACCCACTGAGCCACCCAGGCGCCCCATAGCCTGTGGAACATTTTATCTGGACTTTGCGGAGGGTAACCTTGAAGAAGCTGTTTACTCTCTTTTTCTTCTTTCTTTACAAAAAGAACATCATTAATAGTAGCAGGGTTGTCGCAAGGATGAAATGAGACCATCTGTAAGTTCTCAGCCCGCTGTCTGGCACAGAGGGAACCCCAGGTAACGGCTGCTTCTCCCTATTTCTCCTTGCCCTTCCCCTCCCCTCTCTCCATTTTTTCCTCTGCCTCCTCTTCTCCTTTCCCTCCTCCTGTTCTTTTTTTCCTTAGTATTATTTATTTGTGGAGTTTGGTAGACATTACCCTTATATCAAGCCTCTTTGTGGTTTCCTCTCAGCTCTAAACAGGACATGTATCAATCAGGGTCTCAGCAAGAAATAGATGGCATTGTCAAGGCATCTTTAATAAAGGAGCTATTGATAAAGCCTTAAGAACCTAGAGGAAGCAGCTGCCAGTAATGCCCCTAGATCTGAAGGGGTAATGAGGGCATATCGGTTGATTTTTGCTGTGATAATAGACAATTGCAATATCTCAGTGGCTTATGGCAACGGACATGCATTTCCTGTGTCTACTCATCCTGTGTTTCTACTTGACTCTGCTGGGCTCAGCTGGTTCAGTTGGGCTCAAGTGGGCTTAGCCAGGTACGGTGGACGTGGCTACGCAGCACATACCTTCTCATTGGAGAACCCAGGCCCACCACTGTTTCTCATGGAGACATGCTGTTCTCATGATGGAGGGCAGAAGAAGAGGGCCAGAACCCAAGTGTGCAAGAGCTCTCAGAAGAGAGCAGCCCACCTGCCTGTGTTCCATTGGCCAAAGCAAGTCCAACGGCCAAGTCCAAAATCGGTGGGGTAGAGGGTTATAATCTGCCTGGAGAGAGAAAATGGGAATCAGTGAACAAATGATACAAAAGAGAGGGAGTGGTTCCTGGAACCCAGAGACAGAGCTGTGAGGTGAGGGCTGCCTGGCAGGACACGCCACCTTGCATCTGGGGTACAGCCAGCCATGGAGCATGGAGGAGGGATTTGGGGGAATAAAGGCCTCAAGCCCAGATCTTCCCAACTTTCAGCATCTGGCCACTTCTCCCGGTTCTGTTTCCACCTGGATACCAAGGAAGCATGGAAGCCAAGGTCAAGAGAGCTGCTTCTGTGTATTTTCAGGTCAGTTTCTTAGACCAGGGAGCAAGATGGAAAATGTCATAGAGTGAAACTGGAGGGGGAAAAGGAGGATGGTTTGGTCCCTACTCAAGGGCATCATAATCTGGTTCATAAGAAGGATACTCACATTGTAGAAAATGTACCACAAGCATTTCTTAAAATCCAGCGACTCCTCATTCTTAAATAACTTAGGAGGAATTCCAGGCTGATGGTTCACAAAGCTAAAATGGGGGAAAAAATTAAGTTGGCAATAAATCTTCCTTGAGACCATGCTATAAATCTAGGGGAAAACCCTTTTGGGTGACATAAGGCATAACCTTTAACAGCTAATAGTTGAGAAGCTGTTTGTGACTGACCGTTCTGAGGCCCTAAGTGGTTTCCATTCCAACATTGTCATTTATCTTGTGATATTTACTTTACTGTGGTAAGTTGCGATGGGTTTTTTTTTTTTTCCTCACTGAGTCTGTGATAAAATAAACTCACAAGAGTAAGATGAATGCCAGCTTATTAACAAGTGTCACTTCGAAGGGAATAGAGCTAAGCTGGCTGGGCAAGAGGCAGAAGAGCATCCCTTCACATCAGTCTGGAGGAGACGCTCATCGGTGCGTTCATGTGTTGCTACAACCACGTTGATGGAAGGGCTCTGCCTTTTGAAATACTCTTGAGCCGACAGTGAAGGAGGGCAAGGGATCTCTGCAGTGCCCTGCATCTTCCTGTTACCTTTTCTCCCCTCAAATTCTTCCCTGCTTCTTTCAGGACATGGTACCCTCATGTTTCCCCCCTGTTGGTTAGATACTCTGGACTCTAGGACCTAGACCTCCCCATCAGTCCTACTTTTTTTGGTGAGAGAACAAAATCTAGAGGGTTGAAGCCGCTGTTGATTGGGCTCTGTTCTCATAGGTGGCCAAACTAGTCCTAAATGATATCACCTCTCACTGGCCCACCAATGATTTTAACTTACAGTTGGCCTACCCTAGGGTCTTCATGAGGTCCATGTGCTAAGTGTTTGGAGAGAGTCTGATGCAGGGTTCTGGGACTCAGAAGGGGGCACATCTCACCTCTCCCTGAGGTGGATAGACTCTCTTCAAGCTCAGAAACGTCTCTTTAAGCTGAGTACCATATGAAGGCTCCAGTTGCAAGATGAGCTCCTGGGCACACAACAACTTTGTCTGCAAAATGTGTATTGCACTTGGTTCTCTAGGAGGGCACAGCCCAACACTACCTGCTGAGGGCTTGGCCACCTTTAGTTTTTTCTTGGTCAAGGGCAGTGTGTGGAAATGTGACTCCTCATCTGAGATGTCACCATGCTGGGAGACACTCTCCTCAGATGCCAGAAACACTGTTGTCATAAATGGCTGGACGGGAGCTATGGAATCCAAGATGTTGAAGTCAGGAAAGGATTTAGAGCTATCTAATCCAGCGAATTCTTTTTGGCAGATGAGGAAATGACACAGCTAGGAAGAAATAGGGCTGGGACAAGATCTGGGTCTCCTACTTGCCAGTTTGGTGTTATTTCTTGAACATGGTGCCTGATGTTGCCTGGTAGTTTAGTCCAGATTCCCCAAGAAGTCGATGCTAAGATAGGATTAAATGTGCTAGAATTTTTCTAGGAGAAATGCCTGTTAGAGAAAATGGGGAGGGAGCTGGAAAAGCTTGGGAGAGTTGGCAGACCATGATGCAAGTCTGACTTCAAGTGAAGGAGAAAGGAAGGAAAGGTTGGGTCAAAATGTCATGGACTGCTGAGCAACCTAAGAGTTCCTAGCAAGGTTCCTGGTGAGTCTTGATGGTTAGCCCTCAAAAATATGTTGACTTTTATGTCCTTGATATGAGAGCAGCCCATGGGAAGTGTAGCCTTAGCCCAGATGCAGCGATGGGGTTCAGAGTTATGATTTCTGTAGTTAGTGGTCTTAGTCTCATGCCTGCTATCCCAGCAACTCCTCCTCTGCCAACACTTTTATACCTGTAATATAATACACATTTGTGTGCAGCCAATTAAGTGTCTGTATGGGCAAGCACAGATAGGTACATTCTTAGTGTGGGAACTGATGTGACTGAGTCTTCCATTTCTTATGACTTAACAGTGTATTTTCACATGCAGTTGAAGCGGTTGAGCTGCCTTTTGATGGGGAGAGGTCCAGTCTCCGAACCTGATAAACACAGCCCTAAATGTAAACCATGGGAACAAAGCAATTACAGTATCTTTCTTTTCCACATTTGTCTGGGACCACGTCAACGGGATTGCTGGTTAAGCTCACTGACATTTTCTAGAAAATTGCATTGAGGCCTTACGCAAGTTCCAACTGTAGACATTTGGCTAATTTTTCATCATTGGATTTCCATATGTTTCTCTGCTTGCTCCTTTAAGCCAGGGCTGCAAGGCAGACAGGGGGACATAAATATGTGTTGTGTACTAAGAACTCTTGACCCTCATATGTAATCCAGAGAGCACTGCAGACACCTGGAAAGACCTGGAGGCTCAAGTTCAAAGGGACTACAAGCATTTCTTCTGCTTAGTGACTACTCCGCACTCTCCAGAACCAGAAATCCTAAAGGTTGAGCGTGTGTGCCCTACAGAGTGGTAAGTGTCTTTGGGACTGGTCCAGGTGGCAAGAAGCAAAGTCTGTAAGAGCAGGTGCTGCCTACCTAACTCCCTGTTTTCTGTTCTCTCATGCTGGTGCTCACATTGCTAGAAGGAGACATTCATTTACTTTACCTTCAATAAACATTTATAGCATACCACTTATATGGGACCACAGAGATGAATACAGCACAGTTTTCATCTTCAGGTAGCTCCCAATGTGGTAGGTTGATGGTCTCCTAGACAGAATTAAATCCAGTGTGATGGGGCAGTGTGAGCATAATGAGAACAAGAGCCAGTGAGAGGGGAAAAAGTGGCCCCAGAAACCAGAGGAAGAGCAGCTACTCAGCCTGAAAGAAGCAATATCTAAATCTTACAAGAAAAGCCAAAGTTCCCAGTAAAGGATAGGGTGGGAAGGGAACTCCAGCCTTGTGAACAGCAGCATTGTGTGTGGAGTAAATTATGGTCAGTTTGTGTTGCTTGAACAATAACTCTCAAAGTGTGGTCCTCTGGCCACGGGGGGTTCCCAAGATCTTTTCAAGAGGGTCAGGAGGTCTCATTCTCTCATGGTTTTACCACAGAGTTTTCCAAATGCTATATTAAGTGTGATATTACTACAGATTAAATGCAGAAGCAGATAGACAGGTAAGAGATTTATGAACATGTAAAACAATGTCACTCTTTTCACTCCTTTTCTTTTTTTTGTTTCGAAAAACAGTTATTTTTCATGAAATATGTTATTTTGTTTAACATGTCATGTGTTCTGTTAGTTTAAATTAATAAAATGTTTTTAAAAGTTTTTAAGTTCTAATACATAGATATGAATAGATAGATAGAATTCATATAAATAGTAGGTCTTTGGAATCCTTAACTTTTTTTTTAAGATGATAGAGAGGTTGCATTACATTGCAAAAAGGACTTTGTGTGATTAAGGATACTGAGATGGAGAGATTATCCTGGATTTTCTGTGAGGGCCCAAGGTAGTCATAAGGGTTCTTATTAGAGGGAAGCTAGAGGGTCAAACTCAGAGAGAAGAAATGCGATGATGGAAACAGATCAGAGTGGTGTTCTTTGAAGAAGGAGAAATAGACACAAGGCAAGGAAATTCATTCTTCCTGGAGACTCCAAAAAGAATGCAGCCCTGTTGCCATCTTGATTTTTAAACTTTTAAACTTTTTTGACCTCTAGAACTGTAAGGTAATAAATTTATGTGGTTTAAAGGCACTAAATGTGTGGTAATTTGTTACAGCAATGATAGGGAGCTAATACACCCATATCCTAACTCTGTCAACTCCAACAGCCTCAAATAGCCCTCTAGAATAGCCTTAGATCTGAGCTCAGTTTCTCTAGAGGATGCCTACTAGCCTGTCTCTGCTTATTAATAGTTACCTCTTCATGAAATCTAGTAGGTGAGAGCTCTTCGTGTTTCAAGTGTGTATTTGGTGTGGTAACCAAAGTTAGGCAATTTGGAGCCCTGTGTACTCTCAGATTTTACTCCATTACCAGAGTTGTTTACATTTCTTTTTTTTTTTAATTTTTTTTATTTTTTATAAACATATATTTTTATCCCCAGGGGTACAGGTCTGTCGATTGTCAGGTTTACACACTTCACAGCACTCACCATAGCATATACCCTCCCCAATATCCATAACCCCACCCCCCCTCTCCCAACCCCCCTCCCCCCATCAACCCTCAGTTTGTTTTGTGAGATTAAGAGTCACTTATGGTTTGTCTCCCTCCCAATCCCATCTTGTTACATTTATTCTTCTCCTACCCCCCTTAATCCCCCATATTGCATCTCCTCTCCCTCATATCAGGGAGATCATATGATAGTTGTCTTTCTCCAATTGACTTATTTTGCTAAGCATGATACCCTCTAGTTCCATCCACGTCGTCACAAATGGCAAGATTTCATTTCTTTTGATGGCTGCATAGTATTCCATTGTGTATATATACCACATCTTCTTTATCCATTCATCTGTTGATGGACATCTAGGTTCTTTCCATAGTTTGGCTATTGTAGACATTGCTGCTATAAACATTCGGGTGCACGTGCGCCTTCGGATCACTACGTTTGTATCTTTAGGGTAAATACCCAGCAGTGCAATTGCTGGGTCATAGGGTAGTTCTATTTTCAACATTTTGAGGAACGTCCATGCTGTTTTCTAGAGTGGTTGCACCAGCTTGCATTCCCACCAACAGTGTAGGAGGGTTCCCCTTTCTCTGCATCCTCGCCAGCATCTGTCATTTCCTGACTTGTTAATTTTAGCCATTCTGACTGGTGTGAGGTGATATCTCATTGTGGTTTTGATTTGTATTTCCCTGATGCTGAGTGATATGGAGCACTTTTTCATGTGTCTGTTGGCCATCTGGATGTCTTCTTTGCAGAAATGTCTGTTCATGTCCTCTGCCCATTTCTTGATTGGATTATTTGTTCTTTGGGTGTTGAGTTTGCTAAGTTCTTTATAGATTTTTGGACACTAGCCCTTTATCTGATATGTCATTTGCAAATATCTTCTCCTGTTCTGTCAGTTGTCTTTTGGTTTTGTTCACTGTTTCCTTTGCTGTGCAAAAGCTTTTGATCTTGATAAAATCCCAATAGTTCAATTTTGCCCTAGCTTCCCTTGCCTTTGGTGATGTTCCTAGGAAGATGTTGCTGCAGCTGATGTCAAAGAGGTTGCTGCCTGTGTTCTCCTCAAGGATTTTGATGGATTCCTTTCTCACATTGAGATCCTTCATCCATTTTGAGTCTATTTTCGGGTGTGGTGTAAGGAAATGATCCAATTTCATTTTTCTGCATGTGGCTGTCCAATTTTCCCAACACCATTTTTTGAAGAGGCTGTCTTTTTTCCATTGGACATTCTTTCCTGCTTTGTCGAAGATGAGTTGACCATAGAGTTGAGGGTCTATTTCTGGGCTCTCTATTCTGTTCCATTGATCTATGTGTCTGTTTTGTGCCAGTACCATGCTGTCTTGATGATGACAGCTTTGTAATAGAGCTTGAAGTCCGGAATTGTGATGCCACCAACTTTGGCTTTCTTTTTCAATATTCCTTTGGCTATTCGAGGTCTTTTCTGGTTCCATATAAATTTTAGGATTATTTGTTCCATTTCTTTGAAAAAATGGGATGGTACTTGATAGTAATTGTATTAAATGTGTAGATTGCTTTAGGTAGCATAGACATTTTCACAATATTTATTCTTCCAATCCAGGAGCATGGAACATTTTTCCATTTCTTTGTCTTCCTCAATTTCTTTCATGAGTACTTTATAGTTTTCTGTGTATAGATTCTTAGTCTCTTTGGTTAGGTTTATTCCTAGGTATCTTATAGTTTTGGGTGCAATTGTAAATGGGATGGACTCCTTAATTTCTCTTTCTTCTGTCTTGTTGTTGGTGTAGAGAAATGCAACTGATTTCTGTGCATTGATTTTATATCCCGACACTTTACTGAATTCCTGTACAAGTTCTAGCAGTTTTGGAGAGGAGTCTTTTGGGTTTTCCACATATAGTATCATATCATCTGCGAAGAGTGATAGCTTGACTTCTTCTTTGCTGATTTGGATGCCTTTAATTTCCTTTTGTTGTCTGATTGCTGAGGCTAGGACTTCTAGTACTATGTTGAATAGCAGTGGTGATAATGGACATCCCTGTCGTGTTCCTGACCTTAGTGGAAAAGCTTTCAGTTTTTCTCCATTGAGAATGATATTTGCAGTGGGTTTTTCATAGATGGCTTTGATAATATTGAGGTATGTGCCTTCTATCCCTACACTTTGAAGAGTTTTGATCAGGAAGGGATGCTGTACTTTGTCAAATGCTTTTTCAGCATCTATGGAGAGTATCATATGATTCTTGTTCTTTGTTTTATTAATGTGTTTGTATCACATTGATTGATTGTGGATGTTGAACCAACCTTGTAGCCCTGGAATAAATCCCACTTGGTCGTGGTGAATAATCCTTTTAATGTACTGTTGAATCCTATTGGCTAGTATTTTGGTGAGAATTTTCGCATCTGTGTTCATCAAGGATATTGGTCTGTAGTTCTCTTTTTTGATGGGATCTTTGTCTGGTTTTGGGATCAAGGTGATGCTGGCCTCATAAAATGAGTTTGGAAGTTTTCCTTCTATTTCTATTTTTTGGAACAGTTTCAGGAGAATAGGAATTAGTTCTTCTTTAAATGTTTGGTAGAATTCCCCCGGGAAGCCATCTGGCCCTGGGCTTTTGTTTGTTTGGAGATTTTTGATGAATGTTTCAATCTCCTTACTGCTTATGGGTCTGTTCAGGCTTTCCATTTCTTCCTGGTTCAGTTGTGGTAGTTTATATGTCTCTAGGAATGCATCTATTTCTTCCAGATTGTCAAATTTGTTGGCGTAGAGTTGCTCATAGTATGTTCTTATAATTGTCTGTATTTCTTTGGTGTTCATTGTGATCTCTCCTCTTTCATTCATGATTTTATTTATTTGGGTCCTTTCTCTTTTCTTTTTGATAAGTCTGGCCAGGGGTTTATCAATCTTATTAATTCTTTCAAAGAACCAGCTCCTAGTTTCATTGATTTGTTCTATTGTTTTTTTGGTTTCTATTTCATTGATTTCTGCTCTGATCTTTATGATTTCTCTTCTCCTGCTGGGTTTAGGGTTTCTTTCTTGTTCTTTCTCCAGCTCCTTTAGGTGTAGGGTTAGGTTGTGTACCTGAGACCTTTCTTGTTTCTTGAGAAAGGCTTGTACCGCTATATATTTTCCTCTCAGGACTGCCTTTGTTGTGTCCCACAGATTCTGAACCGTTGTGTTTTCATTATCATTTGTTTCCATAAATTTTTTCAATTCTTCTTAATTTCCTGTTGACCCATTCATTCTTTAGAAGGATGCTGTTTAGTCTCCATGTATTTGGGTTCTTTCCAAATTCCTCTTGTGATTGAGTTCTAGCTTAGAGCATTGTGGTCTGAAAATATGCAGGGAATGATCCCAATCTTTTGATACCGGTTGAGACTTGATTTAGGACCAAGAATGTGATCTATTCTGGAGAATGTTCCATGTGCACTAGAGAAGAATGTGTATTCTGTTGCTTTGGGATGAAATGTTCAGAATATATCTGTGATGTCCATCTTGTCCAGTGTGTCATTTAAGGCCTTTATTTCCTTGTTGATCTTTTGCTTGGGTGATCTGTCCATTTCAGTGAGGGGAGTGTTAAAATCCCCTACTATTATCGTATTATTGTTGATGTGTTTCTTTGATTTTATTATTAATTGGTTTATATAGTTGGCTGCTTCCACGTTAGGGGCATAGATATTTAAAATTGTTAGATCTTCTTGTTGGACAGTTCCTTTGAGTATGATATAGTGTCCTTCCTCATCTCTTATTATAGTCTTTGGCTTAAAACCTAATTGATCTGCTATAAGGATTGCCACTCCTGCTTTCTTCTGTTGTCCATTAGCATGGTAAATTCTTTTCCACCCCCTCACTTTAAACCTGGAGGTGTCTTCGGGTTTAAGATGAGTTTCTTGTAGGCAACATATAGATGGGTTTTGTTTTTTTATCCATTCTGATACCCTGTGTCTTTTGATTGGGGCATTAAGCCCATTAACATTCAGGGTAAGTATTGAGAGATATGAATTAGTGCCATTGTATTGCCTGTAAGGTGACTGTTATTGTATATTGTCTCTGTTTCTTTCTGATCTACTACTTTTAGGGTCTCTCTTTGCTTAGAGGACCCCTTTCAATATTTCCTGTAGAGCTGGTTTGGTGTTTGCAAATTCTTTCAGTTTTTGTTTGTCCTGGAAGCTTTTAATCTCTCCGTCTATTTTCAGGATAGCCTAGCTGGATATAGTATTCTTGGCTGCATGTTTTTCTCATTTAGTACTCTGAATATATCATGCCAGCTCTTTCTGGCCTGCCAGGTCTCTGTGGATAAGTCTGCTGCCAATCTAATATTTTTACCATTGTACATTACAGACTTCTTTTCCGGGCTGCTTTCAGGATCTTTCTTTGTCACTAAGACTTGTAAATTTACTATTAGGTGACGGGGTGTGGACCTATTCTTATTGATTTTGAGGGGGGTTCTCTGAACCTCCTGGATTTTGATGCTTGTTCCCTTTGCCATATTGGGGAAATTCTCTCCAATAATTCTCATCCAATATACCTTCTGCTCCCCTCATCTGTTCCTCTTCTTCTGGAATCCCAATTATTCTAATGTTGTTTCGTCTATGGTGTTCACTTATCTCTCGAATTCTCCCCTCGTGGTCCAGTAGCTGTTTGTCCCTCTTTTGCTCAGCTTCTTTATTCTCTGTCATTTGGTCTTCTATATCGCTAATTCTTTCTTCTGCCTCATTTATCCTAGCAGTGATAGCCTCCATTTTTGATTGCACCTCATTAATAGCTTTTTGATTTCAACTTGGTTAGATTTTAGTTCTTTATTTCTCCAGAAAGGGCTTTTATATCTCCCGAGAGGGTTGCTTTAATATCTTCCATGCCTTTTTCAATGCCCGGCTAGAACCTTGAGAATCATCATTCTGAACTCTATATCTGACATATTACCAATGTCTGTATTGATTAGGTCCCTAGCCTTTGGTACTGCTTCTTGTCTTTTTTTTTGTTGTGAATTTTTCTGCCTTGTCATTTTGTTCAGATGAGAAGTATATGAGGAGCAAGTAAAATACTAAAAGGGTGGCAACAACCCCAGGAAAATATGCTTTAGCCAAATCAGAAGAGATCCCAATCGTGAGGGGGGAGAAAGGGGATAAAAGGGGTTCAGAAGAAAAAAAAAAGAAACTATTAAAAAAGAAAGCCAATAAAAATATAAAAAGAAAAAATATATATATATATTAGATAAACTATTTAAAAAACGTTAAAAAAACTGTAAAAGTTAAAAAAAATTTAGCAGAAGAAGAGAAAAAAAAATTGAAAAAGAAAAAAAAATTAATTAACTGCAAGGCTAAAGAATCATGGGGAGAAAGCCATGAGTTCCATGCTTTGCTTTCTTCTCCTCTGGAATTCCGCCGCTCTCCTTGGTATTGAAACTGCACTCCTTGGTAGTTGAACTTGGTCCTTGCTGGGTTTTTCGTTGATCTTCTGGGGAGGGGCCTGTTGTAGTGATTCTCAAGCGTCTTTGCCCCAGGCGGAGTTGCACCGCCCTTACCCGGGGCCGCGCTGAGTAATCGCTCGGGTTCGGGTTCGCTTTCGGGAGCTTTGTTCCCTGAGCGCTTTCCGTAGATGTCCGGAGGACGGGAATGAAGATGGGGCCTCCCGGTCCTCCGGCCCGGAGGAGCCGAGAGCCCGGGGCCTCACCTCCTCAGTGCGCCCTCAGAGAACAGCGCCCAATGACTCCCGTCACCCTGGCCTCTGGCCGCACTCCGAGCTGACCGAGCCTGCGACCGGTTCAAGGCAACCCCGAGCTGAGAGTCACTCCTCGGCTCTGTCTCTGTAGCCGGCTTCCCCGTTCCAATACCGGTAAGCTCTGCGACACTCAGACACCCCCGATCCTTCTGCGACCCTGCGGGACCTGAGGCCGCGCTGACCCCCACCTGGGCTTCACCCCAGTTAAGCCTCTGGAGCGATGTCCCTCAGCGGAACAGACTTTTAAAAGTCCTGATTTTGTGCTCCGTTGCTCCGCCGCTCGCCGGGAGCCGGCCCCTCCCCCCGCGGTCTATCTTCCCGTCGCTTTGGATTCACTTCTCCGCCAGTCCTACCTTGCAGAAAGTGGTTGATTTTCTGTTTCTGGAATTGCTGTTCTTCTTCTCTTCGATCTCCCATTGGATTTGTAGGTGTTTGCAATCTTTAGATAAGCTATTTAGCTGATATCCCGCTACCTGAAGTAGTCTCAGCTGCTACTTCTCCGCCATCTTGACTCCTCCTCCGTTGTTTACATTTCTATCTTGTATTAGTTCATCTTAATAATAAAGTGGTAATTACTGAGAACATTTGTAGATTAATTTATGCATTTATCTAACAATATTTATTAAGTTTCTACTATACCCCAGGTACTGTTCTAGACCCTGGGGATGGAACAATGAAGACAGTTGTGGCTCCTGCCCTCCTGGGGTTTCATTCTATTAGGGAGGAGAGCCAGTCAGCCATGAACGGAGACATAAACCACAACATGTCAGATGGTGATTATGTTCTGTGAAAGAAATGAGTCTAATGGGGTGGTGGAGGGTGACCTGGGATGTCATTTTGACTAAGGTAGCCAGGGAAGGCCTCCCTGAGCATCAGTCATGGCCTGATGGCTGAAAAAGAGTCAATTACTTAAGGAGCTGGAGAGATCTAGTATCAGTCTTCCAGGCAGAGAACACAGCAAGTGCAAAAAGGCACAAGCGAGAAGGAGCCTAGGATGTTGGAGAGACAGAAAGGAGACCAAGTAGCTACAGAGGCTAGGGCTACTGAAAAAGCAGGGGAGTGGGTGCAAGAGAGAAGCAGGTGCAGGTCAGTGTCGGGGCTTAGAGGATACAGAGGCAGAACGAGGAGCTGGAACTCTATTTCAAGTGCAGTGGGAAGCCACTGGGATATTTTACACAGGGGAGTGAGATGATCTGAGTTAGTTTTAAAATATTGCTCTGGCTGCTCTGTGGAGAGTGGATCATGGGAAGGCAAGAATGGGAGCAGAGAGACCCATCCTGCTAGTTTATCGTTGTCCAGGGAAAAGATAATGGTGGTCTGGATAGAAGAGTAACCAGAGAGATGGATATAAATTATCCCACTCTTGACATGTTTTGGAGAACGTGCCTTGGGTCTAGGTGACAAATTGGATGTGTGTATGGAAAGGGCAAGGAGGGGGAGAGAAAAGGAGTGATTGGGGATGTCTCTCTGGTTTTTGGATGGATGATACTTCCTTTTACTGGGATGGAGGAGAGGCCTGTTTTGGAAGCAGAGCAGGAAATCATGAGCTTTCTTTTGAAAATGCAGAGGTTGGTGTTGCCTGCAAGAGACACAAGCCAAGCTCTCATCAGGTAGGCAAGTCTATATATGACTGTCTAGCTCCGAAGGGAGGTCAGGGCTAGACAATAAATTGGGGCAGCATGAAGACATGGGGGCCATTTAGAGCCCAGACCTGGATGAGATCACCAGCGAAGAGACAGTGTAGGCAAAGAGGTGAGGCTGTGCCAGAGTTGGCTGTGCTGACTTTTGGAGTGGAGACAAGCATGCTGAAAGTGCACCAGGCCATGGGCTGGTGCTTGACCATGTATCATTTTATTCAACTACTTAGTCTCAGTTTGTTCCAAAGTATTACTGGTCGTTGCTATGCTTTGCTTCTCAAATCTGACCAAAATTGGATAATCTAGTCCACATGGCACTAGGAGTAATAACTGTTGGCTGAATTGGACCCAGGATGAATCCCTCTGACTGTGAGTTCTCACACAAGAGAGGTGCTTCCTGGAACTTACTGTAAGAAGAAAGAAGACAGGCAGCTGGGGGAGGAGAGGGAGGGTGGCATCCGACTAAGAGAGGTGGGTCTCCTCACCCTACCTGATAGAAGTGCTTGCCCATGAACCCAGCTCTGTGAAGAAATGAAAGCCAGGAACATTGTTGCTACCAGGAATATTAGGGACAGGCTGCCTTGTTCTGAAATTTTGACCAATCCAGTCACCGGTCTTATACCAGAGTAGAGACAAAAGATCGCAGCAACATGGTGTGGCAGTTACAAAGGTGGAGGAATTTTGTCTTTCCTCATCTTACCTCCACTTTCTCCCCACCCCCTGCCTCCGCCAATCAATATGGTGCCGTGGATAACTCTGCCCTAGGCTAATTCCATAGATCAGAAATTGTGGAGCAAATCACCTTGGAGTCTCAGAGGTGTAGGTTAGTAGTGAGGTTGGCAATTTTCCCTGTAAGGCGACCTACACAGTAATCACTCCAGCACATGAGATATATGAGTCATCCTTTTTGGTACAGCCAGAGTGGTCATATGCTGGCATCAGTAAGATGTTAGAGGATGGGCATTGACACTTGGTTTCTGTCTCTTTTAAGAACATGTTTAAGTGTAGATGGAGAGCTGCTGGTAATAAATACTGGGCTTCCCCTCTACCTTCCTCTCTTTTCTTATCTAGACCCTTTAAATATTTATATTTGTATATATTTAGCCATTTTAACAGGAAGATACATGTGTTCTATGTTTTAGATCAAGGGCTCTCTGAATCCTGCATATTTTCCATTTTTTTAAAGATCCCAACAAATTCTAGACTCATCCGTAGGTGACTTGGGTTCTAGCCTTTTCTCTCTTGCTCTCTGATGATCTTGAGCAAATCATTTAGCTTTACTGAGTCTCAGGTTCTTCATCAGTAAAAACAGCAGGGGGCAGATGAAGTTTGAGGTGAAGGTTAGTGAATATTCTAGAAGAAGCAATCCTGGGAGGGCTCTGTGAAATCTGTGTGCACAAATGAGCAGACAGGGGACATTTATAAGGAATGTGGATAAACACCTGGAGCATTCACATATCAGGCTGTCCTGGAGCTCGTCAGACAAAATACCCCATCAGCAAGTTGGGTTAGGTTGCAAGCTCTAATTATCTTTATAAACAACAAATGAGACACCCCCAAACCAAATCTTTTAATTGAAATAACAGAGTAACAGCAAATTTTGCAAAAGGACAGGAGTTCGAGTTATTTCTGCAGTCAGATCTAGAGTCAGCTAATATTACATTTGCACGTAGTTCTCTGGGACACCATGCAGAATAACATATTCGGAGCACACAGTCAGCAAACACTTACTGAGCACTTACTATGCGCCGCTGTGCTCGGCACTAGAGATCAGAGCAGACATCAGAAGCTGCACGATGTCCCTGCCTCATAGAGAAAATAGTCTAATGGGAGGTACAGGCAGGGCAAGAGAGTCACCATGCAGTGTGGGAAGTGCTTCCAGAGAGGAAATACAGAAGAGGGAGCCTAGTACAGAAGTGGAGGCGAGCATGTCAAGGAAGGTATCTTAGTCCGTTTGGGCTGCCATAACTGAATACCAGAGCCGGGTGGCTTAAGCAGCAGGGGTGTGTTTTCTCACAGTTCTGGAAGCACGAAGTCCCAGGTAAAGGCGCTGGCCCCTTAGGTTCCTGGTGAGAGCCTTCTTCTGGCTTGTGGAAGGCTGCCTTCTCACTGTGTCCTCACGTGGCAAAGAGCAAGAGAGAGAGAAAGGTCTCTGGTGTCTCCCCTTAGAAGGGTGCTAATCCCAATACGAGGGCCCCACCCTCACACGCTATCTCAAAAGACCATCACATGGCAGCTTAGGGCTCCCACATATGCCTTTTGGGGGTTCCAGTTCAGTCTGTAGCAGAGGCTTCCTGGAAGAGGTGAGATCTAAGCTCAGATCTCCTGAAGGAGTATTTTTTTGGCGGGGGGCGGGGGGAGGGTGGCGGGGGAACATAGATTGGCTTAAGGAGAAATGGAGGCAGGAGTGGAGAAATCTTCCAGCTGAGTACCCCAGATTACTTCCTATTTTCTTACTTCCTGGGTTTTTAAGCAGGATTTTCTCACACCTGGAGGTTCCCATCCCCCCTGTCCTGCCTGATGACCTTGTACCTGTGCCTGTGCACCCTGAGCCCTTCCCTGCCCCAGGCATAGTTCATCTCATCATCCTCCACACTCTCGAAGCAGATATGGTGCATCTCTGGAGAGCTCATTTGCGTCCATCCTGTCTCATATTTCTAGCTGTATATGTACTCCTATAAGGACATAGAGCTCTACATGTGTAATTATGAGATAAGATGGACCCAAGTAAGCAAAGGCAAGGTCTTAATTTTTTGTGCCTCCCTGAAAGTGTCTAGCGCTGTGCCCACATACAAACCATCCCCAAAACTTAGTGGCTTAAAACAATAAAGCTCATACTTAGTTCGTGTTTCTGTGGGTTGTCTGGCTGCTTCCTCTGGTTTAGGCAAGGGCAGGTGATCTTTGCTGGGCTCTCTCGAATGTCCACAGACAGCAGGCAGGCAGACTGATGGCTGGTGATCTGGGATGGCAACACACACGTTGGCTACTGGCCATCTGTAAAAGGGGGCACCTTGGTTTTTCTCAGTATAGTCCTCATGATCTGGCCTCTTTACCTTTTCAGTATTTTGTCCATGAATTCTATCGGCCACCCATCCTCATCTGTCCATTCCCCTCAGAAGGCAGGGACTGTGCCTGTTTCATTCAGTGCCATTCAAGTCCTACTGGATGAATGAATGAGGAAACTTCGTGTGGCTGCCCAGAATAAGCAACCCTTCCTGCTGGGGGTGAGATTGAAGATTCCGCCATGCCATTTTCCATCTCGGCCATGAAGGCTCTCTGGAGCCCCACTCCTCCTACAAAGCTCTGTCTGGACGTCATCTCTTTGGAAGCTTTTCATTATTTCGTAGCCAGATTAATCAGGCTGTCTTCTGTGCTTCCACAGCCCTCTGGATAGACTTTTACTGGAGCATGAGTCCTATGATTCTACTTACTGCTTGTTGGTTCTCTTTCACAACTAAGCTGGGAGGTTCTTGAGGTGGTGCGATAGGAGGGATCTGCTCGTAGCATGTCTTCAGAGTGTCTGCATTTTGAATCCTGAGCTCAGTTATTTACCATCATGTGACTTTGTATAAAATGGGGTCCATTCAATAACATTTGTTCTACATATATTTACAGAGCTTCTCCTGTCTGCCAGGCACAAAGCTGGCATGAGGGTTGAAGCAGAGTTCCCACTCTAGAGGGCGAATAAACAGGGAAGCACACAACTGCATCCCTATTTATGCAACTGTGGTATGTGATGTGAGAGGGAATAACAGGGGGACCCACTGGCCTCTTCTAGGAGGTGGTTTCCAACCCGAGACTGAAGACAGAGGGAGGCCAACCACGTGAAAGTTGGATGTAGTGTTCTAAGCAGTGAGAGTGATGAATCCAGAGCCCGAGTGAAGGAAAGAGCTGAAGGAAAGCTAATATGGCGAGAAGGCAGAGAGCAAGAAGAAGCATGGAGAGATGTATGTGGGGACATGCCCGTCTTGTAAATAGCGGAAACCTCTTTGTCTGTGTCAGGCATATAATAGGGCCTAATAAGTGCTCGTTGAATGAAGGAATGAATGAATGCATATTTGGAGGATTGGAATCATTCCTGGGTCTCAACTAAGAGCTGGGCAATGACAGGGTGAGAATTCCCCGTGGTACTTTTCTTCGGCTTCCTACCCGTGTCCAGCAGACTGTGTCTAATTAGACCTAGTCTAATGGGCTGGGCGATGTGGAGAACACCCCACAAATGAGTTTTGTTGGCTCTCATCACTCCACCCCAGTTCCCTGTGCTGGGGGCTTTCTTCCCCAGGACAGGGCTGCCACATCACGGGACACCATCACTCTTGCCGCCTCCTCTCAACACCACCATAACTGCCAGTCTGGTTTGTCTCTCTTGCCCAATAGCAGAACCAATGTACTGGGGTCTCCAGGGACCCAAATTGCCTTCTTCCAGAGGTAGCAATTCAGCCTTTGTCTGGCCACCACTTACACAAAGCTCTTCTTAGTTTCTCTGCACAACCACTTTTCTGAGGTACAAGGTGGAGACAAATGTGAGTGACAGAACCCCTAGTACTTCACTCAGAACTGCATCTGTTTCCTGGTGACTAAGGCTTTGTCACTGGTCCAAGCTTCTCTGCTGACCCCCTTTCCATTTAGGGTGATAGCCCTCCCAGAAGGCTTCTCAGTCCCTTCTGCAAATGTCCTGCTGGCAGCCCAGCCCCACCAGCTCATTAAATATGTTTAGCTATACAGGAATCCCAGAGGTAGACACAGCTTAGCCTCAAGCTGGGATACCTGGTAGGTCTGAGGCTGCCTTCTGTTCTCCTCCTCCCTCCTCAAAAGCCTTAACTGTCTTTTCCCTCTTGAGGAAAAGTCTGGTGAAGGCATTTGAGATATGGGTTGTTGATGCAACATAATGTTTTAAGTCTGCCAGAGACCAAGCGGAAATTCGAGAGAGTGACTCCTGACATGGAGGGAGGTGGGCATCCCTTCGTCTCGTCTTTGCTTACGGCTGGTCTTTCAGGGTATTGTGCTTGGTCCTGCCTACCGGAGGTGAACGGCTGTGGCTGTGCTCAGCGAGCAAAAACGCTGTGAGTCACTCTCAAGCCGAAAGGAGTTTGGTTTGCTCTGTCAATTTAGCCATCACAACAAGACTCGGGCATTGGAGCCGGCATACTTGGCGTGAATCCCACTTGATCACTTACAGGGTTGATGAACCTGGATCACATTGTCTCCCTGTGCCTTGCTTTCCTCATCTGTGAAATGGGTGCAGTAATAGGAGCACGGACCTCAGTCAGCCTCCATCCCTTACTATGTGAACTTCAGCAAGTTATCTTCTCTCTCCGGGCCTCAGTTTCCCAACAGTCAGGACACCTGCCTTATCAGGCTGTCCTAAGTGTCACCCAGGAAGCACTTAGAACAGTGTCTGGCGCAGAGTAAGCATTGCACGACTCTCGGCCGTTCTTGCGGATGTCGTCGCTGCTAGCACCGACCACACAGGCTGTGTGAGGGTGAATGAGGTAGAGGGCCTGGAGAGAGCCCGCCCGGCCCCGAGTGCATTTCGGCCAGGGCTTTTACTGGGGTAACAGGAACGCGGAGCCCTCAGTGTGCGCGGCGCCTGTGCTCAACTCTGCATGAACTCCTTGACGTGACATTTACAAGTTTAGGAGAGGGAGGGAGACTTGTTTTTCACTTCCACACACTCCCTCCAACGACCCAGTTTTCTCCAGCATCTTCCGTGAGGAATGTCGAAAGCCTTCATGCATGGAGGAGCTGCCCTTCATCACTGATAAGGGAAGGAACGAGAGGAACACAGCCGCGCCATTCTAGAGCACGGTGGGTTTACAGTGTCACGTTAGGGGTGTTCTGATTTCTCTGCTCTATAAAACACCCCATATAAACTATAAAATAAAATATTTACATTTTTACATACCTAGAAGTACTGGGTGGGTAAACTGAAGTGACTTGGTAGATTTCCAAATCCACGAGGCTTGGGGGATTCTGGTTTTGCTTCACCTGATGCAAACCGATACTCCCTGGGTTCTCCGGAAAGCACGTTTTTCTGCTTAAGTGATTCTTAGTGGGGGGGCTGGAGACCCTATCGGCTGCAGAAGGGAGCCTGAATCGAGGCTGCTGCGGGACTTGAATGAACAGTCACTCAAGTTTTTGATAAGTGGACCTCGGGAACATTGATATATATGTAAATATATAATTAAATTTTCTGTTTATATGCAAAGGAATTTTAAAGACATGCAATCTAAAAATTTGACTTGCAGATGGTTGGTTTTCTGAGCCACCACAAAGACAGAGCTAACACCCTGCCAAAGTTTAATCATAAACTGATAGCTGTAGTATCTTGGGCAGGGGTGGGTGGGTGAGGGGGGAGACCCGATTTAATAAGACGACAGATAAGTCAAACACCCACAAATGGTAATTTATGGCTGCAAAGGGCAGTGTTTTAAAATCACCCTAGTGAATTATATGTTTCTGAAAAAGTAACTATGTATCTGAAAAATTATGTTCTTCAGTAATACTTTAGACAATATTTTTTTGGCCGTGTTGCCTCACTAAGGTTATAAATAACCTAGTCCTTTCTACTTTTATTTCCCTAGATTAGCTAGTTGCCACCAGCTCCAGTTTCCTGGCTGTAATTGAACAGAATTCCATTCTGTTCAGCTGCAAGCGCTGTCATTCCTCCTCACTGTCACCTCAAGGAGATGTGTTGGGCACGGGTTCCTGTCGCCCCTGTGGGAGCTGAGTGCCTTGGGGAGCCTTCCTTCTGATTCATATTGCCCTTGCTGCTTTCCCGTATCTACTCCAGAGGCCACGCTGTTGGGAAGAAAGCACAGGTGTTTCTTGGTCCTTGGTTCACTCAGTTATCTGCTTGCCCCTGAAGATCTCCTACCTGCAGAGCGTTGTGCTAGGAGGGAGCTGGAGAGCCCGAAGATGAGTCCAGAGGGGGCTCCCCTAGCTGTGCATCGAGGGGGAGCAGAATACACCAGCCCCAAATGGGTCGTGTTGGCCTGTGGATTCTTTTGAGCTGAAGACAGTCATGGCCCAGCAGACTCAGGAGGGGCTGTTTGTTTTCCTTCCCCGCTAGGGCCTGGCATGTGGCAAGTGCTGCATGACTGTTTGCTCTTATTGTTGTTACTATTACTGTGAGTGCCCACCTCATAGGTCATGTGAGAAGGAATGAGATATAAATTGTGTAAAGGGCTTAATTGCTTTGAAAGAATTTAGATACCGGGCCTGCCCCTGGAGAGAACTAAAACCACCGTAACTTTTTATCATAGAGTTGTCTGCATGGCATGGCAGACATTTGTCTCCCAAACATTGCTCTTCTCATCTTCCTGTGAACGATCTTCCGTCCCTTCCAAGCCTCAAATGCGTACCCCCTTGTCCTTAGTTCGGGACGGCATCTAAGCCTCGAGGGCCTGTCTTCGGATCTCGTGTCTTTGGGGCTCCTGCATGTCTGAAATGGTTTTTCCTCCTGTTACTTCTGTCTTATGTCAATTTAATTACTAGACCTGTCAGAGAAACCAGAAGGGAAAAAGAAAAGGTTTCCTTCCCCACAGCATCCACCTGGAAGAAAGGGCACCTTTGTCTCAGGTACACAGAGGAGCTTCCTCGGCTACTAAACAGCCTGGTTAAGAGCCCTGAGCGCCCACGGGAGAGATTTGTCTCAGGGAACAGCTGCTTCTCGCTGCCATTTAGCCAGCAGATGCTGTGCGGGTGGGACCTAGGGCCTGAGGGGTTTTGTGCATCTTCTCACCTTAGTCTCGCTAAGCAGGGATTATTGAGAACGATGCTAGCAGCATCAGTGAGGTCAAGGGACAGTGGCCGACTGTATTTTCCGGAGGTGACCGCGGGAATATCTTCACCAGCCCTGTTCTTCTAAAATGTGAACTTTGCCACTCTTCAGCAGAAGATGGAGTCCACTTCTCTACTCCCTTGGGTCCCATGAGTGCTTTGACCAGTAGGGGGTGGTTGAGGTGACACTGGCATTTCCCTAGCCCCTCCATGTCCTGGTGGCCCCCACTCTCAGCCTTGCAGAGGCCGGCATCCACGGAGACCGTGAGACTCCCCTGTGACCACCAGATTGTGAGAAACCCACGTGGGGAGGCAGGGAAGGGAAGGCTCAAGGCACCTTGTGAAGGAGCTGTCCTCAGAGACCCGGTGAGTCCCACAAATGACCCCCCTGTCCTAGCTGTTGTCCGGCTGCAGCCACACAAAAGCCCCCAAACTAGACGACATGCCCAGCTGGGTCCAGTCAGGCCACAGAGAATCATGAGAGGGAGGACACTGCTATTTTAAACCACTGAGTTTTGGGGCACCTTGTTGTATAGCAGTGATACCCAAAACACCCTCCCTGGATCCTGCCACATACTTCAAGAACAAAATCCCATGTTTTCTTTTTCTTTTTTTTTTTTTTTTAAAGATTTTATTTATTTATTTGACAGAGAGAAATCACAAGTAGGCAGAGCACGCAGGCAGAGAGAGAGGAGGAAGCAGGCTCCCCGCTGAGCAGAAAGCCCGATGCGGGGCTCGAACCCAGGACCTGGGATCATGACCTGAGCCGAAGGCAGCGGCCTAACCCACTGAGCCACCCAGGCGCCCCCAAAATCCCATGTTTTCAAACTGAACATTCTTTGGCTTCTTACAACTTCATTGCCAGGAACTAGGGCCGTTGAGGAGATGAAGAATGTGGGCTGTGATAGAAATGTCATTGTAATAGATTCCTGGTGTGTGGTGTTCACGGTTCTCATGGGCTGGTTTTTGCTTTGTATTTCCTCACTTCTCATTTTACCTTGTTTCCACCTGTCCTGCTCTTTGACGGAAGAAGCACGAGAACCTATGAACTCTGTGTATTCATGTATTCATTTCAGTCCTTTGGTCATGGAGGGGACAGTTACTGAGAGCCCAGGACTGCCGGCCATGGCGGGGGGTCAAAGAAAAGAAAGCACTTTCCCTGCTCCAGAGAGACGTGCCACTAGTCAGGGAGACATGCAGAGGAACAGTGAATGACACCACACAGTAATGCCACAGGAAAGGTAGCTATGAAGTCCTTCAAAGGAAAGGAAACTGTCACCATCCCTCTCCTAAGGCCACATGCAAAAGAAATCTTGAGGGGATTTAATGGGGCTGAGTCCACACCACCACACTCTGTGCCTGGGATGCTGCTCTCTGTGAGGCCGGAGCCTGCTCTGTGGCCTCTGAAGATGGTCAGTAGAGCAGCTGGCCGCCGTCCGCTTGTCTGCGCTGCTGCACTGGTGACTGGCTTCCACTCTGACCATTTGAAACCATTCTCTTACCCACTCCGCACAAACAGTTCCAAGCTCTAGCTGCAGGGGCGCTGAATGGTCTGCCTTCCTTGATTTTCCTTGCCTTGTATCCTTCACTGTCTCCTATGTGCCCGTTCGACTTCCTTCAGAGGGGCTGGATGTTTCTTGAAGGTCTTCTTCTTCTCTTTCATTCCTGGTATGGGTGGTATGGGGCACCTCGAACTCAACACGCACTTCACAGTTGATTGATGAATACGGAACTGGGTTGACCAGATCCCCGAAACCAAATTAGTTGTTCAGGTACTGAGAGGAAGTCTCAGGAGTAGTAAGTCCTTTGCGGAGCTCTTGGTACGTGTCAGGCATGGGGCTCTAGACATTGACTTAGCCAGTTGTTACAACTCAGTAAAGTAGGTGACATCATTGTTATTTTGTAGCTGGGGACACAGTCGTAGAGGGCCAGTTGCCCTGGTCAAGGTCATATGGCGAGTGAAGCCTGGGTTTCAAGTCCATGGGCCTTCAGCTCTGATGTTTTTGTCTCTACCCTGCTGCCCCCTTGCCTTGGCTTTGCAGTTCATTCCACCCACCAAGGGGCAGCTGCCCATCAGATAGAGTGCAGTTTTTATGTGTCTGGTTTCCCAATTTCCCCCTACTTTCCAGTTTTAAAGCTAATATGCTTGGGTTTAAATTTAGCCATCTCTCGTTCCCAGCCCCTAACTTAGTTTGGATATCATATCCAAAAATTTGGACCCAATGTGTATATTTCTTATGGAAGCAAAAAAGTGCAAACCTTCCAGCATCTGTTACTTATAATTGCTCTGCATTAAATTACAATTTTGGATTTAAATTTGAAAAAGTACATTTCAGTACCAAGACTTTGATGTGGAAATGAACAAGGGTAGGAAGTAACGGATACCCTCCATATTTTTCTTTAATAGAGGAGATGTATAAAAAAATTCAAAGTCAAGGGAAGGTGCCCTGGTGTTTGTCCTTAGTCTTTGGAAGACATTGTAGAATGTCATACTCGTGCTGATGTTGAAGACCAGAATTGATGTCCTTAAATCTAGATTGGTTAGCCTTAAGATTTTACCCCAAGCACTTCCTGATCGCCATTCTCAGTCTACAGTGGTTGTAGCAGGTCCTTCTCCGTGGCATCGAGCCCAGCTCCTGGTTAGGAGAGCCACACCGAAGCTGATACCGCACATGCTCCAAGTCCTTTGGTCAGCACGTCTGTGTTATGAATCCAATGAAGGTGGCATAGTTTGGTGGAACTCACAGAAATCAATCAGAAAAAGACTAATTGGATAGAAAGATGAAGAAAAGATCTAAATAGGGTATAATCATTTGCTAGGGCTGTCATAGCAAAACACCATGAACTTGGGAGCTGAAACAACAGAAATTTATTGCTCAAAGCTCAGGAGGTTGGGAAGTCCAAGATCAAGGTGCCAGCAGGGTTGGTCTAACCCTTCTCTTGGCTTGTAGTGGCTCCCCCTCCCCTGTGCTCATATGACCTCTCCTTGCTTGAGTGCAGGGAGAGGGAGTGAGCCATATTTCTAGTCTCTCTTATTAGGGACACTAATCCTATTGGACTAAGGCTCCACCCTTCTGACCTCATTTAACCTTAATTATTTCCTTAGAGGTATCAGCTCAAATTCAGCCACACTGGGGGGTCAGTGCTTCAAGATATGAATTCTGGGGGGACACAGACATTCAGTCTATCACACAGGGCATTCATGAAAGCAGTAACACACGTGATCAGAATACAGGCATTATTGTACTTTCAACAACAGTGATGATAGCTAATGTTAATGTGGAGATTACTGGATCCTAAATGTTGTTGTAAGCATTTGATGTTCCTTCACTCATGGTATTCTTAGAAGACTTCATTGGCTTCGTAGTTTCTATTGCTATGTTATCTGACAGAAGAGGAGCCTAATGCACAGAGAGGTTGGGCAACTTGTCCAGGGTCACACAGCTAGAAAATGGCAGCAGTAGAACTCAAGCTCAAGATCTGGCTTCTGAACCTGTGCTGCTTTTTTTTTTTTTTTTTTTTTTTTTTTTTAAAGATCTTATTTATTTATTTGGCACAGAGAGAGAGAGAGCCAGAGAGTGCAAGCAGGGGAATGACAGAGGGAGAAGCAGGCTCCTTGTTGGGCAGAGAGGCCGATGCAGGGCTTCATCTCAGGATCCTGGGATCAGGACCTGAACCGAAGGCAGACACTTCACTGACTGAGCCACCCAGGCACCCCTGAGCCCATGTTCCTGACAACTCTCTAAGATGCTCAGACTTAGTCATAAGATACAAACCGGAACACACACTAACTTTAACCACTGGGTTGATACAAATTGAAAGCAATTGAGATAGCCAATGCTGGCAAAAGGGTGGGGAAAATGATATCTTACACACCTGGCGTGGAAGTGGAAACTTTTGAAAGGCAAGTTGATGATAACTATCTAATTAAGTTTGTATGCATTTATCCTTTGAACCAGCAATTCAACTTCTGGAAATTTACTTATAGATATGCTTACAGAATTATGACAAGATAGCACAAGAAATATTCACTGTAGCTTTGGTTGTGAATTAGTAAAAACCTGGAGTCAATATAAATGTCAACCAGTGGGGCCAGGGTTTAATAAACTGTGATAATTCGATGAATGTGGATCTGGGAGCCCTGATACCGGTATATCACAAACATATACCAATAATTCATAGAACTTTGTTAGCATTGCCACAATGAAATATTGCAGACTGGGTGGCATAAACAACAGAAATTAATTTTCTTATAGTTGTGGAGCCTTGAGGTCCTGGAGGTCTCTCTCCTTGGCTTGTGGATGGCTCTCCTTTCACTGCCTCTTCACGTGGTTTTCCTGTGTGCGCACCCCGCGTGTCCCTTTGCACGTCTTAATTTTCTCTTCTTATAAAGACATCAGTCACGTTGGATTAGGGTCCACACTAAGGATTAGGGTCTTTTTGACCTTAATTACCTCTTAAAGACCCTCTTTCTGGGTGCCTGGTTGGCTCAGTCAGTTAAGCATCTGCCTTTGGCTCGGGTCATGATCCCAGGATCCTGGGATCCAGTCCCACATGGGGCTCCCTGAGCAGGGAGTCTGCTTCTCTCTCTGCCAGCTGCTCCCCCTGTTTGTGCTGTTTCCCTCTCTCTCTGACAAACGAAGTCTTTAAAAAGGATAAAAAAAATAAAGACCCTATCTCCAAATATAGTCACATTAGTGGGGAGTTGGAGTCCAACAAGAATTTGAGGGGACACATTCATCCCATAAGATAAGTGAAAAAGAAGATGGATAATCTTGTAATTAGTATAATCTTTTATGTGTAATTTAGACAGATACATAAAGGCTGTATACGCATTGACTTTTTTTTTTTTTTTTTTTGTAAGGCTCTCCAAGGACTTGGAAGCAGTCTTACTTGGGGGGCAAACACTACATGAGCCTGGAGAGTGGTTGAGGGTAAATGCCTGTTTTACTTTTCTTTCTGTATCTAATATTCTCCTCATGCGGAAGCATTGCTTTATTTTACTGTTCCAATATCTCCTACACGGAGAGACTGGTGATGCATCATTTTTATTTTGTCAAAAACTTTATAGATCTTATTAAAATAAAAGTATATATTCTTAAAAGGAAAAACAAGAAACCAAGGGGAAATGGGCAGAATGTATGTGGAGAGATTACTGCTTTATGCTTAACTTCCATTGTTTTTAATGTGTTATGATATATTGATGGACTTTGTTGTTGTTATTTTAAAGATTTTGTTATTTATTCATGAGCGACACAGAGAGAGGTAGAGGGAGAAAGCAGGGCTCCCTGCTGAGGGGCTCGATCCCAAGACCCTGGGATCATGAACCCAGCTGAAGGCAGATGCTTAACTGACTGAGCCACCCAGGTACCCTACTGATGGGCTTTGAAAGGAACTTCTATAAAGTTTCCTAACCCATGTCCTCTCCCATTTTTCATATTATTTCATTTTATGAAGATTTCTTGAAGGTTAGGCTGTATTAGGAAAGTGTTGTGCTTCTTTTCCCTGGAAACTGTCCAACAAGAAAAAAAGACATTACTATCAACTTTTGACCATCTCCCATTCTGTGATCTTCTTTAAGGATTAAGCATAGCAAATTATTAATCACTGCCCACCTTCTGTTACCAGCAGGCCCTGGGTCACCTTCTCAGATCAGCAGTGGGTTCTTTAAATGTCAAGGAATTTTACCGTTGTTCAAAGGAAATGTGATCTGGAGAGAAGTCGGGGGCCGCAAAGGAGAAGCTACATGACCTGTCTCCAAGTGAAATCTCCATAATGTTTCATCACTTGCTGCTGGGTATTGACGGCTACTGCTTCCCTCTAATAGCTCAGAGCCTTGAATGGGAATATTTTAACAAATTTGACGCACGGGGAAAGGAGAAGAGGAAATGACTTTTATCAAGGGCCCACCACGTACCAAATACTTTACATAATATTTTCTCATTTGACCTTCACAGCTACCCTATGAAATGAGTATAATTACTTCCCATTTGCAGATGAGGAAACAGAATCAGAAGGTTAAGGAAGAATTTCAGATTCTAGCAACCGGGGTTTGGGTGGAACCAAAATCCGTTACCCGGGTCTTTGCATTTGGAAGCCTGTGTTCAGCCCTGCCTCCGTCCATACAAGGGTTCTGCGGGGCCCTGGGGCTCCGGGCTTCAGGGGCTGGTGACACAGAACAGAACAGCAGGTCCGAGGCCTGGGTTTCTCTGGGAAACAGGACCATGCAAGAACCTTCACTTCAGGGAGCGTCACCAAGAGAGGCGCTAGCTCGAAGGGAGAACAGTGCTGCCGGAGGGGTTTCCACTAATTCCTTCCTTTTACACGAGGGGGACAATGAGGCCCAGAACGGTTAAGTGAATTTTACTCTGATTTCTTGTATTCCCAATTTCTTCTTTCTTTTTGCTTTTTGTAGATTTAAAGAACAAAGTAGCAGGTTCTGCGGTGCCGGGAGCTGGTTTGCTAGGGGATTCTCTGTGGGCTGTGTGGCCTCATTCCTTTTTATCAGTCTGAGTTGATCTCATCTGGGGTTTTCCTATCAAGATTTCATTAAGAAATGAAAGTTTGGAAATCCTCACTTGTCTTATTATGAAAATATAAATATATATATGTTCATGGTAGAAATATAGAATATATATGTGAACATAATATTCATATATATGAATATAAAGATATTAATATATTTATAGAAATATAGAATATATATATATATATATTCATGGTAGAAAATTAAACATATACAAAAATGTGAAACAAAATGAAATTCCGCATAATTTCTCACTCCAGAAATCAAAGTTAGAATATAAACTTTCAAATGCTTTGCCGCGATATAAATGAATTCACCCCATGCCAAACTATAACAAAAATCTGAAACGAAAAAAACAACACAAAAACAACCCAGATGTCAACAATACTGATCTTTTCTTTATTTAAAATTTTGGTATTTGTTCATCATGGATTTTTTTTTTTTTGGCATTACTTTGATTTTCAGACACTACATTGAATATTATCTGTTACTGAATTTTTTGGTGCCCCTTAAATTGAATACTGGCGGGGAATTCTGTTCTCCTGTGTCATTGTCTTATGCTTATCCTGGCCTGGAATACATACATGACCATTAAAAAGGGTTTTATTTCAGCTTATTTTACAACATTAAAAAATCATACTGTAATAAGAGTTTACACTTCTATAGCACTTACTATTTATTTCTATAGAATCGCTGTTTTTTGTACTGTGTCTGCGTTAACTCAGTTTTCCCAGCAGCCCAATGAGGTAGGTACCGTTTCTATCATTTCCACTTTGCAGATGGACAAACTGAGGCATCGGGAGTGAAAGTGCCCAAGGCCTCATGGGTCTTGAGGGGCAGAGTGGGGATTTGAACTTGCACAGTGGGACTGCTACGGTGTGTGCTCTAACCTACAACGAACCCTCTGTCTCTCCTTGAGCACGGTGTCCTTTTGCCGACATATTGTCCTTACTCTGTCATGGGCATCTTTCAGTTTCAATATGGAAGACTCCACCCACCTTTGGATGCTGGATGTGGATGGAAATGGCAAGGGAAAAACCCAGCAACTCTCAAGAGCACCTTGAAAATGCCGCCTCCTTCAGCCAGCGGCATTCCCTCCACCCCTGCCCTCCTGCCCTCTGCCCATCAGGACCAGTCCTTTTCAAGCAGACTTCTGACCGTTGTAACTATAGCTTCTCCTCTTTTGTGCCAATGCTCTTATTTTGAACAGAATTGACTTGAACCAGCAATCTGGCTGCTGTGTATGCAGAGCAAGCCACCTCTTCACAAGCTTAGGGGAAACATTTGGAGCACAGATTGCAAAGCACCTGAATTTGAAATGTTTATTTCTTGGCTGGCTTTTATTTTCTTCCAACTATCAAAGGAACTCTGGCTGAAGTTGACGCATTAATCACTTGTCTAATTTCATTTCTTAAAACCTAGTTATTTTTAAATGATAAGTAACATGATTTACTGCCCTTTTTGATTTAGAAACCTGTTCGAAATGCAGCGTGGTGTCTGCCTCTTTGTTAGCATAGTCTTGGGATGCTTTTTCTTTTGCTTTTTGGGACAATTAAATGCTTATGGTTCTTTCATCTAAAATGCATGTTCATTATTGATATAGTTCACGCACTCCGGACCATTTAATTTAGGTATTGGCTATTTCTAGTAAAATGCAATATGGTTGGCATCCCTAGATAAGTGAGCTAAGAGAAATACCCTGACCCATTGTGCTTATTTTGCAATATGGTACCTTTCCATCTGTGGGTAGTTAGCAAATCCTGCTAACAAGGTCACTAATTCAATCCCTAGATGGCTCAGTTCCATGGTCAAAGTCTGTGCTCTGATTTTGAGATGTGGGATGCTGGTCACAAAGTGTGCATGTGCGTGTGTGTGTGTGTGTGTGCATGTCCCTTTAAATCTTACACCATTTCCTGTGGTCTGAATAGATAATAGGCCAGACAGGGTCAGGTCCCTTTAGGTGCCAGGGGGTAAGACACAGTCTGTGTATATCACCATGTGAGGGTGGTGGGGATGGAGGTGATGGGTAAATCAGGTGGTGTTATCGGCTGAATTATGTTCCCCAAAATTTGTATGTTGAAGTCCTAGCCCCTAGTATCTCACAATGTGACTATTTGGAAATAGGGTCTTTAAAGCAGTCATTGAATTAAAATGAGGAGACCGTGACTGGTGTCCTTCCAGGACAAGATCAGAGCACAGACACAGAGGGAAGAGTACATGAAGGCACATGGAGAGAACAACCACCAAGCCGGGGCCTCGGAAGAAACTCACCTGCCAACATCTTGATCTCAGACTTCCAACCCTCAGAAGGGCGAGGAAATAAATTTCTGTTGTTTAAGCCAGCCAGTCTGTGGTGCTTTGTTACAGCAGCCATAAGAACCTCATTCAGGTGGAAAGTGGGTAAAACAGAGTGGACTTTTGAAATAAATTACATACATTTTTGGTAAGCAGGTCAAGTTAAAGAACTCATTAATTTTACGGTCCCTGGTAATTTATGTACCTGGAAATAGATTTCCTGTTCTTGAATTGTTGTGATTCTCCACATTATAATGAAGTAGCGTTTGTAGCCAAAATGGACTGAGTGTACTAAGTGGTTGGAAATTCCAATGAATCACCTCTGAAGAATGGGCCATGGAGGCCCAAGGAGCAGAGCTAAGCCTTCTAAGGCTGCTGCTGAAAGACAGGGCGCCACTCCCATTTGGATGGAGGGCAAGAAGAAAACCACTGCTCTCATTCATGGGACATTGTACTGTGAGTTTTACATACACAGTGTCCTTTCATTTTTGCCACAACTTTACAGTATATTAGCTCTGTTTTATAGATAAGAAAACAAGGTACCTGTGTGGCTCATTTGGACCAAGTGTCAGACACTTGGTTTTGGCTCAGATCGTGATCTCAGGGTTGTGAGAATGAGCCCCATGTTGGGCTGTCCTCTCAGTGGGGAGTCTGCTTGAGATTCTCTCTCTCCCCTTCTCCCTTTACAGGGGGAGCCCTGTTCTCTTTCTCTAAAATAAATCAATAAATCTTTAAGAAAAAAGAGAAAGTAAACAAGACATGGTAATTATAAGAATTTGTGACTCAAATAGGTCTGCCTGTATCCAAACTCCATATTGTTTTTACGACACCATGATGCCTCTCATTTCTTTTTTGGAAACATTACTGCTTTGGTCCCCACAATGGCTAGTTTTTTATGCCAACTGGGTTGGTTTTATCACCTACTTGCTTAGTCAACCAAGAAACTATTTGCCTGGTTGTTTAGACCATCCAGAAGTTGCTGTGAAAGGGCTTTTTAGATATGATTAACCTTTATAATCAATGGAATTTGAGTAAAACAAAGACGGCCTTCTGATTGGATGGGCCTCATTCAATCAGCTGAAAGCCTTAGAGCAAAGATGGAGGTTTTCCTAAGAAGGATACATCCTGTCTTATGACGGCCGGATCGACTTTTCCTGAATTTCTGGCTTGCTGGCCTGCCCTACAGATTTTTGACTTGCCAGCCCTCACAACTGTGTCAGCCAATTCTTTATATCTCATTCTTTCAATACAAGTTCTATTGGTTTTGTTTCTCAGGAGAACCCCAGCTTGTAGAGTCTTTAATTAAACTTGAGTCTTCAGCTTGGAAGGTGGGAAGTCTTCCAGGGCGTCAGAGCAAGTTCTTTGCTGCTACCAAACAACTTCCAAATCTCAGTGGGTTGATACAATAAAAATTTTATTTCCTGCATATTATGATCCAATGGAGTATTGGCAGGTTGGTCTTCTCCGTGGTGATGAGGGAGCTGGGCTTCTACCCACTGGTTCTGCTGACTTTCTGATGTTTCTGATGTCCACCCCCAATCCTCTGCATCTGGCTGGGAGGGGAGGGAAGTGAGTGTGTTGGGGTCAGGTGTGCATGTGGGTCACACTTTCATCTATATTCCACCACTCAGAGCCCCAGCGCTTGGCTGCTCCTTACTGCAAGGACACTGAGTGTGGAGTCTTCTTGGAAGAGTCCAGAAAGGAGAGGAGAAACACAAATATTGGAGAGCACCAGCGTTCTCTGTCATACCCTTAAAACTGTCAACGTGGCTTATCATGTCAACATGGTGGGTAAAAAATTGACTGAATAAGTGGTGGTTATTTTTGAATGGAAACACAGAAGGTTTCTGTATGTCTATTTTTAAAGTTAATCCATGGATCCTAATGTATGGATACACAATTCTAATAAAAATAATTGTAGGGCACCTGGGTGACTCAGTTGGTTAAGCAACGGCTCATGATCCCGGAGTCCCAGGACCGAGTCCCGCATTGAGCTCCCTGCTCAGCAAGGAGTCTGCTTCTCCCTCTTACCTTCTCCCTTCTCATGCTCTCTCTCTGTCTCTCTGTCAAATAAATATAAAATCTTAAAAAAAAAAACAACTGTAGAATTCTTGCCCTGGAAATTACCAAAATTTCCCCAAAAACTCATTTGGAAAAATAATGGAGCACACATCCAGAGACAGCTTTGAGCAAGAACAGTTAAGGCTGGGAACCTGTTTCCACCAGGTATTACATAAGGATATAAAATCATACCTTGCCACTGAGATACCATATAACACCAACTGGTAATGGCCAGTGCTGGTGACCTTCTAGAAACATGAATAAGCTCAGATGTTATTGGTGGTACCATCATTCGGTACAACTCTTTCAGAAAACAGTGTGAGATCTCTCTTTACATATGTGTTTCAGAAGCCATAGAAATGTTCCTATTCTTTGGCCCTGAAATATTGACCCTAGGACGATTTCAAGGAAAGAATTCAGCTTGAAACAAAAGCTATTTGTAAGGATATATTCATTGCATTATTAGTCTTAATAGGAAAAAATTGGTGCTAAGTTTGCAAATACCTAGTAATTATCTTTAATGAGAGTCCCCTTCTTTTTATAAATACCAGTGTCTCACCAGCCACTGGTAGGGTAAGAACTGAAAAATAAAACTTGACTTTAAATTGGTGAGGAAAAGCGGAGGCAGAACAATGCTGTAATTGACTATCTGCTCACCCCTGTGGAATCAGATCATCTTTGTAGATGTAACCATGTTTCTTTCTCTCTTCCTAGTCTGGAAGCCCACCGTGGTCATTATTAGGGCAATTTTCCTAACTCTGAAAAGCCTCCATCCTGCTTGCCTTTGGAGATGCTCTGGGGGGAACAGAAAAAAAGACAGATTGAAGTAAAACCCGGCCTCACTAATGTTTGCCGTTGGCAAACAAAGGTGCCCCAGGAAAGAAGCCGGGTGAGGATTTGATAAATTTACGCTGCGATTTGTGTATGTGCACAAGACTCTGACAGGGAAATAGTCTGGCTGCTTCTTGTAAGTCACGGACATCGTTGTTGGTGCACCCCTTGTCTTAAGACTTGTGAGGTGGAATGCTTGGGCCCTTTTGGTGGGGGCAAGTAAGACTCTGGGCCGCATTCCGGCCTCCTAATTTCTTGATTGAGCAGAAGCTATTAGCGTGCGATTGGTAGTGCGGGAGGATTCGGAGCGCATCTGGACACCTCCTGGCCCGTGGGATGTCGGTGGCAGTAACTTCACTGGGTGGCACTTGCGGAGGGAAAAGGGGCAGGAGATAGGGAGGGACAGCCCACCTGTGGTCTTTGTCTTGCTGATGAATGCAAGCCTTCCCTAGAGACCTCTGTCTTGTCTTCGGGCCTCTCCTGATCTACCGCAAGAACACAAACCCCTCACGGCTCCCGAGGTCCCCTGACGAATCGACCCAGTAGCCTGGCTATCTTACTTACTTACTTACTTATTTATTTATTTATTTATTTATTTATTTATTTATTATTTTAAGGTCTCTCTGTAGAAGACACAAGTGGGAACAGATTTACCAAGAGAAATAGCAATAGAGACAGAAATCATAACAGCAAACAATAATTACAGGATTGCCAAAGACACAGTCACAACTCTTTCCCAATGCCTCCCACTGTCCTGGCCGGACTCCCTGGGGCCTGGGCCCTGAGGCCTGTGCTCATGGCTACTGCGGTCCCTGTAACTAAGTGCCAGACCTGCTCCCTGGTGGTTCCAAGGGCCCTGCCTTAAGTCCTGGGCTTGCACCCCCACAGCCGCGGTGGGAGCTTTAAATAAACACAGCTTAGGGGAAGAGGGAGGGGAATAAGAAGTCTGTGTTCTCATAGAGCACACAAGAAAGCTCCTTGTGGCTCTAGCACAGGGAGCTCCCCTTCCAGCTGTCCCAAACATTTTCTCTTCCAAGAAAGCACTTTACAGATGATAGCTCCAACAACAGGAACCGTTTTGAGTCACCGACCACATAGCAAGCTAGAGGTTTGGGAAAGTCTCTCAGTGCTGGGTCAAGGCAGGCAGCACCTTGGAGGCTGGAACGCGGTGTTCCTGTGGTCTCCAGGTGTGATCCAGACGTTGGCTTTCCTCCTCTTCGGAGAGTGCTAGTGTGGCCAGTGGGTCCTGGCTGCTCAGCCAACCAGGGATTGGTGTGCATTTCTTAGCTTTGCAGGTTAGCTGGGCATTCCTTGTTCTCTCACCTTTCTCCCATTCTTGATATCTCTCTCTTTCTCCTTCCATCTTATTTTCATTAGTTGAGTATTTACTATGCATGGAATATTGTGCTGGACATTTAGGAGGCCACAAAGAAGTAAAAGGCATGCTTTCACTCTCCAAGTGGCCGAGAGCCTGGTTTTGGAGACTGTAACCTGAGCTAGGAGTGGAGTAGTTGGTTCCAGAACTTCTTTGTCCTAGATCAGTGGTATGACCTTGGGCGAGTCACTGACCATTTTTTTTTTTTAGTTCAGTTTCCCCATTTGTAAAATAAGGGGTCATACACCATGACCCCATCCTTTCCTAAACGTTGCTGAGTTTTTATGGTGAGTGTCAAATAAGTCATTTGTTTACTTGGCAGAGGAAAGTGGCATTGCTCGGTTCTTAGAGAAGGCTTCGTGGAAGAGATGGGGCCAGAGTCCCAAATGTTGCACAGGGAATACTAGCAAGGAAAAAACAATCTACAAATCCAAGAGACTAGAGCCATTTGGAGAGGAAGGAGCAATGAGGAGGTTCTGAGCTGGGATGGAGGTGGGAGGAATTGAAAAGACAGGGCAGATGAGACAGATGAAAAATAGATCTTGGATATAGGGAAATGAGAGAGAAAAACCACCAGGTGGTTTCTTGATTTTAAACATAAGCAGTTTCCGTGACGGTGGTATCATTGATGGAACCAGAAGACAATAGAGGGTGTTCATCAAATAGTAGAGATGCTGAGTTAGGTTTTAGATCTGTTGAATTTGAGGTGGGACTGGGACATCCATTGGAAATGTCCAGGGTGCAGTCAAAAGTGTGTAACCAACCCTTAGTAAAAGGTCATGAGTGACCTTTTGCTTGGTTAGAGGGAATTGCCTGGTGAGAAGTTCATGCTCAGGTGATGAGCCTGGATGTGAGCTTTGACAAAATGTGAGAAAAGGAATTGCAGAGGGTGAAGGGATGAGATGTGGAGACTCCCCACCATTCAAAGAGAAGCCAGCAAAGGAGACAGAGGAACAATCAGAGCCAGAAGGGGAGCTAGGCCAGGGAGGAGGGAGCCGGTTTCCGGGCAGGTGGGGAAGTCTGTAGTAGCTACCAAAACATGAAGGACACCTGAGAAAATGTTGCCGGGATGGCAAACAGATGGCCACTGTTGAGCTTTCCTGATTTCATTATTGGTTCTTCTCTTTTACGGAAATATCGGATGGGACATTTAGAGAAGCTTGATGGAATTAGTTTCTCGAAGGGTCTTTTGGCTTGCTCATTTATTTTTAAGAGAAAACCTGGAGGAAATTGAGTTGGAGTGTAAGAAATCCTTATTTTAAAATATTATTGCTAGATTTATAGTCATTTTGGTGTAGTGACTACTTCATTCCTTAAACAGTAATTTTTAAGTTGAGACTGAAATGTGTAAAGTATCTTAACTTTCTGGGAGAGGGCATGTCACAGTATGATTCTTCCCCCCCAGGAAAATACACAAAATAAAGTATGATTCTTCTCAGAAATATACACAAAATAAAATATGGTTCTTATCCCCAGAAAAATAAGCAAAAATTTAACATACAGATTTATGTGCAGTTTCGCTAAAGCCCCTATGGGGCCATGTACTGAGCTGAAGAGGTCTCACATATGGTCTAGCTCCTGACACTGTGTATCCTGTCTGTGCCCATTTTTCTTATTTGTAAAGTAAAGACAACCTTTGTACAGTGAAGATTAAATGAGAAAACACAACGTGCTCAGAATAAAACATAACGCGTGGCAAGCCATCGATGATTGTTACCTATTATGGTCATGATTGTTATGGTATTGGATGAAATTTCCTCAACTAAATGACTGTTCTCTGGACAATGCCTTTTTTTCCTAAAGCATTCACTTACTTACTCACCCGTTCACTCATACACTTAGTTATTCATTAATTCATGCACTCAGTCATTCATTCACTCATTCAATCACTTATTTACTCATTCATTCATTCACTCATTTCCTTTCTTACTTTCTATTAATTTGTTCTAGGGTCTAGGGAATAAAAGACGACTGAAGCTGCAAACTCATCGTCAAGAAACTCAACCTCGTGACATATGAACAGACACATTTCCCTCCCCCCCAAAAGTGTAAAGCTTCAGGTTTCAAATAAGAAAAGGGCAAAGAAATAAATTTGGAGCAAATGCATTGTTTCTGTTGATAAAATTTTAGAAGATGAATGTAATGTGTTTGTGTTTGGAATCCACTAATTTGGAGTTGATGAAAGTGGAATTAAATCTTTGTGAGATGGAATAGTAGCATCACTTCTGCCATTCATAAAAATGGGGTTGACTTATAAAAGCAATAATGCAAAGGACCAAGGGGACTGTCCATTTGGTGCTCTGCTAAGACTCGGTTTTACTTCTAAAGTAGCATCCTGAAGCATACTTCTACAGTAGCATACTAGTCTACATTAACATCTGCCCACATTAGACTATGAGCCACCAGAAGGCAAGGAGTCTCTCTCATTTGTTTTTGTGCCTAATACTTACTAATTGGATGTCTGATTATGTTTAAAAGGGAGAAGAGGGGCGCCTGGGTGGCTCAGTGGGTTAAGCCGCTGCCTTCGGCTCGGGTCATGATCCCAGGTCCTGGGTTCGAGCCCCACATCGGGCTTTCTGCTCATCAGGGAGCCTGCTTCCTCCTCTCTCTCTGCCTGCCTCTCTGCCTACTTGTGATTTCTCTCTGTCAAATAAATAAATAAATAAATCTTAAAAAAAAATAAATAAAAGGGAGAAGAACTCTCCCATTCATTCTTTAAGCCATTTTAACAGAATGCATTTACACAGAACTCATTATGGCAAAATTACTAGTGATTATCTGTTCATTAACATGTCTACCTGGCAAACACCTTGTTAATCTATGATTTGTATTGTTCTAGAGTGTATTAAGATAACTTAAAACATATTGAATAATTCAGAAGTTTCACCAGCTCTGAATGACCTTACCAATTAGATTAAATTAGCGTGATGTACATATTTACTCTTTTAGGAAAGCTTTTATCTTAGAAAGGAAGAAGGGAAAAGTCTAAGAATTCACTTCTCTTTGGTGTCTTTAGGGTTAAAAAGGGGTTTCATTAAACTTTTTTTTAATTAAAATTTCTTTGAAATAGTTTTATGTACCACTTGAGTCCCATTATATATTTTTTACATTAGGGCCGAACAAGCTTCTGAATATAAAATCAAACTGGGATTTGATCTTGAACAGAATGAAGGGAAAAACAGATGTTTTTTTCTTGATTGTATCTGGGTTTATTAGGAAAATGTACTTTGAGTTAAAACATTTTTCATAAGAACTGAAGACAAGGTGCCCCCATTTTACTGAATGAGGTAAAATGTGGGACAAAACCCAGTCTTCTTGATCTGACTTTTAAGGACACCCAGTGTCCAGTTCAACCCACTTTTGTGGTCTCTCTGCCTCTGTCTCCCTAACCATACCCTCTGTTTCACCCAGACACATCTACTTACATGTCCCCAAACTCATGTGCTTCCCAGCCTCTCACCGCTACCCCTCACAGCCCACCAAATTCCTCCCCCAGTGCCAGGATTTAACATTCAGAAAACATCCTACCATCCCCTGGGAAGTATTTTCCTCTCTCTCTAGGTCCCATGTGGAAATGATTTCTCTAGCCACACTTCTATTTAAATTAATGGTTATTGAGTGATTACTCCAGGCCATTCACTGGGCTAAGAATTTTACAGACATTATCATAAAAAGACTATGAGGTAGGTAATGTTATTAGCCCCATTTTACAGATAGAGAAACAAGTTTTGAATGGCTATTTAATTTTTTCAAGATCATTATAGCAAGGAATGACAGAAACAATCCATCTGATTCCAGAAACTGAGTTCTTACCCACTGTATTATTATTCTGTTTCCCCAACCCTCTCATAGCACTCTTTTTTTTCACAACTCTGTTACTGAAACAGACTTCCTTTCAATTAAAAATATATTTTCATATTTTTCATGTTTATACTGCAGTTTTCTCTGATTTTCAACTGGACCATGGAGCCCTTTGAGGGCAAAGATCATGTCTTCGTAGTATTCTCCTTTGGTTTCTAGCTCGGTGTCTTTTGCATAATTAGGAAGTACCTCCTGAAGAAGTAAAAGTAAAATAGACTGTGTAGAACTAAATGGATTTCCCAAATCTTGAAGGTCAGAATTAGCTCCCAGTGTAGTCTATCAGCTTACACGGACTGTCATAGACTAAATATTTGTGTCATATATTGAAGCCCTAACCCACAGATGTGATGGCATTTGGAGATGGGGACTTTGAGAAGTAATTAGGGTTAGATGAGATCGTGAGGGTGAAACCCTCATGATGGGATTAGTGGCCTTATAAGAAGAGGAAGATGGACGGAGGAGAGAGAGGTATCTTTCTCATTGCCGTGTGAGGACACGGTGAGAAGACTGCAAGCCAGGAAGAAATCTCTCACTGAAAACAAATTGGTGGGCAACTTGAGCTTAGGCTTCTAGCCTCCAGAACTATGAAAATGAATGTCTGTGTTTTTTTAAGGATTTTATTTATTTATTTGTCAGAGACAGAGCAAGCACAGGCAGACAGAGTGGCAGGCAGAGGCAGAGGGAGAAGCAGGCTCCCCACTGAGCAAGGAGCCCAATGTGGGACTCGATCCCAGGACGCTGGGATCATGACCGAAGCCAAAGGCAGTGGCTCAACCAACTGAGCCACCCAAGCGTCCCATGAATGTCTGCTTTTTAAGTACCCCTGCCCCAGTCTGTGGTGTTTTGTGATAGCAGCCTGAGCAGACTAAGGTACAAAGGTATATTAGAAATGAGAAGTCCTTCAAAAATTTATGGAGTGTCGGGATGAAAGGAGAACACCAACGGGGCCCTTAGAGAGAGAGAGGCTTGCAGGAGCCTTGCTGAGTGTATGCCTAGCTCCTACAAAGTGGGTTTTCTCTATGCACAGTCCAAGCCATGGTGTTGCATCCAGAAAAAAACAATAAATTTGATATCTAATGCTGACAAACAATAAAAATCTTTACTTCAGTCTCCAGTAATCAGAAAGGGGATCACAGTGCATTCTTTCCAGCCCATGTACTCCTTTCAGAGTCCTACTGATCGGAGTGTGGCTGCCTTTCTAAACTTCCTGGTACAGGCTCACAGGCGGCATCCGGTTCTTCTTGCTTCCATCCCTTCTCCCAGTGCAGCCTGTCCATAGGTGGCACCTGATAACCGCTGCCTTCTCTTAGAAGACAGGCGTGTGTTGGAGGTGGGGGATGTGGTCATAGTTGTAGCAGAGTGAGATTATCCTGGAAATGCTGGTGAAAGCAGTTGGGGAAGGCTTGGGAAGCAACTTGGAAACAACTTGGCTTTTGGGCACTCTAACGAGTTCAAGAATGCAGGAGCACTTTACACTGGCTTTGAAAAAGTGTATTTGAGCCACATAATGGTCTGTGTGATATGCTAGGGTGGCAAGGATGACAAGGGACAGGAAAATCATTTCTGGCTTTTTAATATTACTGTGCGAATACCCAAAGCTCTCCAGCATTTACTAGGCACTTTTCCTGGTTTACCTGAACCATCTCCTTTGATCCCTTCGATAAACTTATGGAAGACACAAGCACCACAGGGGAGGAAGTTGAGGCAAAGAGGGGATAAATTATGTATTCAAGGTTAAAGAGGATAAATGGCTGAACCAGGATTTGAGCCCACCCAGATTGTTTGTAGAATATGTGCTTTTAATCACTCTCGTCTCCAGCTTCAGGCAGAAGGTCCTGCTTTATGGTCCATACTCCTCTTTCTGGCAAAGGTCCAAAGCAGAGAATATGCCAGTCACTGCGGGCTCACTACTTTCTAGGAGGAGGTATTTTGGAAACCCCAGTTTTGGAGTCACAACAAATATACATTTGGTACTTTCTTGATTTCCAAATGCATTAGGAGGTAGACTCATCGTCTTGACTGAGAGAGCAGCACAAGGGAAGTGGCAAGGCAAGCATGAAAAACATCAGACCTTACGGACCTAGGACGGGTGAGGGAATAGTAAATTACATACCATCCCTCGATCTCAGTGGCTTGATGGAGTATGTATGCTCTATTTCTCACACAACCTGTGCAGTGCAGGCCAGCAGGGTGCTGTGTAACCACTCAGGATTTCAGAATGACAGAGCTCCTTTTTTTTTTTTTTAAGATTTTATTTATTTATTTGACAGAGAGAGAGAGATCACAAGTAGGCAGAGAAGCAGGCAGAGAGAGGGGGAAGCAGGCTCCCTGCTGAGCAAAGAGCCCGATGTGGGGCTTGATCCCAGGACCCTGGGATCATGACCGGAGCCGAAGGCAGAGGCTTTAACCCACTGAGCCACCCAGGCGCCCTAACAGAGCTCCCTCTTGGTAAGCACTTACGAGGTTGCTGTAATAGGTGAAAACAAAGGGGTAAAAAGTGTCTACCTGAGAATGACTCGCATCACTTCTGTTAACATTTCACTGGACAAAACAAGTCATGTGGCCAAGCCTCAATTTGGGGTGGAGGGGGAGTGGAGAAGTAGAACCATACCACTTCTCTGGAAGGAGAAGAACCAAGAACAGTTGATGAACCACACCCAAACTAACCTCGTGCCTAGAGAAGCTCAAGCGGAGTGTTGGTCCTGGGAAGGGAAACATGGAGCGTAAAGCAGTTTGCAGACTCAAGGAAGACAAACAAATGGAACCTCCACATTCTTTCCCCCTCAACAGATGCTCATTCCAGGGCAAGAAGACAGAAAAATGCACTGGGATGCCCAGAGAAAACATCATCATTTCAAGTTATTTTAAATTATTATCATAGAGAAAGTATTTCCTATCATCTGGTTATGTGGTTGTGTGGTATCACGGGGAGCAATCTTGGTCCGGGCTTGGTAAGAACGAACTTTATGGCCATTTTCATCTCCAGAATAGTCTACATGCAAGAACTCTCATTCATAATCCACAGTTCATAAAATTTTATCAAGTGCCAACATTAAAACCTAATTTACTTGTTTCTCTTTTAAGTATCATTTTGCGTTTCTTTTTTTTTTCTCTTCAAAGTTGAGCTAAGAATCCTCTTCGGGCTGATAAGAAAGCTGTTATTTTCCAATTTGATTAATGAATACTTTTCCAATTATGCTTCTTTGGAATTAGAAACGAAGTTACTTTAGATACTTTCTGAGGCTTCCTCACTTGTCATAAAAGTTTGGAGGTAACAGATTTGAATTCTTCTTCCCTTCCTTTCCCTTCTCCTCCCTGTCCTTTCTACCCTTGCCTCCTTGCCTCCCCTTACCTGCCCCTTCTCTCCATCTCTCCCTCCACCCCTCCCTTCCGTTCCTATTTTTCTATGTAATTGTCGTTTTACCAGCTGCACAGCAACCTTCTATCCAATCGAACCTACTCATCCCTAAGATCAATGCCTAACATCATTTCCTTAGGGAAACCTTCCCTGTCCTTCAAAGCCAGTTTCATCCTTGGGAGGAACATCTATAGTATCAAGTACTTCCTCTTCAGAGCACTAATGAAAATGCCCTTCTATGATTATTTGTGGAGTTATTTGCTTAATATCTCACCCCCAATAAAAGTGTAAGCCCCATGAAAGCAAGCACCGGGATTCTCACGTTCATTACCGGGGCTGTAAGTTCTAACACAACCCCTGAGCCATGACGGGTACTCGGTAGCTACTAGGCTATCTCCTGAGTCAGCAAAGACATTACTTTCCCCCTTCCTTATGGCCTGATGGCTTTGTGGGGGGGGGGGGGGGTTGAGAGGTGCAAGCCAACTCAGAAGGAAGGAACTGACAGCAGAGAACCCCTGGAAAAATGAGAACAGTGAGAACAGCAGAAATAAACCTACCTGCTCAACACCGACCTGCTTTCTCTAAGTGTTGAGACTTGGAGGATAGTGGTCAAGTGACATTTTAGACCAAGATAAAGGTATTGCTTCGAAACTCTGCAGTTTAAAAGGGCCATTGATGGACGAGTACGTTGGGGGCGGGGGGAGGAAGGGGGAGAAAACGCCATTTTTTTCAACGAGTTACGTAAGGTCCTTTTCTGTCTGCCAACATGTCTGATATGATAGACTGAAAGCACCATTTTCTTGGTAAAACAAACACAGACTTCTCTTTAAAAACACCTTTTGATACTTTATGAGTAGGGCTGGTATATGTGACCGATCAAGACGCACATATGGCTTATTATGACATTTAGCTGATTAAAATAGTCTAGACATAAACTTGAGATTTCAGAAATGTTTAAGTTAAGTAAGAAATACACTTGAATGTACAGTAGATGTGTACTTAGTCCTGGGCCACCTGTATCCCTACAGGAATTGCAGAGCAGGAAGTACTTTTGACTCAAGAAGTGTGTCTGAAAATTAAGGTTGTAAATTAACAACAGCTTGTCTATTAGATTATTTCAGCCATAAAGGACTCAGTATGTTTCAAAATGCTCATGATTTTCAATACATTTCTGTGGCTCGATTTAATAAAGAGTGATGCTGGGAATGCCTTTGGCTTGAAGGTCTGCAAAAGCACATTTTTAGAAAATCCCAGAGAATAAATAGTAGCTGCTAGTTAGGCTGTGGTAAAACACACCTGTGGCTAATGGAAAAAGGAAAGTTGGAGCCGCCCCTTGGCACCCGCCTCAGGGCCCACACCGGGGGGAGCGCTGTGGCTTAGTGGTCTGTGCCCAGCCTCCGCCCCGGGGCCGGGAGCGCCAGTCTTTGCCTCCTGCCTCTGAGGCCTTGTGCCCAGCCGCCACTCGCTCTGGTTTCGTTTTTCGGGTCTGTGACTGGTGAATAACGAGGCCTAATTAACACGCAAGGTGGCTGCAAGGATTAATTGGCCAGGCACCTTGACATGGAATGTCTTATGATTCCTGGTAGGGCGAGGCTGAGGCTGGATGGATTTAGGTTGTGATTTCGATTCGTTTTTCTGTCATTGTGTCCCCTTCAGGGCACGGAGGAGGTGGGTGAAGCCAGGGAAAGAGATGGGGGTGCCCCAGGGGACATGGTTCATTAACTTTCTGAGAGAGACATATTGAGGAAGAAAAAGAAGGGGAAGGGAGAGGAGGGGGAGTGAGGGAGGGAGAGAAGGGAAAAGAAGTGAAGAGGAGAGAGTGGACACTTCTGAGGTTGTCTGAGGGCCCAGTTCCCAGGTGGTCTCTGGGTGTTTGGCATTGACTGGGATGAGACCAGGGGAGAGCACACCATGGTCTTTTTGCCTTTCTCCTGAACCGGTCTCCGGAGCTGGCAGAAAGACATGGAGCACATGGTGACCTGAAGCCCATTCACGGCACTTGTTTTGCCAAGATTTTAATTCTGTGGATGTGAACTCTGTTAACCTTTTCCTTTCTGAAGCATCCAGTGGCTCAGACACAGGCCTGGCAGCCAAGAGAATGGTGTCCTTCTCCAGGTCTGTGAACCTAAGTGGGGTACTTGGTTCACCTCCCTGGCTTCCTCATTTGAAAAATGAGGGGGACTAGAGGAGCCAAGATGTATCAGTTAGCTTTTGCTGCATGACAAACCACCCCAAAGCTTTGTGGCTCCAAACAGCCAACATTTATTTAGTTCAGGGTTCGGTGGGTTGGCATTTGGGATTGAACTCTTCTGGGTGGTTTTGATGGTTGGGCCGGGGCCTTGCTGACCTCAGCTGGGCTTGCTCATGTGTCTGCGGTCAGTTGGTAGGGCAGCTGGGGCCGACTGGTTTATGATGGCCACGCCTGGACGTTGGGATGACTGGAGCCTTTCTTCACGAGTTCACGCATCCTTGGGCGGGTCAGCCCATGCTGACTCACGTGGTGGTCAAGGGTCTAAAAGAGTGGAAACTGCAAGGTCTTTGGAGGCTAGGGATGGAGCTGGCAGGATCCAGTCACACACCAGCTCCGGTCAGAGGGTGGAGAAAAAGACTTTGCTTCTCTATGGGAGCAGCTGCAAAATATTGGGGCCAATATTTTCTTTAAACCACTACACTGAGGTACCTTTCAGCCCCCCATAAACAATGAGCAGAAGTCAGGCCTGGTAGAATAGCATCTGTTTTTTGGACTTCGGCTGTAAGACTCTGAGGTTACTGGTTCTGGCTGGCTCTTCTGAATTCATTATGTGACTTTCAATAAGTTTTTCAACCTTTTTGTCGATTTTAAATTGCTGTACTAGGCTCCTTTTGCTTATATATTACTAAGAAAACCATCAGTGAAGAATTTTAGAGAGAAATTCAGGTATCCACAAGGCCTGGTGGATAAGGGGCATTCAGTAAATAATACTGAACACAAAAAATCAATACATGTAGGAATACATACTTAGGTCCTTTAAACTTTTCTTTGCAATACAAACTTTTACTCACGGCAGAAATTTAGAAAAGGAATATAAAGGGAGGAAAAGAGAAGTCATATTTTACTCCATTATCAGAGGTAATAATGTACGACTGTTTATTTTTTGGAGTAGTTCCTTCAAGAATTTTTTCAGTCTGTATATGGTCTGCTGCAAACAAACATAAGATCATACTGTCATACTATTTTTATAATCTGCTCTTTCACTTTGATAAATACACTATACTCCCTCATTTTTAGTGACTGCACAGTATTCTAATGCACACATGGGCCACAGTTTACTCATTCCACCCCCCAACCCAACCCAGGCCCACTATTAGGCACTTAAATATTTTCTTGCTTTTAAAAGTTATTTTTAAAAAACATCATATAAACATTTAACCTAAGTTTTTTAATATATCTGTGGCATATTAAGGAATATATTTGGTCTTTGTCCCCGGTTCCTGGTGTAGGGCTCCTAAAACCCTTGCAATTTCCTGAATGACTGGAATATCTTTTACCATTCATAAGAAACCCCATGGGGCACACTTCAGTTTATGCTAATTGACATGGGGTGGGATCCTACATAGCTTCATAATGGGGCCCTTCACCAGAAAGGCCAAGTAATCAGAAGGCTGGAACTTTCAGCCCTGCCCATCAACCCCTGGAAAGGGTAACGGCGGGGAGTCCTTTGGAGAGGATTACAGACTAAACCCTATAAAACTTTTGAACGATGATATTTGATGAACATCTTGGTTAGTGAGGGCATCCATGTGCCAGGAGGGTAGTGCACCCCGGTTCTATAGAAATAGAGACTCCTGTGCTCCAGAACCTTTGGGACCTTGCCCCTATGTAATCTTTTCATCTCGCTGTTCCTCCGTATCCTTTATCATATCTTTTTGCATTATAAACTGGTAATCTATTAAGCAATCTGTTTTTCCCTGAGTTGTGGGAGCTGCTTTGGCAAATTAATTGAGTCAGAGGAGTGGGTTGTGGAAACCTCTAATTTATAGACAGTTGATCAGAAACACAGGTAAAACCTGGACTCTTGATTGGCATCCAAAGTGGGGATGGGGACAGTCTTGGGGGACTGAGCCTATAACCTGTGAGGTCTGATGCTAATTCCAGGCAGATAGTGTCAGAATTGAATTTACAGTTCAGTTCATAGGGTATCTAATCAGTATCTGCTGAGAATTGGACAGTTGCTTGGTGGTATTGGAAAACACTCCACCATTCTTAAATATTTTCCTAGGATAAATTTCTAGAAGTGGAGTTGCTATGTCAAAGGCCTATTTTAAAGACTTCACTCATTCTTAAAAACTTAAAAGCAGAGTTCAACTATTTACTCCCACATTACCAATAAGAATGCCTACATTCTTTGGTCTACCATTTTCACCACAAATTTGTAAATGGTTCTGAATCCATCTGTGATGACTCTATATCTCATTGGAGGTTATACAACTCTCAAGGTAAACAAACTGATCTTGATGAAGTCCCAAAAGTTCATCTTCGCTTTTGTTTCCTCTGCCTTTGGAGACATATCTTGAAAGAAGTTGCTGTGGCTGATATCGAAGAGATTACTGCCTATGTTCTCCTCTAGGATTCTGATGGATTCCTGTCTCACGTTGAGATCTTTTATCCATTTTGAGTTTATCTTTGTGTACGGTGTAAGAGAATGGTCGAGTTTCATTCTTCTGCATATAGCTGTCCAGTTTTCCCAGCACCATTTATTGAAGAGACTGTCTTTTTTCCACTGTATATTTTTTCCTGTTTTGTCGAAGATTAATTGACCATAGAGTTGAGGGTCCATATCCGGGCTCTCTACTCTGTTCCACTGGTCTATGTGTCTGTTTTTATGCCAGTACCATGCTGTCTTGGTGATCACAGCTTTGTAGTAAAGCTTGAAATCAGGTAACGTGGTGCCCCCGTTTTATTTTTCTTTTTCAACATTTCCTTAGCGATTTGGGGTCTCTTCTGATTCCATACAAATTTTAGGATTATTTGCTCCAGCTCTTTGAAAAATACCAGTAGAATTTTGATCGGAATGGCGTTAATAGTATAGATTGCTCTAGGCAGTATAGACATTTTAACAATGTTTATTCTTCTGATCCAAGAGCATGGAATGGTCTTCCATCTTTTTGTGTCTTCTTCAATTTCTTTCATGAGTGTTCTGTAGTTCCTCGAGTACAGATCCTTTACCTCTTTGGTTAGGTTTATTCCCAGGTATCTTATGGTTCTTGGTGCTATAGTAAATGGAATCGAATCTCTAATTTCCCTTTCTGTATTTTTATTGTTAGTGTATAAGAAAGCCACTGATTTCTGTACGTTGACTTTGTATCCTGCCACGTTACTGAATTGCTGTATGAGTTCTAGTAGTTTGGGGTTGGAGTCTTTTGGGTTTTCCATATAAAGAATCATGTCATCTGCGAAGAGAGAGAGTTTGACTTCTTCATTGCCAATTTGGATACCTTTTATTTCTCTTTATTGTCTGATTGCTGTTGCTAGGACTTCTAATACTATGTTGAACAAGAGTGGTGAGAGTGGGCATCCTTGTCGTGTTCCTGATCTCAATGGGAAGGCTGCAAGCTTTTTTCCATTGAGGATATTTGCTGTGGGTCTTTCATAGATAGATTTTATGAAGGTCAGGTATGTTCCCTCTATCCCTATACTTTGAAGCATTTTAATCAGGAACGGATGCTGGATTTTGTCAAATGCTTTTTCTGCATCAATTGAGAGGACCATGTGGTTCTTCTCTCTTCTTTTACTAATTTGTTCTATCACATTGATTGATTTGCGAATGTTGAACCATCCTTGTAGCTCAGGGATGAATCCCACCTGGTCATGGTGGATAATCTTTTTAATGTGCTGCTGGGTCCTGTTTGCTAGGATCTTGTTTAGAATCTTAGCATCCATATTCATCAGTGATATTGGTCTGAAATTCTCCTTTCTGGTAGGGTCTTTGCCTGGTTTGGGGATCAAGGTAATGCTGGCTTCATAGAAAGAGTCTGGAAGTTTTCCTTCTGCTTCAATTTTTTGAAACAACTTCAGGAGAATAGGTGTTATTTCTTCTTTGAAAGTTTGGTAGAATTCCCCAGGGAATCCATCAGGTCCTGGGCTCTTGTTTTTTGGGAGGTTTTTGATCACTGCTTCAATCTCGTTACTAGATATTGGTCTATTCAGGTTGTCAATTTCTTCCTGGTTCAATTTTGGGAGTTTATATTTTTCTAGGAATGCATTCATTTCATCTAGATTGCTTAGCTTATTGGCATATAACTGTTGATAATAACTTCTGACAATTGTTTCTACTTCCTTGGTGTTAGTTGTGCTTCTGCACAGCAAAGGAAACAGTCAAAAAAAAAAAAAAAACAAAGAGACAACCCACAGAATGGGAGAAGATATTTGCAAATGACAGTTCAGACAAAAGATTGATATCCAGGATCTATAAAGAACTCCTGAAACTCAACACACACAAAACAGACAATCATATCAAAAAATGGGCAGAAGATAGGAACAGACACTTCTCCAATGAAGACATACAAATAGCTATCAGACACATGAAAAAATGTTCATCACTAGCCATCAGGGAGATTCAGATTAAAACCACATTGAGATACCACCTTACACCAGTTAGAATGGCCAAAATTAGCAAGACAGGAAACAACATGTGTTGGAGAGGATGTGGAGAAAGGGGAATCCTCTTACACTGTTGGTGGGAATGCAAGTTGGTGCAGCCACTTTGGAAAACAGTGTGGAGATTCCTCAAGAAATTAAAAATAGAGCTTCCCTATGACCCTGCCATTGCATTACTGGGTATTTACCCCAAAGATACAGATGTAGTGAAAAGAAGGGCCATCTGTACCCCAATGTTTATAGGAGCAATGGCCACGGTCGCCAAACTGTGGAAAGAACCAAGATGCCCTTCAACGGACGAATGGATAAGGAAGATGTGGTCCATATACACTATGGAGTATTATGCCTCCATCAGAAAGGATGAATACCCAACTTTTGTAGCAACATGGACGGGACTGGAAGAGATTATGCTGAGTGAAATAAGTCAAGCAGAGAAAGTCAATTATCAAATGGTTTCACTTATTTGTGGAGCATAACAAATAGCATGGAGGACAAGGGGAGATGGAGAGGAGAAGGGAGTTGAGGGAAATTGGAAGAGGAAGTGAACCACGAGAGACTATGGACTCTGAAAAACAATATGAGGGTTTTGAAGGGATGGGGGGTGGGAGGTTGGGGGATCCAGGTGGTGGGTATTGTAGAGGGCATGGGTGTGGTGCAAAAATAATGAATACTGTTATGCTGAAAAAATAAAAAATTTAAAAAAAAAGGTAAACAAACTGCAGATCTGAAAGGAATCTCAAAGGTCATTAATTCTAACCCTGTAGGCAAAGCTCAAATGCTAGCACCTTCTCTCTGTAGTCACTTAAAGGTATTGGGTTTAAAGAAACACAACAGATGTCATGTTAAGGTGTATCTGACAAACATCAGCTCCACTTACAGCTGTTGAGTGTGACAGATTTTCTGTTCTTTCGAGAACAAGGGAAAGGGGTGGGGAACAGACTTCCAAATGAGCCTGGTTTCCAAAAAGGAGCAAAACAACTCCTATAACTTAGTTGTTCAGGTCCCTCAGTATAATATGCTAAAACAATTAGCAGAATCTCTGCTCAGTGATGGGCTTTTGAGAGATACTACAAATATAAAGCTAGAGCATACTTCTATCAGGAGAGAAATGATAAAAAATAAATTAAACACATCTAGAACAAGCATAAGGATTGTGTGGAGCACTGGGTGTGGTGCATAAACAATGAATTTTGGAACACTGAAAAAAAATAAAATTCAATTAAAAAATGGAAAAAAAAGAAATAGATTATTTTCCCTAGAATGAATGAATGAATTAATTAATTAATTTATTTATTTATTTATTTTTTGCCATTCTTTATAAATTTAGAAGCTAGAACAATTAGCCCTTCTTAATTCTCTCTAGTGTTCAGAGTTCCAATCCTTATCTTTTGGCTAGCATGCAGTTCAAGCTCAGAAAGCGATTTAAAACAACAAAACAAAACAGAACAAAACAAAATGTCTCTCAGTTCTGCTCTTTCCCTGGACACTGCTCCTCCTTCCAAAGGGAAGATAGCTTTCAAACTGGTAGTAGGACCTGCTCAGTTTCCACAAATATATGAGATTGCTGGTTTCCTGACAAGTCTAAGTGACATGTTCACACTTGACATTGTTCATTCCCTCCAATAATCAGAGCATTTGATGGGGCTGAGATTGTCAGTCTGACTCCTTCTTCCCTTACAGTGAATTCCTTTCTAGAAGGCTCTCATTCTGTATACCTTCCTGATAGGTCCACCTCACTGGACACATTGAGCTTGGTGGACATCGCTTTGGCTGAGCATTCTGATGCTCAGTTTTTGAAAAACACAACATTTACCAAATTTCTGATGATTTGGCCACACTCCCATTTTTCTCAGAAATTCCAGTAGCATTCATTCAAGGAGTCTCTTGGTTTCCTCATGAAATTCACTGAAGCATGGAGACTTGAATCAAGTCAGAACAGCGATTTGCTTTTTTTTTTTTTTTAAGATCTTATTTATTTATTTGACAGACAGAGATCACAAGTAGGCAGAGAGGCAGGCAGAGAGAAGGGTGGGGGAAGCAGGCTCCTGCAGGATGAGCAGAGAGCCCGATGGGGAGCTTGATCCCAGGACCCTGAGATCATGACCCGAGCCGAAGGCAGTGGCTTAATCCACTGAGCCACCCAGGCGCCCCGCGACTTGCTTTGTTAACCATCTCCCCCCTCCCCTTTTTAAATAGAGAAGGTAAAAGCAACGCCATAACCATAGAGTTTCACGTTTCTTACTGTCCAATGACGCTGTCTCTTCCATTGGGCAGGGTTGAGCCTTCGCTGTTTCTCTGTCTTCCTTGAATGTGATGAGAAAACCCTTTTTTGTTTTCCTGAACGTTTGTTTCTAGGTTTGTTTCTAGTTCATTCTATGTTCTCTGGCAGTGTTATCATAAGATCATTAATCATAACCAAAACACTAATAACAGCACAATAATGGCATTTCTTTGTTCTCAAGGCCCTTCCAGCTTATTTACATGGATCTGTCAAAGTTGGCAGAAAATGTCTTCCAGGACTTCAGTCCAGTGGATGAAGACACGAGGAAGAAACTCAGCAGTACTGGGGGGAAAATGCCCTGAAATAAGATGTGATTTTGCTTGTGAAGAAGGGCAGGCAAAGATCTTGTTTTCAGGGGTAATTTAGAGAATGAATGTGTGCTTTTTAAACCCTTCCCCTTATGGCTTCATTCAAGCATCCTTTCCCTGGGAGAGTGCTCCCTGGTGCTGCACTGTGGATGCTTTTTCTCTTCTCTGACCTCTCAGGGCACTTCGTCGCATCTATTACATGGTAACGACCCCTCTCTAAGGAGTTTCAAGTTTGTTTGTTTTCTTTCTTTTCCCAACATGCCTTAGAAACTTCGCTATATTGTCAGTTCTTTGGCTCATCTGTCTCTCTATCTGTAGCGCTAACACAGTGCCTGGCACACAATAGGCATGAATCAATGCTTTTTGAATGAAGGAACAGAACTGGGAAGGAAGGACTATTTGCAAGGACAAATTATTCAGAGGGAAGCTCTCCAGAATACAGATAGGAGACAAACCCTAGAACCAAAGACATGAGAAAGAAGCTACAGGGAGCTAAAGTCTTGAAAATCTCAAGTTTACACATTCTCAGCAATTCAGTTTGATTTAAATCTCATGTCATGTTTTATTTAATTTTATTTTTTTTAGTGTCATGTTTTAAACATCATTTGTGATCTGTCACTGTGTGGGGATGCTGTGTTGGTCTCAGCCTATAAACAGTGATGCTATTGGCTGGGAGGACCTTGGGGGCACTCCTGGTCCTGTATTATTTGTGACAAGCCCTATAGAATTTTCTCCCCAATGTTGTGGCTGGACCAGCCTTTATGGTTTTTATTATATGACTGTAGGACACAGCTCAGCAACAACTTTCAGGGAACTTTGAAGAACAAGATTTGTTACTCAGGTTCTAGAGGGCACATGGCATGCCCAGGGCCCCACAGCAAGGTCATGAGTAGAAAGCATGGAGATCTAGGGCTTTGCCTTTATTAGTGTCTGAGTATGGGGTATCTAGGGTTTAGCAGGCTCATTCTTTTTTTTTTTTCTAAGATTTTTATTTATTTATTTGAGGGGAGGGGGAGAACAAGTGGGGGAAGGGGCAGAGGGAGAGGGAGAAGCAGACTCCCCAATGAGCAGGGTCTCAGGACCCTGAGATCGTGACCCGAGCTTAACTAATGGAGCCACTCAGCTGTCCCTAGCAGGTTCATTCTTTATTGGAGAATTTAGAACATAAGAGTGGGAATTAAGGGAGTGAAAAGGGAGAAGCCAGGTCACTCGAGCAGTCAGTTATCTAGGTTTCTCTAGGGTGTTCTAAAAGAGGAATTCATGGACAGGGGCAGCCTACTTCTTGTACCTATCTGATTTGCCAGTAGCTGTGTCACATGGTTGGCAGTAAATTTCTTTAAGATGGTTATCTTAGAAATGGACATCTCAGCAGCCCACAAGCTTAAGTCAGGCATTTACACTACATGGGGATATTTTTAAAAAGTAAATTCTGATTCTGTCCTCATAGGACCCAGCAGAGTGGACAAGTATGTGACAAATAATTATAGGACACCATAATTAGCTCTTCACAAGCTATTCAAGGCTTAGAGGTAGTGGAAAGGACAACATGACTGCAGTGGGGGGAAAGGAGGGTCTGGAAAGGTCCAGACTCATCTCCTTGGGTTTTCTGGAAGTTTTCCAGGTGGACAAGGAAATATAGGTTATGTGGTATGTGGAAAACTTGTTCTAGACAGAGTTAACAGGGTAAAGAAAGTCATAGAATCATAGATCAGCATGGAATGTTTCAGAAAATATAATAGTTGTTGGAACATAGAGTATAAATTGGAGAATATCAAAAGATGAATATTGGAAGGAAGGGAGGGGCCAAAAGGAAAAGTCTGACACAAGGAGTTTCAATCTGTGTTTTTCTAAAGCAGGTATTTAACTTCTACAAGCTGATCTAATCCACTATCTTTTCCCCATATTGTGCTATCAGAAAATACTCAAAAATCAATTTGTCCATCTTTTTCCAAGGTAAAAATTCCTTCATATGTTGCCTGTGCTGCCATGTGAATCATCATCTTTTTTAGTGGCTTTCTTGATTCAGAATTATCTTTGACTTTCTTTGTGAAAGGAATGAAGTTTATATGACTTCCATTGACTAAAGCGGTGATTGAGACAGAAGAAAAGTTTGGCTTTAAAATGGAATGTACACTGTTGGTGGGAATGTAAAATGGTGCAGCCACTTTGGAAAAATAGTATGGAGAGTCCTCAAAAAATTAAAAAATATAACTACTATTAAAATATATAACTATATCTAGCTATCCTGGGCATATATCCAAAAGAATTGGAATCAGGATCTCAAAGCAGTATCTGCCTTCCCATGTTCACTGCAGCATTATTCACAATAGCTAAGAAGAAATAGAACCAAAATGTCCCTCAACATTGACCAGATAAAGATGACCAGATAAAGAAAATGTGGTAGATTCGTAGGACGGGGTATTATTCAGCCTTAAAGAAAGAAGGAAACCTTGTCATAACCAACAACATGGATTAACATGGAGGACCTTATGCTAAGTGAATTATAGTCACAGAAGGACAAATACAACATGGTCCCATTTATATGAAGTATCTGAAAAAAACAAACTCATAGAAGCAGAGAGTAGGTTGGTGGTAACCAGCAGTTTAGAAGAGAAAACAACGGGAGTTGTTCAATGGGTATAATGTGTCCGTTTTGCCAGATGAACACGTTCTGGAGATCTGCTGGACAACGTCATGCCTATGCTAAATGATACTATACTGTGCACTGAAAAATTCATTAAGAGAAATAATTTAAAAAGTAGATCTCAAATTAAGGTGTTACCACACCTACAAAAAAGAAGGAACAGAACAGGAAGAAAAAGAGAAAGAAAAAAGAAAGAAAGGAAGGGCATGGGCTCTACAGACAGGCAGAACCAGTTTAAATCCTGCCTTTGTCAAATGTTGGATAGCCAATTTAGGGTAGGTGTTTATTCGGAGTCTCAGCTTTCTTGTTTGAAACTAAGGGGATAAGAGTATCAGGGGATAACCGGGTCTGTGTGGCAGCACTGGATGGAAGGATGAAATGGGAAAACACATATGAGCATATTTGGTGCATGGTGCTAAGGTGTATGGTATGTTAGGGAATGCTAGTTTTCTTTGAAAATGCTTTGTTCTGTACTGTAATTGCCAACCTTCTGAAGCATTTTTTAAAAGTACTTGGGTTGCTAAGAAGTTACTAGTCTTAGAAGTCTCTGCATTTTTGTAGTTTTAAGTCAAAGAGATAATTCAAGACATTTTTTTTTTTACCGGATTAGGTGTACTAGAGAGAAAAGTAGGAAGTAACCAGGCAGAGACGTTTGTTGGCTTTCCCATCCATCTGTCCATCCCTTCATCTGTCCATCCTTCCATCCATCCAGTAGGGAGACACATACACATACACTCACACATAACTCTTTCTTTTATTTCTTTACTGGAAGTTTCTTCTCTGTGTTAGATGAGATTTTTGAAAGACTGAGGAAAAGACTTTCAGAAGGGGTGCCTGGGGTGGCTCAGTGAGTTAAGCCTCTGCCTTCGGCTCAGGTCATGATCTCAGGGTCCTGGGATTGACCCCCGCATTAGGCTCTCTGCTCAGCGGGGAGCCTGCTCCTCCCCTCCCCACCTGCCCCTCTGCCTACTTGTGATCTCTGTCAAATAAATAAATAAATATATATATTTTTTTTAAGACTTTGGAAAGAGGGCTAGCTGGAGGACTCTTGAGGGGCACAGAGCTGACCCTGTGCAATGGGAGAGGAAGGGTTTCTGACAGTAGCTGTGATGAGGTTTGTCCTGACTTCCTACTCTCTGGTTTTGAAACCCTGGGCAAGTCACTTAAACTCTCTGAGACTCAATTTCCTTGTACAGCTGAAGCTGGGTGACAGTACTACCTATAGTGTTGTAGGGAGGACTGAGTTAATATGTTGGTGATGTTCCTAAGAGAGAGATGGACACAGGTTTGAATGTCAGTTAGTCTGTCTGTCTATCTATCTGCTATGAGATTTGAGTACAAATTAGCCTCTTTAGACGATTATTTATCACCAAAAATTCCTAAGTGCCAGCAGGAGGTTGGAGGTAGTGTTTGCTATTAAGATAGTCAACTAATTTGTCTAGAATATGCTTATATTAGTTTAAACATTATTCTCAAAAACGACCAAAATTTAAAATTTCTCATAGTTCTTAAAAGCCCCTGAAAATACATTCTATAGCCTATGAGGAGTCAGTGGTTTGTATATGAGAACACTGAGCTAAATTATTTAAAATTCCTCTTCTAGTACCAAAAGGCTACTTTTCTCCCCTCAAAGGGCTGGGGTGCTGCAAAGGCATAAACAAAGAGAACAAGTTAGTAGGGAAAGAGGGTTGTAAGAATATGTATTCACTATCATATTGTGGTGTTTAACTTTTATGACAATCCTCTGAGAGACGTATTAGTATTTTTGTATCTTAAAAACGAGAAACTGGGATTTATGCTGATTAAATGACTTGCCTTAGGCTACGGTATTTTAACATAGGTGTACGATTGATCTGCCTATAATTGCACTGTTGCATCTGGGAAAGAAAATTGTATTATAATCATTCATTCATATGTTCAAGCAGCAAGCACTTACTGAGTAGCTACCCCTTCACAAGACACTGAGAGGTCTTCGGCTGGACTTGACATTCCAACTTCTAGAAGGTAAAGTGAACAGAGGCTTTTGGAGTCGTGGGAGGTAAGGTCCCCACACAAATGCATTTTGCCTTTATGAAATAAAAAACACAGGATTGATTTATCATGAAAGGTGAGAGATGAAGACTCTGTGAAGGCAGGTAACGATATATTTCACCCAGTTCTGCCAAATCTCCTCGATGTGGTTCTTTATGTTGGGGCTGCCCACGTGCTTGTCTCTTGGGCAACCATTTATGGAGAATCAAGGAAGAGCATCGCCTCTCCTGATGCCAGCATGTCTCGGTGTGACGGAGCTGGCGTATTCTTCCTGGACGCCATGTACCTGGCCACAGAAATTGTTCTAGAGAACACAGCGGGCCCAACCACAGTATCTCAACCCCACTTCCTGCCACAGGGATTAGCAGGGGTGGCCGTGCCATCCAAGCCCAACCAGAGTCATTCTCTGGGATTCTTTCAGCTCAAAACTCAAGAGAATAAAGCCCTTTTCTCTCTCATACAAAATAAGAAGATGTGAGCCAGAAGCTGCTGGTGGCCCAGCTTCCTGCCTCCTGAGCAAACCAGACTGGAGGAACGAAGTCAGCAAGGAGAGACAAGTAGAAGGAAGTGAAGAAAATCCTCACAGCTTGAGTCTTGGAGCTCCCCCTCCCCCCTCGCACCCCCCAGGGCAGCCCCCCCCCCCCCCGCCCCGTCCCTGCCTTCCCAGGCTTCACATCTGGGGGCTACTCGCTATCTTCAGAAACTCCCTTCTGCAAAAGCTGGTTTGAGTTCGAGTTTTGCTGCTTGCACCTAAAAGAATCTGGACCACGTGAAATGCTTGGAAACTGGGGAGCAGCGAAGCTAGAGTTCGGGGAGCCTCATTGCCCTGTGCTTGCAGATCTGCATGGAGGAGGGCGAGACAGAGGGAGGAGAGCAAGGCTTGTCTCCCGCGGTCCTCTCCTTAGGAGCGCACCTGATAAGAACTACAGATGTGAGGTGGGGGGCAGGGCGCTCTGCCGGTGCTCTTTGAGGAACTGTGGGGTCCTCCATAGGTCGTGGGTAACTGAAGACTCAAGAAGGAAAAATAAAGAGCATAGTAGTTCAGCCACTGCACCTTTCACCGCTGGTCCCTTCTTTTCTGGTTTTCCAACACCAAGTGCTCCCTTATAATAATATACCAATTTACCCATTTAGCACTTCCTGTGTGCCAGGCACTGCTCCAAGTTCTTTCGGAGCACACTGAGGCCAGGATTGTATTTATTTTATTTTATTTTTATTTTCTAAAAAGGTTTTATTTATCTATGAGAGAGAGCACGTGCACGCGTGCGTGTGCATGAGTGGGGGAAGGGCGGAGGGAAAGGGAGAAGCAGACTCTCTACTGAGCAGGGTGTCCCACCATGGGTGCCAGGACCCTGAGATCTTGACCTGAGCTGGAGGCAGATGCTTAACTGACCAAGCCACCCAGGTGCTCCAGGATTATATTTCACCTCATTTTATATAGGAGGAAACTGAGGCACAGAGAGGTTAAGGAAATTGTTCAAGGCGGAGTCAAGTTTAAATCCTGGATGTCTGGCTCCGAAGTTCATGAGAGTCACCTCATTTAGCAAGCCTGACGTTTGAGACCATTTCCATTCTTTCTACCTCGCCATGCCAGGGCACTGATCACCAATACAGCTAGGATGTGGCTGGGACCATTACATCCTTTTATTTATTTATTTGTTCCCTATCCTCCACCTGACACCGCAAAGCCAGTAGTTCTGCCTTTTATCTTTAAGTCACCCCAGCCCCAGTCAAAATGCCCAAGGTAGGGGTGGTGAATGGTCATGATACCAAATTCTGTATTTTTAAAAATCAGACCATTCTAGACATGAAGACAATAATAACTTACACAAGTTTTAGGAAGGAAGAATGAAGAAGAAGCTGGGCTTTCTCCATCTTTAAGGTTTCTTCTTCTTCTTTTTTTTTCCATTTTTTTCGAAGGTTTATTTGTTTGAGAGAGATAGAAAAAGAGCACAAGTAGGGTGAGCAGCAGAGAGAGAGGGAAGAGCAGATTCCCCACTCAGTGGGTTCGATCCGAGGACCCCAGGATCATGACCTGAGCTGAAGGCAGACACTTAACCTCCTGAGCCACCCAGAGGCCCCTTTCAGGTTTCTTCTTGAAACTATAAGAAATGTTTATAACAGCTCCCCCCTCCCCACTCCAACCCCCAGCCTCCCTTCTCTCCTTGGCAAATGTATCCCTAAAAGGATGTCCCATTTTAAAAAGTAGGGTTGGTCTACCTACTGCCTTCCCGGGATCCAATTAGTCAGGGCCCACGGGCTCTGGGGACTTTAATTTCAACATATGGCCTTCTGCTTATTTGCACTTTGGGATCAGAAAATAAGTTAAAAATGTTTGCCCTTGGGGCACCTGGGTGGCTCAGTCAATTGGGCGGCTGCCTTCAGTTTGGGTCATGATCTTGGGGTCCTGGGATTGACCCCTCATGTGGGGCTCCCTGCTCAGTGGGGAGTCTGCTTCTCCCTCTTCCTCTGTTGCTCCCCCTCCTCACAAATAAATAAATAAAATCTTCAAAAAAAAAAAAAGTCTGTCCTTGAAAACATGTTAGAGAATTAACTGCTGGTTTGAGATGTCCCCTGCCGAGTTTGAACCCCAAACCATTTTATACCTGAGTTATGTTTCTGAAAACCGAGTCCATAATGGAAGCACGGGGCTGACGTCTCTGACGATATATGGCCCGGCTCCCCGGGCAAGGCCAACTCGCGAAGTGCAGAGAGAGAGCCAGGGGCAGGGGAATAGTGGAAAATTTGAAGAAACATTCCTTCAGGCACATCTGTCCACACCCTCAGCTGTATGCCGTAGTTGTAAGGAGCAGTTTCCTTTTTTTTTTTTTTCCTTTGAGCCCGTCCTTCTTTTAAAATCTTAATCCGAAAATTATACTATTCAAAATAAAATTCAGAAATCTGAATCACCAAATCACCAAAACAGCAACACAGAGCTGTGATTGATGAGGGACCCGAAGGCCTATGTTTCGCTCGCAAAATTTAATTCTAGGACTTTATTTTTGTTTCTGTGTTATTTTTTTTTATAACTGTGTTTTTATTTCTTTTTCTTTCTTGTAGCTTTCCCCCCCAAAACTAAATTACATCTTAGACTTTTGAAATAGCTTCAAAGCGAAAGCCTGCATTTTTCAAAATAACTCCGCCTTCTCCGAAGGTGGGGTGCTGGAGTTTATTTCAGGTTTTGAGGCAGGACGCACCTCCAGGCCACAGCGAGGGACGATGTCCAACTGCCTTGGCAAGTTTCTCCCCCGCCCCCGTTTTTGTCCTTTCACAGATGTCCACGAGGACCCCAAACTCCCCTCGGTGCTCCCTGCCAAAAGAACATGTGTTTCTGTTACAGAAAAGAACGTGCGGCCTGCCAGCCGGAGCATGGGGTCCTCTGCCTCTGCGGATTTTCATGAGTCTCAGTATTTTTTTTTTTTAAAGATTTTATTTATTTTATTTGACAGACAGAGATCACAAGTAGGCAGAGAGGCAGGCAGAGAGAGAGAGGAGGAAGCAGGCTCCCTGCTGAACAGAGAGTCTGATGCGGGGCTGGATCCCAGGACCCTGGGATCATGACCTGAGCTGAAGGCAGAGGCTTTAACCCACTGAGCCACCCAGGTGCCCCGAGTCTCAGTATTTTTACTCCCTGTGGTCGTTTCTAAGACAGACACTTGCTGCCCTCCCTGGGACTACTAACAGGTGGGTGGACCCCTGCCTTGCTCCCTGCTCTGAAGTCCTCCCCTCCTTGCTTTCCCAGTGCCCACTAGCTTGGACTCTGTGAGGCCGGCCCACAGAAGCGCTGGCCCGCACCTCCAGCCTGGCCAGGGAGTCTGAAACAGAGCACAGCAGACCATGGGTTTCTTTCTTTCTTTTTTTTTTTTTTTAAGATTTTTTTTTCTTTTTTTTAATTTGACAGAGATCACAAGTAGGCAGAGAGGCAGGCAGAGAGAGAGGAAGGGAAGCAGGCTCCCTGCTGAGCAGGGAGCCCCATGCGGGGCTTGATCCCAGGACCCTGAGATGAAGGCAGAGGCTTTAACCCGCTGAGCCACCCAGGTGCCCCAGACCCTGGGTATCTTGACAGCCGCACCACAGCAAGGGAAGGACGGCCACCCCCAACCTCTGCATGAGACTGTCCACGCAAGCAAACAAACAATGCCAAATAGGAATGCAGACAGAAGAAACCACACACACTCTGAGAGACAGAAAGCAAAAACTCAAGAACGCTCCTTTCTGGGGCTCCCACCAGCCGTGCGCCTTGTGTCCCAGAGAGCCGATCGGGCGGCGGGGTAGTTTGGAGATTCCTGTGGTCTGAACACACACCCTCCTAATCACCAAGATGTGCCTGGAAAAAAGTGGTCATACGAGAGGCCTCTGATTATTCCCTGATAAAATAACCTTGAGTCTCCGAGGCTGCACTTCCCATCCCAGCTTTAGAGAGCCCGGCTTTATTCCCGTCCACCAAAGCCTTCTGCAAATGAGGTCATCCTGTCTGTGGTCCTGGAGTCCCAGCCCCTGCCCACCCAGCCAGCGCTGCCGTGATTCCCCAGGCTCTGCCAAATGTCGACGTGGAGGACGGTCACAGGCAAATTATAGAATTTCTTTAAGTGGAAGGGATTAGTTGGCATTTGAAGCCAGTAACGAAACCTTGTTTGTCACTGGAAAATGATAGATTCTGATACGGCATCTCCCTCCTGCCCAGCTCCCCACCCATTCGCTTTCCTGCTACACAACATTTCACATCTAACTGGAAGCCTGTCCCCAATTATCTTAAAGCCTCAAAAGATGGCCTGAGTTGCCTGGACCTCATGCTGCATTCCTGATCTCTCTGTCAACACCCTCCTTTAAATTAGTGCTACTTACTATCTCATTTTAGGCATATTCCCCATCTCGCAGAGGGGTGGAGCTGGAAATCCCGCTTCAGGGATGAGAACATGAATAATCTCTTTCCTTTGTTGTGTCCGTTTCACCAAGTGTAAGAATCTCGAGTGTTGCTATTGGGCAAGACATATGTTAAAAAACTCCGCACGTTAGTGGTATGTGAGAAGTGCTTAAAAATGCCAGTTTCTGTTTCCCTTCCCTAATTGCTGAAGCTATTGTCTATCAGTTATGGGAAGGAAAAGTCCTGTTTATTATCTCCTCTGACCTTCTAGGGAGGGTAGCTCTTGGAGCTGGAGGGCTCTTTGCTGAGTGTCTGTGTCCTACAATGTATACCGTATTGGTAATGCCATATTGCTCTAGAAGGAAGGAAAGATATCTGGGTCTGGGGTGGTGGTGGGAGTTCTGGGACCAGGAAAGACATCTGTGGTGTGGTATAGCATGGAGACTTGGGAGAGATGGCCCGTGGAGTGTATGAGGCTGTGGGTTTTGGGGTGCACACTGTAAACCTTTCTACCCCCGCCTCTCTCCCTGTGCCCCGGGAATTCTGTGTTGTAATTTGTGTTATGCACTAATATTCTTGGTGCGAGTGGGTTGTGTGGTGGGCTATGAAGTCCTGTGTCTTTGTGCATCAGGATGAAGTCAGGGGTTGGCCTCCACAGAAGTGATTTCCTCCTTTCTGCTGTCTCTTTCCTGGCTGTCCCTGTCACCCTGTTCAACTCTGTCTCTCACCCACTCTCGCTTTCTCTTTGCTGATTTAGTGGTTCTGGATCATGAAGCTGTGTGTTCTTTGTGCCACATGCCTTCTAAAGAGAATAGAAGTAGGATCCCACGGAACGGAAACTCATGTATTGTGGACAATTGCGACTGTATTTCTTAACTGGAGGGCTATAATTGAGAAAAAGATGCAGCTGGGATGGAGAAATGCAGTAAGTTAAGAGTTTTCTTTGTTTTAAACTCTTTTGGAAGGGAAGGGTCTCTTGGAGAAGACGGTCAAGGAAACAGTGATAGGGTGATTTGTACTATCATGCAGTAATTCACAGGATGAGGGCAAAGCCCAGGAAAGTATTATTACATTGGAGAAGAAGAAGGTACAGACTTCAAACAAGAGGGAGGAAGGGCAGCTGAATCTCTACTCTGTGGTGGTCCCATTGTGTGTCCCTGGCTCTGTCTTGTACTCAGAGAAACCCCCTCCATCCCCGCTTTCTCAGAGGACTTGAGTGAGGATGTGGCTTTTAGATCTCCTGATGGCTTTGGATGGTATCAGGTAGAACCTGCTCTGGTACCTGGACAGTCAGAGAAAGGGAGCCCAGAGGAGGGAGGAGACAAAAGATGACGCTGGGGCTTGTAATTTTGTCTCAGGCATTTTTAAAAATTAAAATATAATACATATTTGCTTCAGGGGTACAGGTCTGTGAATCATCAGTCTTACACAATTCACAGCACTCGCCATAGCACATACCCTCCCCAATGTCCACAACCCAGCCACCCTATCCCTCCCCTTCTACCCTCTAGAAACCCTCAGTTTGTTTCCTGGGATTAAGAGTCTCTTATGCTTTGTCTCCCTCCTGATCCCATCTTGTTTCATTTTTTTCTTTCCCTATCCCTCAAACCCCCCAGTCTGCCTCTCAAATTCCTCATATCAGAGAGATCATATATTTGTCTTTCTTTGATTGACTTATTTTGCTCAGCATAATACCCTCTAGTTCCACCCACGTCATTGCAGAAGGCAAGATTTTGCTTTTTTGATGGTTGCATAGTATTCCATCGCATATATATATGTATATGTATAGATATACACCACATCTTCCTTATCCATTCATCTGTTGTTGGACATCTAGGTTCTTTCCATAGTTTGGTTATTGTGGACATTGCTGCTATAAACATTCAGGGATATATATATCATATATATATGATATATATATGATTAGATTGATGGATAGAACAGAGCCACACAGTTGATTTTGGGTGTATTTTGGTCTGTTAGAAGGAACTGCCTCCCAAAGTTTTAAAGAAAGATAAACTTATATATATACACAAAAATAAGGGTAAACATGATGAAGGAATGGAATATGACTATAAAGAGGAAAATTTATAGACTCTAAAAAAGGAATTCATAAGAAGTTGGTTGAAAAAAGAAAAAAAAAGGGAGGAATGTTATCAGGCTGGAGACTAGAGCAAAGCCATATACTAGATTTAGGGTAAATTTTGATCTGTGAGAAGAAACTGTATGCCAAAATTTTAAAGAAAGAAAAATCTATATGTATACAAAAGATAATGCTAAATACAATGAAGGGATAGAATACGACTATAACAATGAAAATTTAAAAAGATTTTTAAAAAGGTATTGATAAGATAAAATAGTTTAAAAACGTTAAAATAGGAAAGAGGAAAAAATTTAAAAAATAGAATAAGAAAAAAAATAAAATAAAAAAAAATTAACTTTGAAAGACTAAAGAATCATGGGGGAAAAGCCATGAATTCCATATGCTGTATTCCCGTATTTCTGAGGTTTTGCAGTTCTCATTGATTGGTGAACTTGGTCTTGGCTGGATGTTCGTGCTGATCTTCTGGGGGAGGGGCCTGTTGCAGTGATTCTCAAATGCCTTTGCCGGAGGGGGAATTGCACCGCTCTTGCCAGGGGCGGGGCTAAGTAATCCAATCGGGTTCGCTCTTGGGAGCTTTTGTTCCCTGAACGAGTTCCATACAGTTTTGGAGGAGGAGAATGAAGATGGCGGCCCTCTCATCTCTTACCCTGAGGAGGCGAGAGCTCGGGGCCCCACTCTTCAGTGTGCCCTCAGAGAAAAGCAGTCAAGCACTCCCGTCTCCCTGGTCTCTGGCCGCACTCCAAGCTCACCCTGCCTGTGACCGAGCGTTTCTATCTCTGGCGCGCGGCCCTATTTGGAGTCTCCAAACCCTGCAGATTCCTGCAGTGTGCTCCCATGGCACTTCTCCGCGAGGAAGAAGGAGGGCGTCTCCCAGAACCGTCTCTTTTGGGTCCCTGCTTGAAGAGCAGTGGCCTGACTATGCCTCGAATCACGTTTTAAGGTAACCCCGAGCTGAGAACTCACTCCTCGGCTCCGTCTCTGTAGTTGGCTTCCCCACTCTGACACCTGGGGGCTCTGCCACACTCAGACACCCCCTGGTTTTTTTGTGACGCTGAGGGTCCTGAGACCACACTGTCCCCATGAGGACTCCACTCCCCGTCAGCCTCTGGAGCGGTGTCCCTCAGAGGAGCAGACTTCTGAAAGTTCTGATTTTTGTGCTCTGTTGCTCTGCCGCTTGCCAGGAGCTAGCCCCTCCCCCCACAGTCTGTCTTCCCATATATTGCCTCGGATTCACTTCTCTGCATGTCCTACCTTCCAGAAAGGTAGATTTTCTAGGTAGATTTTCTGTTCCTAGAATTGCTGCTCTTCTTGTCTTCGATCTTCTGTTGAGTTTGTAGCTGTTCAGAATGGTTTGATAACTGTCTAGCTGAGCTCCTGGGACACAACGATACTGGGTCTCCTACTCCTCTACCATCTTGCTCCTCCCGATCGCCTGTCTCAGGCATTGTTAATTAATATTAGTCCTAAGCTCACTGGCCACGCCACTGATAACCTCTGGGAGCTGTCTTTGGACAGCTGATCCTGTGTTGAGCATGGAGCCCAAGGTGGGGCTTGATCTCCTGACCTTGAGATCATGACCTTAGCCAAAACCAAGAGTCAAATACTTAACCAACTGAGCCACCCAGGTGCCCCTCCAAGGTCTTTTTTAAAATAGCTGTCTGATTTTGGGTCCGAAGTTAAACTCTCAGAGTCTTAGCTTCATGTCATGTATTTTTTAGTTTCCATGACATATTTCATGTAGAAGTGTCTATGTTTCATAAACGGGCATATTTTATGCCACAGTATTATTGCACATTTTAACTATGTTGGTATGGAAGGGACCATATGATAACAAATTACTGTTATAACTTTGTCCCCAAAATATCAGCAAATAATTTTCAGAGCTTTATTAAAGCTGGAAACCCATATATTTTTTTTTCTATGAAGAAAGACTTACTGGCCAATATTAGAAAATTGCTACCTCTGGAATTTTTTTAATAAAACATGTATTAAAGAGTATGCTAATTACTATGTGCTAAAACTCTGAATACAGTGTACTCTGAATAAGAGAAATTGCTCAAAATGCACTGTAGTAGCAAAGTCTTAGCAAAGTCTTTTCTTCTCAATGTAAACAATTCCAGTATTTGGGCTGAATCACTAAAAGCATCTTTGTTCATTTTTCTCTATAGACATAATTAATGAGAGTGCTGGGAACTGGGGCTTCCACCAGATCTGATGTTAACCCCATGAGGCTAATTTTGTATTTGATGGGTCATTTCTTTAGGTCTAGAACCTTGGGTATATGATGGAGTCAAAGATATCACTCTCAGAGCCAAACTCAATGCTCCCAAAACACTGGCTTAAGAATGGGCTTAGCACTTACCATGGAAGCATGGGATAGTGGACAGATTGTGCCTGCTTCAGGGCAGACTTCTGAGTCCTGTTTGAGTTCAGAGATGGCAGACATTTTTGGTTTGAACTAGCTGGTTTAAAGCTAAACCAGGTACCTCCTTTCACAGACTTGTATACATGTATTACCTGTCTCCATTCTATACTCTGTCCATAAACCAACTCCTAGCTGCAGGCTCTAAGTCCCAAAGACCTAACCACAGCATTCAAGACCCATTGTGTCTCTACCTAATTGACATTTTCTCCTACATCTCTCTGATTTGCTTCACAATCCACACTTCTATAATTTTTTTTTTTCCCCTTAGAGGAAGCCATTTATATTTCACCTCCACATCTTTACTTACGTTCACCGGTTGGAATGTCCCCCACTCATCCTTGCCTTCTCTGCTGGCTATTTTTATCCATCATTCTGGACCCAGCTGCAATGTAACCTCCTCTGAAATCTTTCCTGTGTCCACAGTGAGGATTAATCACTCTCTTCTGTAGCCCTTTGTGTACATATCACAGTGATATGTGAACCAACTCATTCCCTCCCCACCAATATTAGATTGTGAGCTCTTTGAGGACAGTGGTATAAGATCCACCTGGATCAAGAAAACCCAGCCAGAGAAGCACTTCCTTAAGGGTGCTCTCATCTGGTTTTTTCCATCTTAAATACTGAAAAGTGCATAGATCTTAAGTGTATAGCTTGATTAATTTTCATATATACATATGCATCACTCTCTCTTTCTCTATTGGTCTCTCCCACCATCCAAATAAAGATATTCAGAACATGATAAGAATCCACAGTCTCCCTTGGATCCCTCCCACCTTATCCACCTGAGGCATCCACTATCCTTACTTCTTCTTCTTCTTCTTTTTTTTTTTTAAGAATGTTTATTTATTTATTTGAAAGAGAGAGAGAGTGAGCAAGCACAAGCAGATGGGGTAGCAAGTAGGGGGAGAGGGAGAAGCAGGATCCCCACTGAACAAGGAGCCCAGTGTGGGGATAGATCCCAGGACCCTGGGATCATGACCTGAGCCAAAGGCAGAGGCTTCACCAACTGAACCACCCTTGTGCCCCTACTATCCTCACTTCTGTCAGCATATATTAGTTTTGCCTATTTTGAACTTCATATAATAGGATTATATACTATACACTCATTTGTTTCTGACATTTTTCACTCAACATTGTGTTGGTGAGATTTATCTATGTTGTTCCATTTATCAGTGGCTTTTGTTATTTTTTTCCTGAGCAGTATTCCACAGTATAAATATACCACAGTTTATTTACATTTCTACTTTTTATGGACATTTGGATATTTCAGAGCTTTAGTTCTTAGAAATAAAGCAGCTATGAACATCCTTACACATGTACATGCTTTATTGGTCATGAGCACTATATCCAGGAGAGTTGCTGGGTTAGGGGTCATTGTGTATATTTAGCTCTAGTAAGTTCTATGAACCTGATCCCAAGTAGATGTACCAGTTCCCACACCCATCAGCAATGTATTAGTTCCAGTTGCTCCATGTTCTTGCTCAGTCTTGGTACGATCAGTCTATTACAGGTCAGCTAGTTGGGGATGGTATTGTGGTAGCTCACTATGGTCTTAATTAGCTTTTTTCCCCTGGTGACTGATAAAGCTGAGAATCTTTTCTTATGTTTATTGGGTATTTTGACATTCTCTTTTGTGAAGTGCCCATTTATGTTTTTTTAGGTCTTAGGCTCAGAACTATGTTAAAAAGGTAAGATCCACTCAGTCCAGGATTATGTCAATAACATTGCTTGAAAACCTTTTTTAATACAAGGGCATATAAAGGCATCTGAGGAGAAAACTGAGATAAATTGAACTATATCACATAATAGAGAATATAAACAGTTCACTGTATTTTAACTCAGACATCATTAGATACAATTGGTGGAAATTTCTCCTGTGACTCTAGCGAAAGCCCTTGAATCCTTAGACAATTCTTCTAACAGTGTGTCTGTCCTGTTACAAGTCTTTTTTTTTAAAATATTTTATTTATTTATTTGAGAGAGAGACAGTGAGAGAGAGCATGAGTGAGGAGAAGGTCAGAGGGAGAAGCAGACTCCCTGTGGAGCTGGGAGCCCAATGCGGAACTCGATTCCGGGACTCCAGGATCATGACCTGAGCTGAAGGCAGTCACTTAACCCAACTGAGCCACCCAGGCACCCTACAAGTCTTTATCTCTTTTTTGGGGGGTTCAAATTCTACAGACCATCTTCTACATACATTATTGTGTTTAGTTTACTTTTCGTATTGGGATCATTAGAACAACTGTCAGTTAATTGTTCTACCATTGCTCAAAGTTGGTGTTTTAAGTTCAGGAGCTTTATCAAGTCAATTCTGTTAAAAGGAGCCATCTTTTCTTCTTTTCTCCATTTAATGCTATTACTACTTCTTTCTTTCCCAGCAGGGGGCCTCTCCCTTGAGGCCTGTAGTTTCTCATCTCCCTTCATGGGCTCCCTGGCAGCTAATGGAGGATTTTACTCTTTAGCTACTTGACTTTCAATATCATGGGGCCATTGTTTATAAGTAGTTGGTGCTCAGTAATTCTTGACTTACATTCAACTGGGATTTGAGTGGTGTGGGATGTTATCTGACCTGGTGTTTTCTTGGTAGTTTTGCCTTCATGAGAGAACTTTAGGGCAAGCCATGTACCTTTGTGACTATGACTCAAACATCTCGATCTAAAATATGCAAAGCATTTCTAGCTCCTAGCTGGCTTGATAGTTCACCACCATTAATATATAGTCTTTGAATTAAGTCACTGCCTTCAGACATCTCTGCTCAGTTTATTTCTACACTATCTAGAAGTTCGAGAATACAAACTCAGTGGCATCCATTCACATTTTAGTAAAAGCTCACTTATTAGTTATCAGGCCTCAGAAAGAAGGCCCCTAAAGAATGGGATAAAGGAAGGGTGACTCCGGAGGTGGAGGCAGGATTTCACACCCAGGAGAAATGCCGAGGAAGATAGATGAGCACACTGGTCAGCCACCATAATCATGGGACCTTATTAATTCATTCTTAGAGTCAGAAAATCTGGGTACAAGTCACCCGTTGCTGTTTTTTTGCTATGCACTGTTGGATAGGTGACTTCATTTCTCTGCAACTTAGTTTTCCTTTCTGTAACATGGTGATAGTATCTCCTTGGCTTAACTCACAGGGTGATTGTGGGGACAGAATGCAATGCTGTATGTAAAAGTGTCTTATATTACCTAAGGGACTATCATGTTATATTTATCTAATAATAATAATAATTACTATTGAAGTGTGCTGAAAAACAGAGGCACCGGAGACAAATTGCTTACTTTATGATTTTACTCTGAGTTTGCATCTTATAGATGCAAAGACTAGCTGATGAACCCTTATCTATATGAAGAGTTTTACGTTATTGTGCAAGCGATAGCAGGAAGGTTCAAGTGCATGTGGAGAATGGTACAAATGAACCCATTAGTGAAAAGTTCTTATTTTTTTTATTAAAAATAAATGTAATGTATAAGGTGGCTTGCTTTATTTCTAGGATGCTGACAGTTTGGGTGATTATTCTTCCTCCATGAATTTGATAAAGTTCATTTGTTTTGGCATGGGCAGACTGAGAGCAAACTGCATTTGCTTTAGGCTTGAGAATTAAATGGGTCTTGAGTTGTTTCACTTTCCACTTTCTTCTTCCACTTGGTTGAGACATGGCTGATCTCTGGAGAACATGGGCTCTACTGAAATAGGCCAGACCTGCTTCACCAGCCTGGTTCATTTTATATCAACCAGATGAAATGTAATTGAGTGAATGAAAGAACACTACCAATTTCAGCTGAAGATATCTATCTTGTTTTGGTTATTTGGAAAAGCATCCCGCTTTTTTTTTTTTTTTTAAAGATTTTTTTTTTTTTTTTTTTGACAGAGAGAGATCACAAGTAGACAGAGAGGCAGGCAGAGAGAGAGAGAGGGAAGCAGGCTCCCTGTGGAGCAGAGAGCCCGATGTGGGACTCGATCCCAGGACCCTGAGATCATGACCTGAGCCCAAGGCAGAGGCTTAACCCACTGAGCCACCCAGGTGCCCCAGCATCCCGCTTTTGTTAAGAAGAAAGACCTATGCCGATTTCCCAGGTGCAGGCCGAATCATACAATGTTTGATCTGGAACAGACTCTACAAATCTAGTCCAACCCCCTCGCTTTATTTTTAGCGAAGTGGAGATATAAAAAGATTTAATGACTTGCTTCAGGTCCTATTCTTAGTTAGTGGCAGGGCTGTGGCTGGAGGTCAGTTTTTCTGCCCTCACAGGGCACTTTCTCCCACCTGCCATCTAAGGGCGCGCCCGTGAAAAACATTTTTACTAAACAGTTGCTTCCTTACAGACTTATGGACCAAAGATTATTGACTGGTTTTTCATCATAATGGCTTGTACTTTTAAAAAGACAAGCTTCTAGAAAACTTAATGCTTCGAGACCAGTCCCAATCTGCGCTTTTGGAGAGGTGCAGATTTTTGGCCCAGTGCCCGGTCCGTGGTGGACACTCAGCCAGCGACTGCCTGGTGCTTGGGCTCCGACGGGGCAGGCTGGGGTGTTGCCTGCAACAAGTACTCGTGTCAGAATCCCCGGGCGCAGGGCAACAAACACCGATCTCTGGGTTGGAGCCCAGTTCCACGGAGTCCTGGATTCAGTGGCTTTTACCTAGAAATATACATTATTAACACCTTTTTATTTTTTTACTTTTTAAATTTTTAATGATTTTATTTATTTGAGAGAGAGACAGAGATAGAGGGAGAGAGCATGAGCAGGGTGGAGAGGCAAAGGGAGAGGGAGGAGACTCCTGCTGAGCAGGGAGCCAGACGTGGGGCTCAATTCCAGGATCCTGGGATTATAACCTGAGTTGAAGGCAGACGCTTAACCGACTGAGCCACCCAGGCGCCCCTATTAATACCATTTTAGGTGATTTTTTTAGTGTCTTAATGTTTGAAGTCATTGCTCAGAGACCTTCCTCCTAGGTTTCTAATGCTGTAGACTGGTGGATTCCAGATGGACAGGTGGTCAGAAAATATTTCAATTTTTGTTTACACTTTTTAATTTAAAATATTACAAAGGAAAGTAAACACTACTTACACTTAGTGCATGCGTTACCCTTGCCATCATGATGCCCTGAGTGGGACCGGAAATGCCTCAGTGTGGACCGTCCACAGTGCTGGCTTTAGTGGCTTGCAGTACTGCCACAGAACATACTTTAATGCAAAGGGTCGTATCAAAGTGTTTAATTTTATAAAACTCTATGTACACACACACACACACACGCGCGCATTTTTTTAAAAAAAGAGCTTTACACATGGGATGATTAATTTTCTGTGTCAGTTTGGCTAGGCTCTGGTGCCCAGCTTTTTGGGCAAACACCAGTCTAGAAGTTACTGTGTGGGGCGTTTCCTAGATGTGATTCAAATTTAAACCAGTAGACTTTCAATAAAGCAGATTACCCTTCATAATGTGGGTGGGCCTTATCTGATCAACAGAAGGCCTTAAGTTAGAACAAAGACTGAGGTTTTCCAAAGGAGGCGTTCTCCTCAAGACTGCAGCATGGAAACCTGTGTGGGTTTCCAACGGAGTGGCCTGGAGAATTCTGATTCCACACTGCAACTTGAACCCTTATCTGAATTACCAGACTGTTGGCCTGTTCTATGAATTTTGAACTTGCCAGGCCCCACATTTGTGGGAGCCAATTCCTTAAAATAAATCTCTCTTTAAATATACTTCATTGGTTCTGTTTCTCTGGAAAACCTTGACGAATACCACACACTAGAAATTTATCATTTTGTATTGAGGTGGTGAGTGGCCATATTTTGCATGGCACAGAATTTCAACAGTGATCTTATTACAATTTTTTTTGCGTTATCAAACTTAAAGATAAGTTGCTAATTTTAATTTTTTTTTTTTTTTTTTACAAAATCACAAGTATTTCAAATTGATATCAAGTAGTCCTCCTTAGAATGCTACCTAAGGACATTTTTGAAAATATATTTAATCTATCCCTTCACATACATGTGATGTTTTGAAAATAAATAAGAAATAGTTTTCTTCCCAAATAAGATCTTGCTATGGAGAAAGAATTTTAAAGATGCAATTTTGAAACTAGATTACACTTTGTGTCCTTTTGCCTCCCCAAATGATTGCATGTTTAGTCTACAAAAACTTTTATATCTGTGTATTATAAAAGCAGAAGCAGACTTTTCTAACTTTTCTAACCTGCTTTAATGTCTAGAATTCCAGTGTTTTTTTTAACCCATTTTTGAAACATAAAAATATAGCATCTTCCGATTAGTTTATGAACAAAAATGAGTGGCATAAGGGAAGACAGAAACTTACCTGCTGAATTTCCACGAAGACTTTTGCATAATTAACATTTAACAAATAAGCACGGCCATGTACGTACAGCCAATGACATGTCCCGCCTGCCCCCCACTGAGGTATGTGTATCTGTGGTTTCATCCGTTTCAGCTCTGAATGCCCATAAAATTAAGTACTCAAATACAGGGATCTGAAGAACACAGCCTTGAGTTCAGGTATCCCCAAGATTTCCAAAAGTCATGCCAGATACTCAGTCTTTCTGCTTGTCATAAAATATTATTAATGATAATTTTAAAATTTTGTTTCATTATAAAAATATACACTATTAAGATACTCACTGAATTCTTTTTTTGTTATATTTTTAGAAATTATGCAGTGTATCTGTATAATATTGCAAGGATGTAGTTTATAAATAAATATGTGCATGCTGAACTTGAGTGCTCAAAATCTAGTTATGTTTGGGGAACGTAATTAAAGGTGTTTGGAGTACAATGCTTGGATTCTTGAAGAGTAAATGAAGCATGCCCCCATGAGGGGACTGGTCATAGCTGTAAGCCACAGGCTTTAGGGCAGTCTTTCCACTACTTCAGGACAGGAAGTAAGGAAACAATCTATGCCCAATGGAAAATCCCAAGGGGGTAAAGTGAGGCTGAGGGCAATTATGCCAACTGGAGTCTGTCCAGGAGGCTAATACCTCTCTTCTTGTAGAAATACCATGGGACTCAAAGAGGAGGAGGGAAAAGAAGAACTTGGAAGCCCATCAGGAAATACAGGAAATTTAATTTTAAAATTAGAGAAAGTTTTCATTTAATGGGATTTAGGAGAACGCTGGGTAAGTACTGTTTAAAAATGTAAAAATGTGTACAACATGGCGACCTGCCAACAAACTATAGTCAGTACTGTCTCCTCCCCCCTTATCTAGAATGGCTCTTTGTCTTTTATTTTTTCCACCTGAAATATTAAACTGGCTGGTCCATCTATTTTAGAAGACACTTTCATATGAAAAAGATACAATGTAATGGTGTGATTTTTTTTTTCCTCTTCTTCAGGATCCAACCTAGGTTTAAACTATTGAGGTCAGGTTAGGGTTTGGAGTAAAAGATTCCCTTCCTCAGCTAAGCAGCATGTTTACTATTGACAAAGAAACTATGAGGCACAAACCAGATAGGTATGGAGCCAGGTTTTTTTTAAAATGTAATTTATAATGCCAAAGTAATTACTGCCTATGAATAGACTCGGTAAGGCAGATGTGTGCAATGGCTTCCTTCAGACGCAAACAGGGAGGGATGAAGTTTTCAAAGAGTATATTGTATTTTGTTGCATAATTCTCTCCTTCATCTCAGCAAATATTTGATTATCACATAGGGAAAGGAGGTGGGGAGAGAAAGGATTTTGCTGGGCCCTTCAGATATTGGTTTGTCTTCAGAACCTCTGTGGGTTTCAATAAAGCAATCGGAGAGACAGGGATGACTTCTAATGCTTGCTCTCACATTCAGCAGATGGCATTCCTCAAGTCAAAATGTGGACCTCTTCAAGGCTTCCCCCCCACCCCAAGTTTATCTTTGGCTTGCTCCTCAGTCAGGACTGGAACAGAGGCAACCAGACTCTGAATCCCAGAGGCCCATAGACAGGGCTGCCCTTGCCTAGAGTGCGGTCTGTGGTGGAGGAAGGTGTCTATGAACACTAGTCCTGGGCTGGAGCCACCACTGTTTGCCCCTGGATTATTGCAAAGTCCCTCAGCTGGTCTCTCTGCTTCCACAGCGCCTGGTAGAGTCTATTCTAGGCACACAGTTCTAGTTCAGATCATATCCCCCCTTAATGGCTCCCCAGTTCACTCAGAGTAAAAGCCAAAATCCTTTAAAGGTCTTCAGAACCCTACAGGATCTGGCTTCATATTCTTTCTCATCCCATCTCCCTTAAGCACATCATTCTAGCCACACAGGGCTCCTGGCTCTGTCTCAAACATGCCAAGGAGAGACTTTCCTCTTAAGGCTCCTTCTGCTTAGAATGTTCTTCCATGGCATAGCCATATAAATTGCTCTGTGTCCCTCCCCCTCTTTGGACCTCTGCTGACCAGACCTTCAGATATGACATTGAAATACTCTGCTTTATTGTGTATTAAAGAACAATCACTACTTGACATACACAGGCATTTATTTTTGTGTTGTACAGACATGCTTACTAGGGAAGCTCCCGTTGCATCCATTCCTATAAGGACCTCTTGACAAAGTGGTTATTTGCTAGTTTAGGTTATAAATGCATTTGAATGTCATAAAACTGCATTTCTTTATTTTAAATAAAGGCTGTAACATTCCTTCAATCCAGGGTGGATATGGGGGGAAGTTATTTTAAATAAGTGAGGGCTTTCTGTGTAGGTTCTTGGGGACGTATTAGATGATTAGAGTTTGGCAAATCTCCAGAATATCAGTTGCTATGGACTGGAATCGTGTCCTTCTATAATTCATTTTTTGGAGCCCTAACACCCAATGTGATTGTATTTGGAAATAGAGTTTTAGGAGCTCATAAGGATAGGGTTTAGACCTGATAGGACTGGTGTCCGTTAAGAAGAAAGCTCTCTGCCCATCTGCATACACCAAGGAAAGGCTATGTGAGGACATAGAAGGAGGAGGTCTGCAAACCAGAGACGTCTTACTAGAACTGAATCATCTGTCTCCTTGATTTTGGACTTCCCAAGCTCCAGACTTTGAAAAATAAATTTCTCCTTTTTAAGCCACCCAGTCTATGGTATTTTGTTATGGCAGCCTGAGCCAACTAAGACACTGGTTCACCACAACAATGTGAAATGATCAGATTATCTTGAGGAAGTTCTGGATGCCCATCTGAACCTGCAGAGCTAGTATTGCCAATACTGTTGTCTCTACCTTTAAGGAATGGGCATCTTTATGGGCAAGGAGAAGACAAAAGAGGTCATGTGAAGTGATTTCTTAGAGGGGGCTAAATTTTCTCTTTACAAAAGGACAATGTATTTGTTCTAGGAAATTTAATACAGAAGTGAATGAGAAGAAAAGAAAAAAAAAGACTATTATTTTCAGAGACAGCCATTGTTAACATTTTATTGTCTTTCTTTTCAGTCTTTTTTTCCATGTAGACTTAATGATTCTAAGTGTCTTTGGTATTTCTGGTCTCTTCTCAGTGTCCTAGCACAGTGTAACTACTCACAAACATCCCACCTTCCTGCTATAGTTGCTTGGAGTTGTAGTTTTACCCCCTTATAATCTAAACCAGTTATTGTTATTGTTTTGTTATAGTTTATAGTCAGTAGTAATTATCGTTAATTTCATTTATGGTTATTAACACATCTTTTGTGTGTATTATTCACTGTTGGGGTTTTTTTTTTTGTATGTTTGTTTCTTTTTTTACTTTTATTTCATGTTCTTCCTGTGGTTTCATCTTTCTCTTTGTTAAAGTACATTTTTTTAAAGATTTTATTTATGAATTTGACAGAGTGAAACACAGCAAGAGAGGGAACACAAGCGGGGGGAGTGGGAGAGGGAGAAGCAGGCTTCCCACTGAGCAGGGAGCCTGATGAGGGGCTCAATCCCAGGACCCCGGGTTCATGCCCTGAACCAAAGGCAGATGCTTAATGACTGAGCCACCCAGGCACCCTGAAGTGTATTCTTTAATAGTTGTTTTAGAGAGTGTCTATGGGGCAGGGGGAATGCATTCTTGTTCTTCTATGATTGAAAAAATATTTACTTTGCCCTTATGCTAGAACAAGTGATTAACTGAGTATAAAATTCTAGATTGATACTTATTTTCCCTTGGCACTTGGCAGGCACGTCAGCACTGCCATAGCTTGGAAATTATCTCAGGTGTTACTTCTTGGTTATTTGTGTGTAATCTGTGTCTTCTCTCTGGCCCTTTTTGAGATTATTTCCTTATCCTCCATGTCCTGCTAATATGGGCTTCTTCTTTATTGGAGAACTTTATTGTTCTGAGAACTCACATCTCTCTTCCACTTTGAAATTCTCAACAAATATCACTTTGGATATTGATTCTTTGTTAGTTCCTTCATTCCGTACTTTGTAGATTCCTACTTGTCAAATATCAGAGACTCTAATTCTCTTTTACATATTTCTTAGCTGTCCTATTTTTTTTTAAAGTAAGTTTGTCTTTCTGTGTCATATTCAGGGTGATGTCCTCAGGATGAATTCTCTCCTTAGCTGGGAACAGTCCAGAATTTATCCTGTCATGGCATTTTATTTCAATAACCCTAATGTATTTTTCAGGCTTAATTGATCATTTTTCATAGCCTCTTATTCTTGTTTGATTTCTGCTTGCTTATTAATTCCTTGTACTTTTTAATGGACATGACAGCTTCATCTATCCTCTTTACTGTACTTAATTTAATAGTCTTCAACTGATATAAAATAAGTTTCATATGGGGGAAAGATGTGTTTGTGGGTTTTTTTTGTTGTTGTTTTGGTTTTTTTTTTGCTGTCTTTTTGGCTCATTTCCCCATGCATTTGCAATTTTTATTTCTATACTCATTTTGAGTAGAGGGGGCTTTAATTTTGTTTGCATTTCTCTAGTGGTTTTGCGGTTTCCTTCATTCAGCTCTCTGGGTCCCCGAGTCAGAGCCAGGTCCAGTAAAGGCAATTGTAGGGATTCCTGCCTTAGGGTGTGTTGAGAGTAGAACTGTGTCCTCTGAGAAGATATGTTGAAATCCTAATCCTGGTACCTATAAATGTGACTGACCAAAGCCACTCTAGCCCCTGACTTCAATCTGTGAGCCTGGCTTATGACCCCAATCCCCTGTTACCCTGAGTGAACCCAGCTTATCACTCCATCTTCTGTACCCTGAATGAGACAAATACCTAACTGTTGCTCCCAAGGTTGAACTGAGATTCTACCAGTCCTGAGATTTCAGTCTCATCTAGCATTTTGCTATTCTGTCCCATCAGCAGTCCACACATGTACTTATCTTACTGTTGAACCAGGTATCTTTTAATTTTACTTTCTCAAATTTTATCAATGATTTTTCCCATTCAGAGCACAAGGAATGAACGATGAGACTTTTTGTGGCTTCCTGGCCAGAAGTGGCTTTTGTTCATTGGTAAACTGAATGTAGTTGCTTTTTTTCCTACTTGACAAAAGCAACATCAGTATTGTTCCATGCTATTAGAAACTCTTTATGAGCATAATGTCTAACGGCTGTGTAATATTCCATCAAATGTAAGTGTGGTCATTCTTTAAGGAGATAATTTACAGTGATAAAAACCTTTGCCATGAAATATCTCACTTTACAGCTTGAGGAATCATTCAAAGCATCTTAAGGCAGAGGTGTTGGAGTGCTGTGGGTCCCCCATTTTATGTTTCAGTTGGAGTGGAGGCAGTGAAGTTCAGTGACTGACCTAAGAGAAGTGTCTCTACTCGGGTTCTAAATTTCCTGAGCGAGGAGCAGTTGAGAGAGGCTTCACAGTCCACTGAGCAGTGTAAGTGGTTTCCATGGAATTTCATTTGGTTTCAAATATAGCCTCAGGTTATGTGCTGTGAAGGAAGTTTTGACATTTTCAATGATTGTAACTTGAAATCCAAAATATTTTCCATTGGAAATGAGAAACAGGCAACGAACAAACTGTGTTCTTCCACAATAGCTAGGATTCTGTTTTTGACATTCAAAGCCTTCTCCTGAGAGTCTAACAGGGAACCCTGCAAGACTCCTTTGCTCCCTTTCTTGAAAGTGACACTGAAAGCATTGTATTTGGGAGACCAGTGTGAGTTTCTACCTATTTCACAATAGCATCTATCTTAGAAATGTGTAGGGCGAGCAGCATTCTGAACCCACTTCATAGAGTGAAAAAGAGAATGAAGACGTGATTCAAGAAATGTTGCCCCATTAAGGGATTTTATTGAGAATTGTACTTTTATCCATAGGTTGAGAAAAATAATTTCACTATCTCAAATTATGATATTGCAAAGGCTGGCAGGGACTTAGCTGTCTTAGACCAGCTCTCATTTGATTTGCGAATCCCTTCTACCTCCCCAAGAAGTGGTTATTAAACTTTTGCTTGACTATGTCATTATAAGGAAATGTTACTTATGAGAGCAGCTTATTCCATTGTTAGACACAATAATTGTTAGAAAATTTTTAATATTGAGAAAAAATCAGTCTTCCCATTTGTTCTAATTTCCTGTCTAGAGCCACAGAATAAATCTAGAATTTCTGCCATTAGCAATCTCTTGATTACCTAAAGATATTTCATATAGGCTCCCCAGATCTTCCTTTCTTTAGGTAGTATATCTCAGTTCCTTCACATGTTTCTCATATTTCTTTAACTTCAGCTAAAGAGATAACCCAGCTTGAGTCTGGAATCAGGTTACAGATGGTGTCTTAAAACACAATGTGGGGACACCTGGGTGGCTCAGTTGGTGAATCTGCCTTTGGCTCAGGTTGTGATCTCAGGGTCTGGGGATAGAGCCCCATATCAGGCTCCCTGCTCAGTGGGGAGTCTGCATCTCCCTCTACCTCTGCCCCTCCCTCTTCCACTGCCCCTCTGCCCCACTCATGGTCTCTCTTTCTTTCTAATAAATAAATAAAATCTTAAGAAAAAAAACACAATGGGAAGCCAGCTATGTCAAAGTCATGCAAGAGCCGGTAACAAAATAAAATTCAAAATCAGAGATCATTAATTAGGAGGGATTTGGTGCCAGGAAGTTGCCACAGAAAAAGGGTGAAATCTGAGAAAAAAATTTAGTAGAAGATTAGAGTCTAATACTTAAGATGATGGCAAATAGTGGGGTGAATTCCAGAGAAAAGGGATTGGATAGGACAAAGGGTAAGAGTCAGCTTCGAAGAGACTCTACAGAATTAGGGAAGGGGCAGCTTTCTGGAGGCTAGACAAGATATCATCATCCAAGAGAACAGCACTACCTTTTGTTACTTGCCCGGCCTGCTTCTTAGTGGGAAATAGATGTGGCCTTTGATAATATGAAATGACTTTGTGGTTCTTCATGATCCTATCCTCTTCCCAAAGTACTTGAGTCTAAGTCACTTGATTCACATCTAGTGGAAAGCCTGCAGAAGAGCAAAAGTTGCCTTCAGCAAGTGCTGCAAAATCCTGTACACATATGCTTGGAGTTTCTTGCAGAACAACTAGATATCATTGTCAATGGGAGCTTGTGTCTAGCAGCTCCTTCTACCCCTTACCTGTATCACAAACGAAGATCCTAAAGAAAAGTGGTCTGAAAAAAAAAAAAATCTAAAACTAATGCCTTTCAATTTTAAATAAAGTATTCTCCTGATCCAAGCCTCATTTCTTCCAGTTGAGCTCAATTTCCTTCAAACTGATGCCTGTGGACTTAGGCTACTGTTGAAACTTCTCTCCATATCCATTCTTTTGGGTTGAGCTTGCTCGGACCATGAGCAAAGGAATGTGAATTTGCAATTTCACCGTGGTTAGCTTGACCTTCTTATTGGGAAGTCAAGCAGCTTTGGGCTGAAATTCTGGCTGTGTCATTTCTAACCATAGACCTGGCTTTGGGCGAGTTTCCTCATCTGAGACTCAGTTTGCTCCTCTGTGAAACGAGGATAATCATGATTTATGTGATTTAAGTGACATAATGGCTGTATTTACACAATACCTAGCACAGAACACATGCTTTATAATGTAGATTTTAAAGTTTAGTCCAGTCACAAAAACTTAAACTTAAGTTTAAGTTAAGTTAAGTTAAGTTAAGTTTATTAACTTAAGTTTAATAATTGTCAAATGATACATGAATGGCCAGCACCTATGGTGAAAGCTATGTATCTATTGATCAAAAATGTCTTCTATAGTATTGTGAAAATTATTTATCTAGGTTGAGGGGCCAGTCAATACATATGAATTGATTTCGTTCTGTAATTTACATGTTAATAATAGCACCACTAACAGGGAAATCTGAGGGACTAGAGTTGTGTAATATATATATATATAAATGTTATCTTCTTTAATTTTCACCATGTACCTATGAGGTTGGCATTATTATTCTTTTCTTTTAAGATTTATTTATTTATAAAAAAAATTAGAGAGAGAGAGAGTGCATGGGGGGGGTGGCGCTGGAGGTAGGATTGGACAGAGAGAGAGAGAGAGAGAAGCAGACTCTTCACTGAGTGCGGAGGCTGACATGGGGCTGGATCTCACCACCCTGAGATCATGACCTGAGATGAAATCAAGAGTCGGACACTCAACCGATTAAGCCACCAAGTGCTCTGGTATCATTCTTTTTGAAGAAGAAAGTAAGCACAATGAAGTTCAATGACTTTTCCCAAAGCATATCCAACTAGAAAAGTAGCTGAGCTCACATTTGATCCAGACGTAACTTCAGTGGGGGTGTGGGAAAGATTTGAGGCTTCTTTGTAGGTTGTCCGTTCCTAAGAGAGTTTCCCCAGGAGAGCAGATTCCCCTGGGTCTGGGACAGCAAGGTCAAGATCCAAAATAAGCAAACGGTGAGAGCCATGGGGGGAAGGATATGATGCGGAGGGGCAGAAATGGCAGTCAGGGCAAAATGGCCTGGAGGCAGGTAGGAAAGAGTTTGTGCATGTCCAGGATACCTCTCTGCTCCAGTATGAATGGAGAACCAATGTCAGCCAGGTGTCTAGAGGAGGTGTTCCTGTAGGACCTGAGCCACCAACATGTGGCTCCATAAAGGTGGAGACTTTGTCTTTTCATGCTCTGAGTTGTACACTTGGTCTATAATGGGTGCCCACTAAACAATTGTTGCATATACAAACGAATGAACAATTAAAATATTTTTTCTAAAGACCATAATTGTGAAATGGAGGAAGGCACTGGCCCAGGACAGAAGGACTGCATGTGCTGCTTGCTCATGTGGTGGGCAACCTGCTTAATACTGTTGAGGGAGGTAAGGAAACAAGGAGTGATGTCTCCTATGGCCTCAAACAGAAGCGTAATGTAGGTATGAGGTTTATTGTCTCTTTTAAAGCTTCAGTTTGTAAGACAGGCTCTGATAAGCTGGTTTTTCCCCCCTTGTTGCATCCTTGACCTCCACAGTAGGAAAACAAAAGCAAAAACAAAAACAAAAAACCCTTAATACAAATTTAAATCTTTGAGTGGGAGTGGCATTCTTTAACAAAGCCAGAAATGATTCCATCCAACTGGCAAAAAGAGGAAAGAAAAGAGCTAAACCTATTGAAACACGTATCTTTACTGGGGATTTCTTCTGCATTTGCACCAACTGTAGTCTAGAAGCCCAGACATGTCTAATTGCATTAAGAAGAGCCAAATTCCATGTTAATTCCCAAGAGTCTCTCTTCCTCTAGGCTACTTAACATTGGCCGCCATTTCTTAAACTGCATTTATGTTTAATGTCTCCTTGGTCTGTCACTACTTCTTACACATGCATCAGCATGGTGGGTTTGGAGTGAGGTGGTTGGGAAAGTGGGAGATGAAGGGATGGAAAAGGTTGTTTTTGAATGGAAGAACTTGTTGGCCAGTTTATCTTACCTTTTACCCTCTCGTTTTCAACCTGGGGTCTTATCTTTAATATCCAATGGTTTTCGTGAGTAGGACCTTAATACTTCAAATGTGTATTATAAATTGAAGAATCTTTAAAATTTTCTTTTATTATGTTCCTTAATCACAAAAACCTTTTCTTTATTTTTTCATGCCCAACACATAATCAATGGAACAGACAATGTAAAAATGTTTTTAAAAAGTTGTCCCAGGACATCATAAGGTGGGGCTGCCTGTCACTGGCATATATTTAACTAGAATATTAATGAAGGGAAAAGCCTCAGTCTTATTGTGGTTAACACAGTTTTTTAAAACTTTCCAGCACAAAACAACATGTTTTGCATTACTGCTTACCCCCTTGAAGGAAACGGTTGTTTTAAGGGGACATCGTCAGACCGATCTCATTGTGAACCACCATGGCGACTCACATATCTTCTAGAAATCTGAAATGCTTTAAACACATCCAAATATTTGGATTTCCATGTGCAGATCAGCCAAAGCCTGCTCTAGTCACAGAATGAGATTAATTATTTACCCGAGGTCTCTGTTAATTACTAAAACAAATGATTTACCACCTCTTTTGGATAGGCATGGGGGTATATAATTATGGATATTGGAAACTGCATTTTGTCATCTATGATTTTAGATGTTTCTTTTTCCTTCTCTAATAGACAGAAGGGGCCTGAACATTCTAGTCTTTTACTGACATTTTATTCCTCTGCCCAATTCATTAGCCAGAGTTGGGGCGTAGATAATCCCATGTGGGGCTGGAGTAGGAGTGGGCATCCTGTCCACACCTCCATTCACCTGTGTGCTGAGAGGCCACTTCTTGGGTCACCCAGGGGCTCTCTGCTCAAGGACTTTTTTTCCTGGCTGTGAAGTGCTCTTAGGGTCTGTGGGGCAAACTGGAAGGTCTATTGAGTTAATTCCCCGAAGCAGCCTCCACCAATGAAGGATGAAGATTAGGTGGATAAAAGCCACAGCCTCCTTGCTCTTCAGGATAACTCAGTGTGGGGAATTCTCCCAGCATCCCTGGAGGGAGTTAGCTTCAGGTGCTAACCGGCTATATAAAGCCCCCTTTATGCTTCTTCCTTCCCCGCAACATTTCTCAAACTCCAAACTGGTGATTCTCGCCCTTGAATCTCATAATCTGCCCCTCGAGGAATCCAGAAATCCTTAGGAAAAATAGCTGAACTGATACTGGGATTCAAGCAGAATACATCTGAGTAATATTGAACCAGCCCCGGCTTGTCAAGAGGCAGCTCTATGCCTTTCTTTTCTTTTTTCTAGACTTGGTTAGAGTGTTTCCAGGTTCATAGCAAACTTGCACGGAACGTATGGATGGTTCTTATATACCCTGTGTCCCACAGGCACGTCTCCCCCACTATCAGCAGCTCAAATCCGAGCAGGACATTTGTTACAATGGACAAAACTACATGGATGTATCTTCATGTCCCAAAGTCCAGAGTTTACCCAAGAGTTCCTTCTTGGTGTTGCTCATTCATTCTATGGGTTTGGAGAAATGTATAATGACATGCCTCTACCATCCTCTCTGCTTTTCCTTAAGGACAGAATGCATGCTTCCAAAAAAAAAAAAAAAAAAAAAAAAAAACCACCCCCCAAAAAAACCACCTCTAAATTAATATTTAAATTTCACTCCTGTAGCTTTCTGTCCTGAGTGGCTGCCGGGTGGGAGCGCCTGGTGATAATTTGCTGCATTTCCTCTGCGTGGCAGGGGTGGGAAAGCCGTCCCTAGGCAGGTTGCTGAGGGTGGCTGTGCATACCTAAATGTGTAGGTATTGTCATCTGCCCTGGGATCCTTCTACGAAACCGACTATGTAAATCTTATCTATTATTATTACTAATAATTACCCACAGCTGTAACGGTGAGAGAGCTTGTGTGCCAGGAGTCCTCCATGTGAGCCTCCTGGGCTCTCGGGTTCCGTAGCGATGTGAACTGCAGTGAACTTGTCTTGTCAGACTGCATCCCACACAGAGCACAAAATCCCCATTGCTCAGAGATGCTGGCCTTTTGTGCTCTACTGCAACTCAATCCTCATTTGCACTTCCGAGAAGTGACCCCCCCTTTCTTTTTTAAAATGTAGAATGGAATAATCAGCTATAGTTCTTGGTGGGAGGTCCCCTGTGTTCTGCCCTAGATTTTCAATCTGGCTGTCAGGCCAAACTGAATTGTAGATGGAGGAGGGGGTTTTTTGTTTTTTGTTTTTTGAGGTTTTTTTGAGGGGGGAGGGGAAGGGAGGCTTGGCTATTTTCTTTTACTTTTTCTTGTTTTTTTTTTTTTTTTTTTTTCCCTTCCTTTCCCCCACTTCTTTTTTCTCCCCTGTAAATCACAGTGCTTGCTGCTCCACAGTTTCAGAAACTGGAGGTGCTCCCTGCTGGTCTACAAGCAGCGGCTCCTCTCCCTGCATTGACAGGGAAGTGACAGCCTGGGACACAGGAGCCTGAGCTCGCTGCATGGCTGAAGTCCCCTCGATTCCTAGTACCCATCTGTTTACTACCTGTGAGTATAGGAAGCATTGTGGAATTACACATACCATTCTTCTTTCCTCTAATTTTTTATTTGACAGACAGAGATCACAAGTAGGCAGAGAGGCAGGCAAAGAGAGAGGGGGAAGCAGACTCCCTGCTGAGCAGAGAGCCCGATGTGGGGCTCGATCCCAGGACCCTAAGATCATGACCTGAACCAAAGGCAGAGGCTTAACCCACTGAGCCGCCCCTCTTACTTCCTCTTAAAAGTTCCTCTTTGTCTTACTTAAAGCGATTTTGATTGGGTGCTATTGTGTTTGTCCTTTAATTCACTTTCTCAATCATAGACCTCCCTTACTGACTATAAGGGCCCCCACTCTGGGCCCAGTATCCTACCTGGCACTTAAAGAATGCTCAGCAAATCCTTGCGTGGAAGGAGCAAACACTGACAATGCTAGACAGAATCCTAGCTATGACGAGCTCCACTGTTCTCACCCCGTAGATGAGAAAAACTAGAGCTCAGTGAGGAAAATGACTTCTTAAAAGTTGCAGGGCTAGGGGACCCCTCCTACACTGTTGTTGGGAATGCAAGCTGGTGCAGCCACTCTGGAAAACAGCATGGAGGTTCCTCAAAAAGTTGAAAATGGAGCTACCCTATGACCCAGCAATCACACTGCTGGGTATTTACCCTAAAGATACAAATGTGATCTGAAGGGGCACGTGCACCCGAATGTTTATAGCAGCAATGTCCACAATAGCCAAACTATGGAAGGAACCTAGACGTCCATCAACAGATGGATGGATAAAGACGTCGTAGTATATATAGTATATATAGTAGTATATATAGTAGTAGTATATATATATATATATAACGGAATACTATGCAGCCATCAAAAGAAATGAAATCTTGTCATTTGCAACGATGTGGATGGAACTAGAGGGTATTATGCTGAGTGAAATAAGTCAATCAGAGAAAGACAATTATCACATGATCTCCCTGATATGAGGAACTTGAGAGGCAGAGTGGGGGGTTTGGGGGGTAGGGCAAGAAAAACTGAAACAAGATGGGATCAGGAAGGAGACAAAGCATAAGAGACTCTTAATCTCACAAAACAAGCTGAGGGCTGCTGGGGCAAGGGTGGTAGAGGGAAGGTGATTGGGTTATGGACATGTGAGTGCTGTGAAATGTGACAGCCTGACGATTCACAGACCTGGGGCAAATAATACATTGTATGTTAATAAAAATAATTAATAAAAAAAAAGTTGCAGGGCTAGCTAAGATACAATAAGAAACCACAAGGGAAGTTAAGTGTTTTAAAACTATGACATTCCTCAGAAATACAAAGTGTACTGCTTTTCTTCTGGTGGTAAACTGGGTGAGATGTCAGTGTGCTGAGGTGGGAACAGATAGGAACCTAGACAAGTTACCCATCCCCAGAGGTGTCTAATGTCCACTGCAGGCCCTACAACAGTTTTTACCAAGCCTAGCAGACTACACTGGCCACCTTCCTGGGATTTTTTTTTTTAAAGGATTTTATTTATTTATTTGACAGAGATCACAAGTAGGCAGAGAGGCAGGCAGAGAGAGAGAGGGGGAAGCAGGCTCCCCGCCGAGCAGAGAGCCTGACTCAGGGCTTGGTCCCAGGACCCTGGGATCATGACCTGAGCTGAAGGCAGAGGCTTAAACCACTGAGCTACCCAGGCACCCCTTTCCTGGGATTTTAACAGGCTCATTTCCAGGGCAGGAGAGAAGCACCCCTGATTTTTTTCTTTTCAGCCCTATTTCCCATTCTGATTCCATTCCAGGCAGCTGCATATTCGATGAGCTGTCTTTCAAACAACAGCTCCTTCAAATGGCTGCTCACTTCCCAGGCAGTTATATTTTTATTGACTGCCTCCCTACGTGATGTGGGGCTAATGTGTTCTGGACAAATACTGGTTTCTATGAAATATGGTTGGAGAAGTGGTCACCCATCTCTGGGGCGGACTAAAGGCGTGGAAGGATATTAAAGAAACTCAGGAGGCTGACGGTGTGCAAAAGGGAGAAGTGGCTTCAGTCAGGCTACTTTATTGGGTGAGGTGGGGTCTTGGGATTCAGATTAAGGACCAGGTGCCAAGGCTTAGAATGCCAATTACTGAAGGGAAAATGCATTTGCTGTTACTTCAGTCTGGTAGACTCTAGACAGACACATGTAATGACGTTGCTGTACCCATAAGCCGGGTATGTGCTGAGGAGCTCAGTTTGGTTTTGGGAAGGCATTCTTCTTTCAAAGATTTCCCCCCTCTTTTCATTAGTGTTTCCCACCAAAGAAATGTTAATAAATGCTTGCTTTCTCTTTTCTTTCTTTTTTTTTTTTCAATAAATGCTTTTTAAAAAGCCCAATATCTGTGGTCAAATACATATTTAGTTTTTAAATTTATTTTCATTTTTTTAAAAACATTTTATTTAGTTAGTTGAGAGAAGAGAAAGAGAGCAAGAGAGAGAACACAAGTAGGGGAGCAAGGGCAAAGGGAGAGGGAGAAGCAGTCTTCTTGCTGAGCAGAGAGCCTGACATGGGGCTCAATTCCAGAAACAGGGATCATGACCTGAGCCGAACTGAGCCACCCAGGCACCCATCAAATACATCTTTAAAAGGAAGGATTTGATACCATAAAATGGTACCTTTCTTCATCTTTGCTATGGGAGTGTTCTTTGGGAATTTCCAAGAGCAGCTATTGTTTGTTGAGTATCCCAATCTCATAGAGTAGTTTTGGGGGGAGTATGTCAGAGGATTCTAATTCTGAGAGACACACCTTTGGAAATGATCTTTTGGTGTTCTCCCAGGGTTCAACCATTTGTGATTTGATTGTCTCCTTGGCTTCCTTGGGTAAAGGTTTTCCTGTCTTAAAACACAATTTTTTTTCCCTATCTTGAGAATTAAATTTTCCTGAAAACTTTTCTACCCTGCTTGTCTTCTTGGCATTTATCAGAATGAGCAGATCCGTAATAGTTAACAGCATGGTAAATTTAGATAAATCTAAATATTATTTGGAATTTGAAGAAATGAACATCCGGGTAGGTCAAATAATTTATCCAAAGTCATGTTGCTATTTCCTTCCTTAGGGCATTCAGATCATCTTGGTGGAAAGATCATCTTCCCAAGAGCCAGTCTGACCCAGAGATCTAAGTGCCTTTGTGTAAACTCAGCGAGAGTGATGCTCATTCCTGATAAATTTTTGATCTTATGGAGGAGCTCTGAGAAAATGTTTTTGTTTGTTTGTGTAGCCTTAATTCCTTTTGCCTCTTGAGCAATGCAGAAACTGAAATGTCAAAGAGGAGGAGGAAGAGGAGAGAGAGAGGGAGGAAGAGAAGGAGGAGGAAGAAGAAGAGGAGGAGGGGGAGAAGGAGGAAGAAGAGACAAAAGAAGAGGAAGAGGAGAAGATCACAGAAAAGCTGGGCTCCTCCGAATAATGAACCCACTTTTTCCATAGCTCAACTGCTGGGACTTGAAGACCAGGAAAGTTTTCACCTGCATGATGGAAAATGCCAGGCTGAAAGAGAGAGTTCTGTTCCACTCCTGCTAGGTAGGAGGCCATCCCAGTGTAAACTTCTTTCTTGGCAGAAAGAGGAAGAGCCAGAAATATTGGCTTTTCAACTTTGCTATCAGCAGTTGCTTTGGGAGGCTACAGTGAGATTTGGTTTAGTTTTTTAGTTTTCAAATGAGTGATTGCCATAACTCTAAGACGGTCAGAGAGAAAGCAGCTTGGGGCAGAGATAGGGACAGATCTCACATGGTTGTCACTCCTTCCCAAGGAAGACCCAAATAACTTAAAGTCCATCAAAATAGGATTCCCCAAAGTGCATCATCAGGAAATATTTGAGGATGAAGTTTTGTGTGGGGAGTTTGATTATAAAAGACTTTTGACTGGACAATACGACTCAACGTGGGAGAAGTCTATCACAGACAGTGTTATATTAAATTGGAATGGTGTGTCAAGGGCTTTTCCCACTGTCCAGAAAAGCAAAATGTCTCCAATGTATAACATATAATTCAGAAGTAGGCACACATGCTCAATGCATGTGCCTTACACCATTAGCTCGTTCAATTTTGTAACACCAGCACTTAGCACAGTGGGTTGCATGAAGTAGAAACTTAATGATATTTGTTGGATGAAAAACTTACTAAAGTTATTAAAGTTCTGATGTTGCAATGTCCTGGTTTAGAGATGGCTAAATCAGCTTAAGGACTTTGAGCCTCTCCTTTTGACTCAAGTCTCCTACTAAAAATCTGATAATTTACTGCCCTTTTGTTGTTCAATACAGGAATCTGGCAACCTTAACACCTGTGCAATTATAAAGATAAACTTGATGTTCCAAAGCAGTTGAAAACAATGGGGTGACCACAATGGCCTCTTCTGTGTGACAGAGAAGCAGCTCCAGGAAAGGACCTTGTTGGCTGGACTTGCAGCAACTGTTTGATAAACTGGTTACTGGAGACGTTGCAGCCAGATGCCTGGAGGAGAAACTCATCTGTGATGTGGTTTTGAGAACATCCCGGTTTTTCATGGTGTTTCCTCCTCTGAATTCCAGTTGCACCTTCTTTGTACTTTTCTTACATCATCTCACTTGGGAAACAGCAAAGGGTTATGGGGTCAGAATTCCTGGATTCAAGTTGGTTTGCTGCTCCCTTACTGTCGAGGGCCCTCAGGAAAAGTCACTGGACTGCACTGAACTTCAAGGTTCTATCCCGGTAAAATGGAGATGATGGATCACCTTATCTTGTAGCATGTGTCTAAGGATTAAGCAAAATATTAAATGAGGAAATACTTGTCAAATCACGAAGTGACTTACAAATTATGGGAGCATCTCCTTTTATACTTACATTTAGATATTCCTGCTGCTGCTCACCCTTTAAAAGCAGGAAGCTAGAGATGATCAGTTTTTCTTTTTATGTCACAGTACCTAACAGGGGCACTTAAATAAAGTAATTGAAGTATTGAATCAGTACCCTGATAGGATTAACAGATGAACCAGCCTTAAACTGAGAGCAATCTCTCTTTGTCAGCTCTGACAAACTTAGAGCAATAAGGAGGGGGCCCTCCAGAGACTGGGGAGGTTGGGGACATGTAGAGGTGGAGGAGAGAGTAATATAGAGGAAATATAGTATGTACATTGGTAGATAGATAGATGGACAGATGGATGCATAGTAATAGAGAGGAAAGTGATATCAGAGGTTTGGGAAGACAACCGCCATCTTTTCCTACAAGGACTTATAGGAGAGAAATAGCTGGGAGGCCAAATGAAGGTGCTGAGAATATGAATGCCTTCTTTCATGGACGCCAAGCTGCATCTAAACCAATCAGGAACAACAGCACTGGCTTGAAAACACCAGACTTAAAACCCAGCAGTGCCAAATAAAAGTAATAACCTGAAGATTTGAAAGAACCAAATGCCTGATCCTCATGGAAGTGTGAAGGAGAATTATAGGTCCGTTAGGTAAGGTAAGCTCTTATGTTCTATCCAGCTAAGGTTAAGGGATACAATGGGAGAGTTGAGGAAGCTCCCCGTCCCCCCCCCCCCCGCCTTTTTTTCTGGGTGAGCTCCAGCTGTATTTGAGGGCCAAATATGTATTTGGAAGATCTGGTGATTTTGGAAAACAGTAAAGTCATGTAAATATGTTCTTAGTTTACAATGAGGTTCAACATGTGAAAGAGTTAGTTGCTTAAGTGTTCTCTCATTCTCAAGGCAACCCAGGAATGGTTTAACTTTTGATGACAGTCACTCCAGGAAGCTCTGGACTAGGCATTATGGGCTCCATTAAAGTGTGTCCTGGCCCCGTCTGTCTGACCAGCCTTTTCCTCTTTCTACTGAGTCTTTTTTCTGTATCTGCTGTATTATGCTTTGTGTCTGAGGTTGGCATCTCTGCCTGGGAGTTCTCTCATTGTGGGTTTGGGTGTGGTTTGCAAAGACAAAGATGAACATTAGTGCTGGCTGTCTCCCAAGTGATTCTTCCAATGGCAGGAGAAAAACACCTGTGGGAAAGTCATTGAAGGCTCATCAGGACCCAGAGGGAGTAAGTATGTCTCAATACTTCCTTATCCAAGCTTTTGTTCCCCTCTAGGCTCTCTGTATCCATGATTCTCACAAGATAATCACTCTTCTTGGTTGGTCCCAAAGGCTAATCTTCTCTTGACATTAAGCCACTCACGTTGCCATCATTTGCTGTGTTGTTTCTGCATCCATTTGTGTGTTGAGCTAATATCTTCTGTCTTCAATTATAAGTTCACAGCCATGAAGATCACCTTTGATTTGATTGTATCTATCATAATGAGCATCTTGAGGAGAGTGACAAAGGCTTATTCATGATTATATCCATGGGACCTAGAAATGGAGCTACTGCTCTGGTACCAACCACACATGGCTGTTGTTCAATAAAGATTTGGAGGATAGGAAATTGAATAATGCCAGGCTTATATATGTGCCAGGAAAGTAAAACATAATGGTCATGAATCATGAATGTGTTTGTTAATGACCCAGATGAAAATTCAAAGTGGTCACATGTGTGCAGGGCTGGTGATGAATTAAGATGAGTTTCTGCTTTGCTTTGGATTCCCTTATTATTGACAGGACCCTCATTTCAACTGGTAGCCTACATAGGATCTTTATTTATATTGGGCTCTATAAGTTCTTTGAAGAAAAAAAAGAGTTGAGCAGCCAAAAGCAGACTTGTAATAGTTTATATCTTTGGGGGATCAAGAAGGCTGTCCAGAAGTCAATGGGAAGCCTTGCAACTGTGTTGGGCAACTTTTTCCATAGTTTCTTTGCTGGCTCAATAGTTCCCTCTTCAGCTGTGTGTTTTCCCCTAATAAATCTGCTCATTATGTTTTGTACACATAGTTCTTTTAATTTCTGACTGACTCAATTAGTCCTCAGAACATCATATATTTTCTACTGTGAATTGTTATTGCTTTGAGAGATAGACCGGAACTCATTTGCATGTAACTCCTCTGTAAGCTAGTGCCACCATGATAACACACACTAATTCCTGACCTAAGATTTTTTTTTTAATCAATGTCATCATACTGAGGTCAGCTTCACCTTGCTGCATGGACTGTGCTCATTTTTACACAAGAACTTAAGAAACACATTAGGGACCGGGATAAGGGGAATTACGCAAATCCTCACCCTTTCTCTGTGTCCAAAGATGGTATAGATGGGTTGAACCGAAAGGTCTCATTTATAATGTACAGAAAGAGATGAAAAGTGTAACAGTGTAAGGAAATACTTTCTGAGGTTATTCCAAGCATACTTTACTGTATACCAATTAATACTGAAAAAACTATATAGCTCACAAATGTCTACATTTTGATTGGCTTGAGATGTGATTTAGACAGTTCAGTTTAACAAATACTCTCTGAGAACTTACTATAAACCTAGAAAACATACTAGGTACTAGATAAGTGCAACTAGCTGACACAGGCTCAGTCTTCATAGAACTTATCAGAAGCTTTATTCACAAGAATGAAGAATGACACATTTTACCCTAAACGTGCTTCTGAAAGAATGTAGATTTCAGACCAAATTTATAGCACAGGTACTATACTTCTTCCCGTTACTGATTATTCACTATTTCACTTTTCCCCCCTTCACATTAGTGTTCTCACAGGGCCCATTAGTATCTGCAGAATTGTTTACCTGATCAGTCTCAAACTGATTATTGATTTGCCTGAAGGCTTTTTCCTTTTGTAAGGAGCAAACATATGTATATAGTTTTCCAGTAGGTTTAAGAAAAGAGAAATAATGTATAAACTCTAATTACTACAGTGTCAGAATCGGCAAGAATTTTCTTTTATACTTTTACCTGTTGCCGTGAAGGTGTCTCCTCTCTTTTCCCTTAGCTTGAGTTTTCTTCTTCCTTGGGTTCAACTCAAATCTCAACTGTTTTCTTGGGCCTTTGTTAACTGACCCAGGCCCTTCTCCAAGTCTTAAAATACTGGCTTGTCTGACCATATTTTGGCACTTAATGTGTATTGTATTGTTATTTCTCATCTCTGTTCTTCAGTTAGCCCCACAGAAACTCAAGATGGAGCCACCTTGCCTCTTCTTTTATGTTCTTCGAGCATCTAGACTAGAACCTCATATATAATGAGTAGTTAATAGCTCCTGTTTGTTAATTGATTTTGCTTTTTCCTACGTGAGGTGTTCATTTGCCCATATTAATTAATGCCCAAGGCAAAACATGTGAGAGCTTCATGTGCTGGTCTAAGAAAAATAAAAATCAAAGCAAACTCTTGAAATCTGAGAGCCTAAAACCTGATCTTGATAAGGGAAAGAGCAGTTTTATGAGCTCAGGCATCATTTAGGATTTTGGCCTCTCCTTCGTGAGCTGGCACCGGACCACACCATAGAAAATTTGTTTACTTCTTAGGACCCCGTGCTGGGGCACAATGCCACTCTCCATTGCCTACTTTTGTCATTTTTCATGTTTGGCAATTGAAGCTGATCCAAATAAAATGTTCTTCGCAAAAGAGTTAAACACGAAATGACCACTGGAAAGGCATTCTTCTTTGAATAGGGACTATCTCTGTACTCCTTGTTTGGTCTTCACGTCCAGATTGGCAAATTACTGGTTTATCAGTGCTTGGCTCTTCACTAGCAGCATCTTACTGGAACAATTAAAATGGTCCAGAAAAATCATGGCAGTGGAGCTGAAGCTGGGAGTTTCCTGGGAACTATTTAAGATACTTGGCAATTTATGCCAAACAGGCCTAGGCCATATGTAGGCAAATAATCATGCATTAAATAAAATTTCAAATCTCTAAGTAATCTCTCTTGGACATCTTTTTTCTTTTGTTTCCAAAAACACGAAATGAAAGAGCCAGTGCCACTGAGCATAAATCATCTCAAGTTGCTCAGGGGTGACCTAATGTGGGTCAAGGTCCTGGCACGATGAAATCCAACAGAGCGGGAATCTCAGGCTTGACCAACTTCCTCCCTGTCGCCAGCCCACGTAAACTACTTCCTTCTGGTTCTGATATGTACTTATAAGCTTATTGCTTCTAAGATCTAAACCTGTATCTATGTTTGGCAAACCTACAGAAAACCTTCTTCTTTAGGGTAGTGGAAAAAGAAAGCAATAGGTAAGTCTGATCCCCACCTTTAAGCACAAGACTCTCTGTCCAAACACTTACAGGGAGAATCCTTTTAGAGTTGTCAGTCAGTAGAGTAGAATTCTAGTCCTTTCCCTTTTCCAAGGGGAAAAAAGCTCTTATGGAACCAGAGGCTTTGGAATTTATTTGTGGCCACAGAGATAATCCTTTTCATAGAAAGAATGAGCTAGCAAATAATTTCCAGCCTTGAGCGTGCTTATCTTGTCCTGAATCCCCCCTGTTTCCCTTTTTTCAAGTTACAAAGTTTTTATTAAGAAATGCATTTGCTTTTCCAGTGGTTCTTTCCTTGTGCTTTTTTTTTTTTTTTTTTTTTAAATTCCAAGGTTCAAAGTTCTTCTCCGGACGAGGTTTGGGTTATTCCCAAACTCAAGGTATGGAGGGAAGATCACAGTCCAGGTTAAACTGCATTTGCTTGCCCACAAATGCACATTTGCATTTGCGTCTTAGCCAGTCCTCGTTTCTTGGAAAGCATTTTTCACACATGCTGAGCCTTGGTGGGAAAATATAAACTCCTGGCTTTGAAGGGTGCCATGTATGCAAATGTAAAAATGTGGTAGGATAAAATATATCTCCCTACTGGGCCAAGGTTGGTTTTATAATTTCTCATTTCAGTTGGCATCCATGGCTTTCACTGTTTTGAAAAATGTTAAGTACAGTGCTGCGTGGGGTTCATGTGGCTAATCTCTCCGGTGTGGGTATACATTCTGCATCAGCCTTACCTCTGAACTTCCATTTTAATTCAAAGGGGCTTTGAGCTCTAGCTCTCCTTTCCTTTTCCTTGTCAGGGAGCAGCTTGACTGTTTCCGGTGGGCTCCTCTTGCCTTGCTACAGGGGTATGAATGTGCTTTCAAGACCAAAGGAATAGAATCTACAAGTGAGGTGCAAAGTAGTCGAAATGGTTTTGGGAACCTTCTTTTCTTGTCCAATTTAACTAAACTACTGACTGTGTGGAAGAATGAATATAGCTGTTATTATGTGGTATAATCTAGTCAGGTATTTTCAAAAGACAAAAATAACCACTCAGAAACATTGATTTCTAGCCAGTCCTCTCAAGGAGTTCTAACAAATGACTAAAACTCACTGGCATAGCCATGGAAAATCTAGGCGAAATAATGAAGTGTCATCAAAGTTCATTTAAGTAACACAAAGTGAAACAATGAAACTGGTGAGCCAGTTCTGAGATGAGAGAATATTTTCATTCTACTGGAATAATTTTTCTGGCCATTGACTGTGACCCTCTAAAATGCCTATGGAGTTTGGGTTTTCTATACTGCATTCGAATTATTCTCAAAATTGGGCATTCAGTGTTGATATTGGCACTGGAGCTCAGAGAATTGTAGTACCTGTTCATTTTACCAGCACCGTGTGGGCAAAGCAGATGTGTTTTCATGGACTCTATATTCTAGAGTTAGTGACATAACGAAGGGAACACGGTGCCTGGCATATAGCATATGCTCAGTGAAGTCATTATTGGTCCATTTTAGAAAAAAAAAAACCCTTGTTATCCAGGAGCATATAGTCAAGTGAAGAAGAAAAAAGACATGAAACTATTATTATATTATTATTAATTTTGAGATTTTATTTATTTCTTTGTCAGAGAGAGAAAAAGTGAGCATAAGCAGGGGGAGCAGCAGGCAGAGGGAGAAGAAGACTCCCTGCTGAGCAGGGAGCCTGACACAGGGCTCAATCCCAGGACCTCGTATCATGACCTGAGCTGAAGGCAGATGCTTAACCGACTGAGCCACCCAGGCAACCCGAGACAGGAAACTATTATTAATGGTGCACAGCAGCACATGGTAGTGTATCTATATGTACAGTATAGGTGGTCAGTGTGAGTGTTAGTGGTCCAGAGAAGGGAGACAGCAATATGGACTTTGTCAGTGGAAGAGGTCTCATTCAGCAGAAGGACCTGAACAAAGACTGAGGTTCACTGATGGGGGTGGGAAGAGAAGGAAGAGGAGAGATCAAAACTAAGAAATTGATACGGCAATGTTGAGGGACAATGAAGCCAAAAGTTTGTAAGGTAGTTGGCCAGATAAGCTCTACACGTACCAGCTGCCTAAAAAGAATAATATTTTCCTCCCTTGGTTAGTCATTTTACCATTTTTTTTTTCTTTGTGTAGGAAAATGGGCTTGGGTTATCACCATAGTGGAGGCTGAGGTACCAAGTTGCCTGCCAACAGTGCTTTAAATGGAGCAGCTTTCCTGGCCACACCGACTCCGAAGTAGATCCAGAAGGAGATTTTTTCGTGTAGATTTCCCAGAATATCTAGGACCATTGTCAGGGTCATAGAATGGACATTCCAAGTGCAGGTTAGATCATTTTCATTCGGGACATAAGTTAAATTCTACTCCTTTAGGTAATTCATTTGAAAAATTCTGGTTTCTGAGCAAGGATTCTTTTCTAGGGCAAATGTTATGCACCCACAGCATAGGGTAAGAGAGCATAAAAGATCTTTGCTCCGAGTTTAATTATTGTACACAAGACTCCAGCAGAGTGATTTCAAAGCCTTTTTGAATGACTGAATATTCAGTTTGCTGTGCCCGCAGCTGTCTATTATGCTTTATGGAGACTTTCCGTTCTTCCATTTGTCGAAGATATAAAACCACATCTCAAAACCCATGTAAAAATACTATAAAAAGCATACATGATTAATAGAACATTTTCTACATTAACTGTCTTAACCAATTCTATTAAAAGAAATTTTAAAGAATATCTCCCCCCTTTTTTCTCTTTCCAAGTTTTAGGGGGTGTTCCGAATATGGAAGCCTTCTGTCAGAATTCCCTCAGATTGACAAGGTGGCTCTATGATCATGATATAAAATGAGAGAGTTTTCTCCTTTATTCCTCCCAAATTGTTTTAAGCATGGTACAACTAAAAATATGCTTAAAGCTTGGTACACTTACAAAAATAGAAGTAGTATACTTTATCTAAGACCATATCCATCAAAAAAAAAGGAGAAAAAAACTACAGGAAATAATCCAGGTGTCTTCATTGCTATATTAACTCACTGGGGTTGTCCCCTTTCAGCGGCGGCACCGTGTCTGAAGGTCACCTCCCGCCTCTTGTAATTTTTTCCTTCACCGTCCCTGAGGCTGACCCTTCCACAGACTTCTCATTTCCCACTTATGATAAATTGAAATGACAACATAACCAAGGCAGTGATGGTCAGGTTTCAAGACACAATATAGCACATTGAGAAGAAACAATCACCAGAATGCAAACACTTGTACGAAGCCCAAGATAAAAGAATCTGATTTTTTTTGGCAAGCTCATAGAAGTTCTGCAATGACGAATGATATGACTGTTATCTTGACACCATACTTTCCCATGTTGAAACTGTTTATGAGAAACAAACATCATATGAAAAACAGATTGCCAGACACTAAGTAAATCACTATAAAGGGTAGTGAGTCAAGTATTGCCAGTTTTACCCACATTGTCATTGTTATGATGTAACACATTCCTTGAGACTGATATTGTATCCAAATTTGGGCACAAAAACCTCATCTTGATCAGTTGGCTGAGACTCTCTATTCTATAATATGTCACACACACACACACACGATGACACACACACATACACACATATAGATTTGGACATACACACCCAACCTGAATTAGGCACAAAGAACAATCCAGAAAGGATGGACTGTTAAAAAGGTGTGCAGAGATTATACAAACTGTAAATTTCAGCCCTGGCCCAGGCACTAAACCCAGTAATCCTCTAAGCTCTGCTAGCAATGATTAATAAACAGTGGGTGTGCTAAACATATGGAAAAATCATCCCATCTGGACCATTTAAAACGAGGACATAGACTTTATCTTTGTTTATTTCATCCTTAGCTAAAAGGCTTATTATGAATTGCAATAATCCAAGAAGCCAACCATGGAAGACAGACAAACTCTTTAGATAAAACCAAAAAAGCAAGTTCTGTAACCGAGGACCAGATGTATTTTTGGGTTTAGCCCTTGTACATATTTAGCCGAGCTTTTCAAGTGGTGAAGATTTGCATGTTTGTTTTGCAATACTAATGAATATGTTTTTGATTTACATTTTAGAAAATGGAAACTTTTATCTTCTTGGGGCTTTGTAACTTAATGACTTCCAGAGGGTGGTTTGGTGTCCTCTTTTAACCCTTCACCACGAGAAACGTATCTCTTTCAGAAGCCCAGAACTCTATCTTGCCACATAAAACCCTTAAGATAATGTGGTTCTGTCTTTTGTTGCCGGAATGGCAAGGGTTGAAGAGCTTTTGACTTTCAATCTAGTGAAAACATATGTAAATGGCAAATTATTTTTAAACTAGCTTTAATGTGAATCTTGGGGGTACAAAGAATGAGTCCACAGATGATATTTATATTAGATGAATAAGGACAACTCTTTTGGAAAACATTGAGAGGTAGGATCTTGAGTACTGGTTCAATTTCCTTGGAGATAAAGATTGTTTTAGGAGGATGAGGAAAATGTCTTACTGAATTTTTTACTTTTGGAAGATATCCTTAGGAGTTCTTTCTTCCTTAAAGTTTCTTTGAAGATATTACGTGGAAAAATAAGTAAACACATTTCTCCCCCAAGACTTCCTCTGCTTGTAATTTGGATTGGACAAGGACCTTATCAGAAATGGAACAATTTATCCTCAAGGGATAACAGAGCATTTTAGAATAAGAGATAACTAGAGCTTTGAACTCTCATTATTTGACAAATTGGTCCAAAGAGATAGCTTTTCTTTCAAATTCTTCAGTAGTTTTTAAAAACAGAATGTGATCGAATAAGAAGTATTCCCTTAAAAGCTTGTGTTGGGACCATGAAATATCTTAAATGCTGAAGTTTCTGGGATAAACAAGTAAAGGTATAATATCACACTGAGCATGAAATGCGGGGTGTTTAACATTATTTCTGCAATAATTAGCTGCATTGAGGTTCAATGAAAATGTGCCTGTGAGGACCAAGTTACTCTTTGATAAGGAACCAATGACATTTTTACTGTGCAATATTGGAAAGGCTTATTTATGATCAAGAGTCCCCTGAGCCTGAGTCTTCACATGGGAAATCATTTCACCCCTAGAGAATATTTTTCCCACCCAGACTCTGTTAATAACTAGTTTTAACTTTCCAGAACAGTTTTACAGTGTTGTATTAAAATTGGCTACATATTTGCTGTGAGTTCTTAGTTAGCAGGCATTTTCTAACACAATTTCCTTAAACCAAACAAGGTTGAAATGTGGTATAAGAATTCCTTATTTCCCTTAAAAATTCCTCCCAAATTTTCAGTTCTAATTTTAGGTCCTAGAGAAAAACTACCTAAATGTATTATAAAAATAGATATTTTTTAAAATTTAATTTTTGTGTGTGTGTGTTCCAAAATTCATTGTTTATGCACCACACCCAGTCTGATATTTTTTCTTATTATTCAGAATCCCAGTCTAGAAGGGCACTTCTTTTATTGTGATACTAACCTATTAGATCTTAGTTTTAAATTGTTTATTAATAATTTAGTTCCTAATTTATCTTTCCTCTTCATCTATGAAAAAGAGGAGGAGAAGAGGTAACTAATTAATTGTGTAAGCCCTCTGTGGTGGGAAGTTTGTCCTTATTATTTTATCTTCACAAGAAGCCTACAAGTAGATCTTATTAGAGGGGAGAACATCAAAGTTTAGAGGAGCTCACCAATTTATATAAGGTTGTAGACTCAGGTGGATATTGAGCTAGGATTCAATCTGAGGTCTTTCTGCTTCCCCAAACAATTTTCTTTGCCCAACATCATGCTGTTTAATCCCCCATGTCTCTGGGTCATTAATCTCAGATCTGTTTTTGTTGGTGGTGACAATTCTTAAAATCAGTTATGACCAGCCTACCAGGTACCTTGAATAACATAAATCTGGTTGGGCATAGAAAACCAGTTGTTGATGGGATTGCTGGGTGAATACTTCAAGAACAACTGGAGAGACACAGTTGGGGACGAAGGAGACATGACATAGCTAGGAGTTGAAAATGGTAGCTTTGGCCAATTGTTCCTAACTTTTGCACAGGGTCCTTTGAGAATCTGATGGGAGTTATAGACCCTCTCCCTAGAAAATTCCATACACATAAACATTTGCTAAAAATTTTAGGAATTGCAGACTGGCTAAAGCTGTTCAGATTGATGGATCCTATGCTGAGTCTTGGGCATCCATTCTTACTATTCTAGACCATTGTTCACAGACCAGCAGCATCAGCAATCTCTGAAAGCCCACCACGGATGTACCAAATTAGGATATGTATTTTACTTTTAAAAAAGATTTTATTCATTTATTTGATACAGATTGAAAACAAGCAGGCAGAGTGTCAGGCAGAGACACCCGACATGGGGCTCAATCCCAGGACCCTGGGATCATGAACTGAACCCAAGGCAGATGCTTAACCGACTGAGTCACCCAGGTGCCCCTAGGATCTGCATTTTATAAAATCTCCAGATGATTCTTAAACGCATTAAAGTTTGAGAAACATTGATTGAGGTAAGCAACAGTCAAGTAAGAATGAGAGTAGGGTCTTTTTTTATGAGGGATGTTGAAGAGGTAGAGGGTAAACATAGGGAAAATTGTGGTTGAATAGGAAAATTTATCAGGAAGTCGGATGATGCCTGGAGGCTGGCTATAGGATTGTTAACTGTGGACATGTCTCATCTTCAGTCATGATGCAGGGGATAACTGGCATAGGTTAGTCTGATTCTTCTCATCAACAACCTCTACTTATTGGGTTTCGAATGACTAAAGCAGTTTGCACACAGCAGTCATACAAAAGTCATAGTTCAAAAAATGACAGTAGATGGGAAGTGATGAAATTGTAGAGTTGACTGTTCTTCATCACTTAAACTATTCAATATTGAATGTGTTCTTTCCCTCTTAAATCAGTTAGGTTAATGGATGGGTTTCACATCATGTGGAAAAGTGGATTGAACTATTTTCTTTTAATTATGCATCTTAGATCGATGGGTACATCCTCATCACAGTTTCTGATTTATGCCCATTAGCCCTGGTAGGCAGTTGCAGGAAGTAGCTGAGCAAGGTGTCTAGTACATCCCAGTTATTCAGAGCATTTTCTAACAAGATTGGAACATCCACAGTTTTGCTTGTGGGGACTGGCCCTGGCAAGGTTCTCCCTGGGACTGGCATCATTAGGATTCTTAATTAGAACTGAGTTCACCCCACCCAAAATGAGAATTTGGGTCATATAGATGGTGGCCTGACAAAACAGTTTTGCTGTGAATGGACTTATTCACTTCTTGAAGTGGCTTTTAAAGCATGTGCAACCTTAGCAAGTATTAATTAACTGCTTTAGTGTGAGGATTCCTTTGTGATCTGATAGCACACAAGTATTCCTATAGCACATGAATGGTAACCATGTTCTATTAGGAGCACTTCTTGGGTAGCAAAGGGACTTGAGACCCATTAAATAGTATGACTAAGCAAGGTGAAGTATCTCTGGTTCAACTATTTCTAGGTGCAATGGATTTCTGGAGAAGACAGAGCAGGATTTCAATAATACAGTAATTTAGTCATTGAGAGCTGGCTCTGGTGTAGGTCTTGTGCGGTGAGGGACATGCCATTATGACACAGACATGTTCCCTACCTTTAAAGAGTTCCAGTTGGGTAGAGTAAGTGCTATCATGGGGGAGGTAAGGAGTGCCCTAAAGAAAGGATACCTGGCCCAAAGAAAAATACCTGGCCCAAATTTGTTGGGACAGCAAAGGCTTCCTAGGAGGAAGTAGAGGAAGAAGCAGGTGGCTTAGAAGCTCAAATCTGAAGGGGCAAGGGGATGGAAGTGTGCCCAAGCAGAGGGAATGGGATATACAAAAGTTCAGAGGTGAGAGGAAGGATGGCACCATCAGACAATGGGAACCATACCAACCCCAGTATGGTGCCTTGGCTGGGCTCTGAAATAAAACTTTGGAACTTGAATAAGTCTTCCAGGTTATCTAGTCTAAGCCATCCAAGATGTCTTATGACCCATTGTCTCCGGAACACTTCTAGAGATGAAAAGCTTCCCAAGAAAGCCTGTTGTTCTTTTAGCACCCCTAATGAAGTCCTTCCATAGGAGGAAAAGAAATCCACCTCTGCCCCTTATCACTGGTCCTTGTTCTGCCCTTTTTTGGTCACGGGGACAATTTGAAGCTTCTCCAGTGGTTAAAGGTCACTGGCCATTGACACTGCCTTCCCCCGCCCCCAATCCATTTGGGGACAAAACGTTGAAGGAGATAAAGCAGAGTCAAATTGGACAAGCCATACATACAGCAAATATTAGAACTTCATACATTAAAAACTTACAATATCCCTAAACTGCAGTTTCATATAAGCTCTCAGTCAATCATATTTCATGGGGGAGGTGTGGAGGCCAAATATTTGGCTTAAGCAGCTCACATTATTAAGATTATATTAAGGATCCAATTTTGTGCAAGCCTTCCTGTAAATTTCCCCTTCTCATCCACCCAGCCTCATACCATGCCACTGTTGAGTTGGCTTGAATTGTCAGCACACCTGTACTTTTTTAATGATTTTGGCTAACCCTCAGTGCCAGCTGGAGAGAAAGGTCACATTTCATGGTGGTGTAATTGGAGAACTCTGTCTTAGGAATAGAAGTAGCAAAGCTTGCTGGAAAGTTTGAGAACATAGATGCATTCAGAAGCCACTACTTTTGGTAGTGAATCATTTCTTAAATAACTGATTAGACCTCGTGTTTTTATTGTGGGCTGCTCCCTTCTATAGCTAGAGGATTAAGTTAGCAGTCAGAATTAGATATGTATAGAAACTCAAGTAGAATGTGGCTTGTAAGAGAGGAAAGAGTTGCAGGTAATTGGGTCCGGTGTGCAATATGAGATCCATAATACACTTTCACACCTCCGCATATGATAGAAAGGATGCTTTTCCTCAGCAAGTGGCCCTGAATCATCACTGTTAGTTAAAGCCATGTTTGCAGTTCTAATAATAAGAAAGTAACCTTTATTTATTTCTAGAGTCAGCCTGTTCCCTAATGTGGTCTGTTGATGGAATGCAGACACGGGTGAGCATTGTTATAGTGCCTTTTATACTTAAAAAAAAAAAAAAAAAAGTCCCTAAAAGATTTTATATATATATATATATTTCACAATACTTAAGTTACAGAAATGAATTTGGTTTGAGAAGAGATGAAGTGACATCTAAGAGATGAAAAATGCATAGCATCTGAGTTTAGAAAATTTTAGCTTCATTTGTGGCAACACGGTGAAAATATCCGAGATCTAATCTTAAAATAAAACTTGGCTCTAAGAGACACGTGTAATAAATCAGCAGATTATAGTTATTTACACCTTTGGCATTTTTAATCTCATATTTCTGCTTTAAATAACTTTCCTGGCAATTATATACTAGTTTTTTTCACCATATAATTCTGAAAGTTGCATGTCGGACACATTCTTCACATTTATTTGACCATTTCTTTCCGATTCTCTGACTTTAAGATGATTATTAGCTAATGACAATTAATAAAATACTCTGATTTATTTTTTATATGAATAGAGTAGGTGTTACTTCAATGCTTTGAAGTAATAAATATTTAAATTAATTCAGTACATTTAAAGAAAAATTATTTGGGTCTCCAGTGTGTTAGAAATGGCGCCACATCATATCGAGGGTGTCAAACTGGGGGAGACATACTCAAGGCCCTCAGGGGCCTTCCAATCTTGTAGATAATTCAGGGCAGATACTCAGATGAAGTATGGTGGAAGGGCCATGAATGAAATTCAAAGAGAACTCTGTGAATTCAAAGAAGGGAAAGGTATAGGATTCCTGGGTGGCTCAGTCAGTTAAGGGCTGCCTTCAGGTCAGGTTGTGATCCCAGGGTCCTGGGATCAAGTCCCACATTGGGCTCTTTGCTCAGTGGGGAGCCTGCTTCTCCCTCTGCCTGCTGCTCTCCTTGCTTATGCTCTCTCTCTCTCTGACAAATAAATGAATAAAATCTTAAAAAACAAAACAAAACAAAACAAGGGTAAGGTAATATCATTATGTGCTTTTATATTGAGACATCTCCATCAGATACTTTCTTAAAAAGACTTTTTTTTTTACTTCCCCTAAAATGGGTCTGATTTCCTTGCTGTTAAAGATCTCTATATGCTTCCTTAAAAAAAATAAAAGGCTTTATTGAGCTATATTTTGCATACCATAACATCTATCCATGCAAGCGTGCACCCATCTGTATGTTTCCTTGGATGTGTGTTTTGTGTGTGTGAGCAGTGTATGTACAGGAGTGTGTACACCGGACTGACCTAAACCTGGACTTCCTCGAGCACCCTGCTCTCCCTGCAGCCCCCTCTGGTGGCTCCTCTCCTCCCTCGCCTCTTGTGCACTGGGGCTGAGAGGTGCAGCTGGTGTCTTCCTAGTTCACCATTTCCATTTCTAGACCATTCATTCTTCCTCCCTCTTCCCTAAAACCCTGCCGCTTTGACTCTCTTGTTGTCAGACAATCTCAACTCTCACTGTCTTTGTTGTAGTCTTTTGTAGATGCCCTGGGTCTCTCTTATCTACTTGTTGAAGACTTTCACCCTGGCTCAATGTCATTCTCTCCTTTCTTGATCCTCCCTTGTTTTAATATCCAGATGGTACTTCCAATATCCTGGCCCTTCCGTTCCCTGATCACCTTTCCTCCAGTGATCTCATGCCAGCACAATTCCTCTGACCCAATCCCCGACCACTATATGTTCTAGAGTCTAGATGTCATACAGCCCACCTATAATTTCAGTTTTAAGTATCCTTCCATCTGACCCCCCCTTCTTACCTCTCCAGCTTACTTTCCCTAACAACCTGATACCATTGCTCCTTGAACTCTTTGGGATCTGCAACCTATTGATCCTACTACCTTTTCCTTGTCCCTTCCTTCTGTTCCCGGCTCATTCTATAAGCCATCCATCCTATCACCTTATTCCTCACCCTCCCTTCTAAGCACATGCCTCCCTTCCCAACTCAAATACCACAGTCAGTCCTTATAACCATTATCTTGCATGTACTTTCAATTCTCTTGCCTTCCTTATTTGTACTGACATGGCCAAACCCCAACCTCGGTTAAATAGAACTCTCTGCCTGTTCTATGCCTGTACCCATGCATTGGCGTGGCTGAAAAACACACACACAAACATAATGACCTTGAACCTTATGTGAATATCTAATGCTTCCCAGAAATCATACTACATTTCTTCATTTATTCATTCTGCTCTTCTGGACAAGCAAATTACAACTTTTCTTTTCAAATCTCTAGTATGTCCATGTCACTAGAAATGGCTTCGATTCCTATTTTTACCGAAAACAGAGAAACAGAAGCTAACTTCCCACAGACCGCCACCACATTTACGAGCCTCTCAGCATCTGTAGTGATACATTCTCCCTCCCCTTCTGTTACTGTAGAAAGAAAATGCCCATACCCCTATCAAAGGACAGCCACTCTATGTGAGTGCTGAATTCTGTTTCCTCTCCTACTGCTCAAAGACATGCTTCAGCAATGGTCTTTCTCATAGCAGTAATTTCTTCATTCTCCTGGGTTATTCTCTCCAGCATATAAATACACCATTACTTCTCTAAAAAAACCCTCCATCACGTCAAAGAAATTGTTTTCCTCAAGGATGCCTGTGACCCCACATCACTAAATCCATTGACCAGCTTTTAGTGACTACACTTGACTCATCAGAAACATTGGACACAACGATCCCTTGCTTCTCCTTGAAAAAAAATTTTTTTTTTTCACTTGACTTCCAGAATACTCATATTCTGGGTCTTTTCCTGTCATTACTTTCACCTCCTTCTGTTTCCTCTGTAGATTCCTCCACACTTCTCCCAAATCTCATGGGCTTAGCTCTTTGTTCTCTTACTTCTATCATCTGCACCCTTTTCCTTGGTGCTCTCATCTAGTTCTGTGACTCCACTATTGCCAATATGCTGGCAGCGTTTAATTTTTTATTTGCAATGTCAACCTGTCTACGAACTCCAGATTTGTATATCCAAATGCCTCCTGGGCATCTCTCCTTAGATGTCTTACAGACATCTCAAACGGAACATCCCTATGAGTGCACCTCCGATCCTTCCTCCCTAAAGCACTGTACTTTCAGTCTCTCCCATCTTGGTCAATGACAATTCTATCCTCCGAGTTGCTCAGGCCGAAATGCTTGGAGTCACCTTCAACTCTCTCATGCCCCACATCCATTCTGTCAGCAAATATCATTGGCTCTTCCTTCAAAATATATTGAGACTCCTGAGACTTTTTTCACCTTCCCCTCTGAAGATGGTCGTCCAGGCCATGATCATCTTTTACAGAGATGGTTGCAATAAACGTCTCACTGAACTCTCTACTTCCACAATGGCCTCCCTTTAGTCTATGCTTGAAAATACCATTCAGATTCCTTTAAATTTTAAGATAATGTTACTCTTGCTCTAAAAATTTCCAGTGTCTGCATCTGATGCAGAAGAAAAGCCAGGGTCCTTATAGTGACCCACAAGACCCTACCCAACCTGTTCTCTCCCATTCCACACTGACCTCTACTGTTCTTCTGCCCCCACTCTCTCCTTTTCAGCCATGCCTCAGCACTCTAGATATCCTCCTGGTTCAAGACCTTCATTCTTGTATTCCATCTGCCTAGGAATATTCCTTTCCTTCACTTGCTTCCTAACTTCCTTCAGATTGCTCAAACATCACCTTCTAAAGGAAGTCTTCCTTGACGGCTTAGACAAAGCCTACACGGCTACAGAAAAGTCTTACTTTCTTGCAGAGGCCCTCTCCAAAGGCCTGATTGTCAAGGCCTGCCTCCCCTGTGAAACTTCTCCTTCTCATCCTTTATCAGGGAATATTCAAAGGAAACCAGATAGAACAGAAAGACCAACTTCCTGAATCGAAGGAAAGAAGGTATGGGGTCCTCCAGGAGGAGGACAAGGGGGTTAAAGTGACTGAGGTGGGTATAGGGTGAGGGGAGGAGAACAGGTCCGAAAGGAGGGATTTAGCTTCACTGTATACTGGCTAACATATGTGAGTGGGCTCCTATTCAAAAGATCAACCCAAGACCTCCTTTGAACTCAGAACATGCCACACGTCTCTGGGCATGCGAGATTTGTCATGCTTTCACGAGCCTTTTCTTGCAGTTGTAAAATAAAGCTTCTTTAGGGATGGTGGGGGAAGGGAAGGAGGTGTAATTCATTTTACAAAACACTCTGAAATTCTTGCATGAAAGGTGCTAAGCATGCAAACTGTCAGATTTTATTTTTAAATTGTGCAAGCTATATATTTTCCCCATTAAATGTTCACTTGCCAGTTTTTCCCTTTCTGCCTGAAAATAATTAAACTAAATCTTATATTATCCAATTACTAAGATAAATTTGAAATGTAAAAATAATTATTTCTCATTTATATGAAATATTTCCAATCATTTGGAGGATAATATTACTCCTAACGGCTTCTATATCTTTGTTCCGAACATAAGTACCATTCAGTTATAGACTGCTATTTCTGAATCAATAACAGAACAGAGTTGTAGGGTGTGACGGCGTCCTCTCTCGCCTCCAACCTGTCCTGCTAAGTTGCTCGACATTTTCTAAAGTCAGAATGTATCTGCCTTTACCTTTATATCACCTCACTATAGTTCAATTAAGAAGAATACTCTTCCATTGGTGGGAAAATTAGCTCCCCTTCCCAACACATCTCATACCTCTTCCTATTAAGAAGGCCATCCTGTTGCTTCTTGACAATTTTTTCTTGCTTTGTCATCCATTGGACCGTACCCAAAGTGTGATCAGCCTTTAAGACAAGGATGAAATTGAGGCATTTATGAGCCTGGACTTTGCAGTGGGACAGACCTGACCTTAAGTCTATTCTCTGACATGTGCTGTGTGGAGGATCTTGGGCAAGTCACTTTATTGCTCTGAACCTCAATTTCCTCTGCTGTTGAATAGAGGTACATGTCTTACAGGGTTGTTTAAGGGTTAATGCACTTCAGTCAAAGATCCCTGGGAAAACACTTGTAGTTAAACAAGTTGGCTTTATTATTTGTTGCAGTGGAGGAAGACATACCCTATGGCAACTGTGGGAATGTCTTGTAAGAGGGCTTTAGAAAGAACCTGTTAGAGAATTTGGGCTCTGGGTGGGTGATATGGAGAAGGGTTTGCTCTAGATTAGCTACTGTCAGGAAGCAGAGACAACCCTATGGTTGTGCATCTTAATGAAACTTACCTATGGGGGTGGAACCAGCTGAGTATAAAGAGGTAACCGGTAAACCCATAGCAGTCATTCATGTGGGGAGCAAGGAGCTGTGTGGCATTCGCTTGTGTCTGTGCTGGGACAGGGTTATAAAGTGACTTTGTTTTGTGTCGTTTTATTCTGGTCTCAGAGCAACCTTGTCTGAGGTCAGTATTTTGTGAGATACTATATGCCCAATAGGAGACTAACAAGACCTAGCTGGGAGTGCCTGGCCAGCTACTGAATGTCTGGGGCTGCATTTTTTTTTTCCTCTTTTTATTTATTTATTTTTAAAAAGATTTTATTTATTTATTTTACAGAGAAGAGAGACAGCCAGAGAGGGAACACAAGCAGGGGAAGGGGGAGAGGGAGAAGCAGGCTTCCCGCTGAGCAGGGAGCCTGATGTGGGGCTCGATCCCAGGACCCTGGGATCATGACCTGAGCTGAAGGCAGACCCCTAACAACTGAGCCACCCAGCTGCCCCCCCCCACTTTTTTTCTCTTTTTCAAACCTATACCCTTGGCACAGCATCTAGTCCCCTGAGGATTCAATACACTGTGGCAATTTTCATCGTAAAAATCTAAATTATACACTCAGCCTTCTCAGTTCCAGAATAAATAATTCCAGTCCCTTCACCTGAGCCTCAGGGTACTGGAGGGTAGTAAAGATAACGGATATTTCTTTAAACCTGATGCAAACATCATGCTACACCCTTTAAATAGATGCTCATGTGTGATTTTGACCACCTTCTGTTGACAGAGGTATTATTCTTTTTCAGACTCCACCGGGGCAGAGACTGGGTGATAGGGAGATGAAGAGACTCCCCCATGGTGGCACACCCAGAATACAGAAGGAAGGACAGATCCACTCCCAGAAGTCATTCCTTAGAACCCGGATTCTTAAGGATGACGTGATGCTGCCTTCTCTTTCCTGACTCACTGAGAATGCTCTAATCCAGAGCTTCCCCAGCTCCACTTGCGTTTCTTATCCCTCATCTGAATTACAATTAAGTGTATTCCTTGCACTTATTTTATAACAGACCCTTTATAGTATCCATTAGCTGATAGCAGCAAAGCATGCAGCTTTAATTCAAGACAGCCGGATTGTGCCTTCAGCATTAATTGCAAGACAAATCTGGTATGGTTTTAAATTGGAAATTTTTTAATCTTCTCTTTGGGCTGGAGGAGAATGGTGATCCTAGATTGTGAATTCAAAACACATTATGGTCCCTCCGCTACTTTTTTAAAAATGAGTTTACAGTGTTCCAGCATAATAGTTTTTGGACTTCTAACAAAATGGCAACACAAGGCAATATGTACCAGGCTTAAATTGGCATTTGCTCGGCCTTATTATAATGTTGCTGTATCAACATTCAGTTGATGAGATTTCAAGTCTCTGGCATACACAGTTACGTGCGTTATGTCTGCCTCTTAGAGCTCTTTGTGAAAATAGGCTTTCTGCTAAAGAACAGAGTTGAAAGAAGAGAATTAAAATATTTTTAGTTAGCATCTCCTTTGTGTAAAGAATTGTCCCAGGTATATTTATGTTCTTTCCTTTATTCTTCGCAGTGACCTAGAGAAGGAAAGAGTTGTGTCCCAGCCATCATCATCTTACCTGTGGTTACTGAGTTATTAGCTGTCTAATTGTGTTCCTCTGCCTTTACTTTTGCCCTCTTCTGGTTGAGGCTAAAGCTTAAATTATCTTTTAAAATTATGATTCAAAGCTCATCGCTTCCCTGCTTCAACACTCCCAATGGCTTTCTACCACACTTGGAATAAAATCCAAATTCCTTGCTGTGACTTACCAGCCTACTCTATTAGACTTCTTTCCTGCTCCTCTGGCTTGATCCCAGCCATTCTCTCCCTTGCTCACTGTGCTGCAGTCGCCCTGATATTCTTTCCTGTCTTTAACACCTCAGGTGTTTTCCTACTGCAGGACATTTGCACTTCCTATTCTTCTTGCCTGGAACCCTCTGATTCCTAATTATTCAGTTTTCAGCACTTTTATTTTTTAGCAGAACTGCCTCTGATTATAGAATTTAGAGTAGTTTCCCATTTCTAACCAGTCATTCTCTGATCCACTGCCATGTTTTTCTTCATAGCACATCCCACTCTCTAAAATTATGTTGCTCATACACCTGGTTATTGTCTGTTTCTCTACTGTTGGAAAGAGGTTCCATGACAACAAGAACCGCATCTGTCTTATTCACCATTGTATCCCTGGAGTGTAGTTTGCTGTTGACTGAATGATCAAATGTGTAGCTTTACAGATAGGGAAACTGAACAACCACAGTAATAATCAAAATAGTAACATCTGCAACCGCCATTTATTGAATGCCTTGAGTGCCAGACATTAAGCAAGGAACTTGAAAAATGTCATTTCACTTCTTTATTTAATCTTCAGAGCAAACCTCTGAGGTAGGTACATTTTTCTACACTTCACAGAGAAAAATGCTCTAACATGGTCAAGCTCATTCATTCCTAGAGGGAAACTTACTTGTCTGATTTTACTGTTCTTTTCACTGTAGAGAATGAGAGAGCAAGGCTATGTCAGGAGCACATGTAATATAGGAAATTTTCCTTTTTAACAGAAAGAGAGGCACAATCCACTTTTTTTTTTTTAAGATTTTTATTTATTTATTTGACAGAGAGAGATCACAAGTAGACGGAGAGGCAGGCAGAGAGAGAGAGAGAGAGGGAAGCAGGCTCCCTGCTGAGCAGAGAGCCCGATGCGGGGCTCGATCCCAGGACCCTGAGATCATGACCTGAGCCGAAGGCAGCGGCTTTAACCCACTGAGCCACCCAGGCGCCCACAATCCACTTTTGATATGACAGAAATGTTGTAGCACAGAGAAATGGTAAGTCTCAGAAAGTGTTTCATGCAAAGGGACTAAACGCGCTCCAAGCCAAGTTGGCTGAGTCCTGAGCAGAGGAGCGGGTCCTTGTGTGTGAGGCCCGGCCTGAGCAGGTTCTGCATCGATGACAGATGAGTCGGTGCAAGACTCTGGTGAAGCAAGGCCCTGCTGAGCCCTGCGTGTGGGCAGCTGAGAGCTCTGGAAACCCATCCACTGCTTTATCAAGGGCCAGCCACCATCTCTTCATTAGCAGAACAACATGCTCAGACTTGCCTAGGAGAACTATTTTCAAAGTTCTTCATGAGCAATTCCCACACATTCCAGTTCCCTTTCCTCAAGAAAAGGGGACTATTTCAAGGTTCTCAGAAAAGAAACATCGAGGTCGCCTGTGTAGCTCAGTGGGGTAAGCCTCTGCCTTGGGCTCAGGTCATGATATCAGGGTCTTGGGATCGAGCCCTGCATTGGGTTCTCTGCTCAGTGGGGAGTCTGCTTTCCCCTAACCCTCTGCCTGCCCCTCCACCTATTTGTGATCTCTTTCTCTGTCAAATAAATAAATAAAATTTAAAAAGAAAAGAAAAGAAAAAAACATGGACTCTTGACCTGTTGGGCCATGCTGTCACCTAGCGTACTCAGCTGTGTTGGCTTTTGCCAGACCGTCAGGCACCCTAAGACTCATCCTTAGCCCCAGGACCTAGTACCATCTCACTTTTTGGGCTCAGACTAATCTGGGCCTGAATCTGTCCAGAGAGTTCTGTGCTCATCCTGCTTGGGTTTAGGGTCATTCTGACGGATCCTTTAAAGATACAGATCTCCTCGATGGAGGTTGTTGGCAAGTTTGGCCCCTGGGTGGCATAAAGACATGTTGTGTGGCATGTGGGGAAGGGAAAAGATAGGAAGAAGACAGGTGGGAACTGACTCTTCTCATAAAAATGCGTAGGCTTTCAGTGCAGTCACTAAAATTGTCAGGATGTCACCCACTTTTTAAATCACTGGGGATTCATTTGGATTGTACAACTCAGGAATTGTGTAGTGGCTTAACATAGAGAAGTTAGTACCTTAGCCTATGTGGCTGGGTGGGTCATCAACAGCAGACATTTATTTCTCATAGCTCTGGAGGCTAGAAAGTCAAAGAGCAAGGCACCAGCACATTCAGTGTCTGGTGAAGACCTGCTTGCTGGCTCACGGAGGGCTGTCTTCTCATTATACCTTCACATGGTGGAAGTGGGGGAAGGAGCTCTTGGGGCTCTCTTATCAGGGCACCAATCCCATTCATGAGGGCTCCACCCTCATGACCTAATCACATCCCACCTCCAAATGTTATCCCGTAGAGAATTAGGTTTTCAGAAATGAATCTGGAGTGGAGGGATCAGGCATCTAGACATCCAGTCTAGAGCAGTTATTTATCAAGAACATGAAGGAACCAAAAATATTGGTGAGAGAGCTGGAATCTTGTCTCTTATTCCGGGTTCATCCAGGAATGTAATGGTTTGTGCAAGAACCAGCTTGAGAGACGACGTAATGACTTGTTATGTCATTGAAAGAGTTGAAGTAATCACATTATAGTAAACCCAGTCCAACTATTTTAGGTACTTTGACATCATCTGTAACTATTGAAAGTAAAACCTTTCAGAATGGTTATCACTTTTAGGGTAGCAAGTTCAAGACTTCATATCAGTTGTTATAATATTCTTGTAAGGTCAGTATTTTTTTATCTCCATTTAAAGATGAGGACATTGAAACTCTGTCCAGTTATGTGATTTGTTAAGGGCAGACTTGGGATTAAATATGGGTTTATCCAATGCCAAAACTTGTATTCTAGACTTTGCACTCCAAAGCTTTTCTCTTTGAAACATTCTCCACAATCCAACCTTTCTATTCCCTTCAGTGACTTAGCATAACTGTACATTATTGATTTTGATTTTAGTTCTCTACAGGTTGTCTTTTCTATGTCCATGTTTCTCAACATTAGAAATATTGACATTTTGCTGCAAGTGAATCTTTGTGGTAGGGGTGGGGGGGAGGAAAGGGCGCCCTCCAGATTGTAGGATGTTTACTAGCTTCTCTGGATTCAACCCACCAGATACGAGTAGCATCTCCCCCTACCCCAACTGTGAAAATAAAAATTGGTTTTAGAAATTGCTGAATGCCCCTTTGGAGGCAAATCTCTCCAGTTGAGAACCACTGCTCTACACAATTAATCTGAAAGCTTCTTGGAGGACAAAATCTCTATCATTATCTCAGAAAAACCCTGTCTCTGTCGCTGAGGTCATTCAGTAAATGCCAGGAAACCCATTCTGACTCAAAGTTTCCCAGCCCCATTACTGCATGGCTATGGGACTTGGAGCAAATGACTTAACTTGGTAAGTCTCAGTTTCCTCATCTGTAAGCCAGGGGTAATAATGGTTTCAAGCTCCCTGTTTTGAGAGTTAAATGAAACGATGTCTGAAAAGCTCTTAGTGTAGTACCTGGACCCTGGAAGACACTCAAGTAAGAAAGATATTTTTATTTTAAAAATTAATATTCAGTTTCTTACTCACTGCCAGGCATAGAGGAAGTGCTTAAAAATTCCTAGTACATGAATGACTGAAATGTTTAGTTGTCATAGCTCCCTGCGAGAGTTATGAAACACAAAGGGTCAAGGAAACACATTGCCAGCAGTGTTACTCATTCATTCAGGAAAACCCAATATCACAGTGATACTCTTACTTTAAAATCACTTATGCTGGCGCTGGCTCCCATGATCAGTAATGAATTTTAAGTATGGTAGCAAATGCCTATTTTATTGGGGCTCACAGGAAGGGAGCACACACAGAAATCTACCAGATGACTTCATCTTCAAGACTGCCAGGGCTGCTCACTGTGAATTTGATCACAGAAGTGTTTGCAAGTTGGGGGTGAGGGGGTGTGGTAGGGGCAGGGGTAGAGGAGTTATTCTGAAATGAAACCAAAATAGCCTGGAGAAAGCTGAAAACTTTAGGCAACCCTCTTGTCGCTTAATTTTCTCCAAAAATGAATTTTTTAAAACATCATCCTTAACATAGGCTGATCAGGTTGACTCCACTAGGACTGTTGTGTAGACATAGCTCAAATTCTCTGGCAGGGACATCAGATTTCTGGAAAATGTGTCTTGGGTCTTTTATGAATCAGAGATGCAGTTTCATATTCTGAAAGGAAAAGAAGTACATCAATTAGGGGCTCTGGAACAATCTGGGGCAGGACTTCAGCTGATGAAATGGGAAATCAGGTTGCTTGGGTTACAAGTCAGAAGGTAATAGAACTAAGGCTTTGGAATCATACAAACCTGGTTTAAATCCAGGCTCTTGCACTTACTAGCATTAAGACTTTGGCCAACTTATTTAATCCGTGTGTGTGTGTGTGTGTGTGTGTGTGTGTGTGTGTGTAAATGGTAATAATACTTAATTCAGGAGGCTGTTGATTAGGGTGATATAGGTAAACTGCTCAGCATGGTGCCTGATGCATAGTTAGTTCTCAATAAATACTGGCTATTGTTTTTGGATAGTCCATACACATCAAATACCTTCATTATTCTGGGCCTGTTTGTGCTGTTGATGTGTGAGAGAATTAGACCTTCTTAATGGTTCAGTCTTTTCCAAAGAGCCTTAAAATCCTGCTGGGTGATTGTAAGAGAAATAAGACATAGGGTGCTTGTTGGGCTAGCTAAGTGTGTGTATGCATATGTGTGTGTGTTCATGCCTGTGTGTAAATGCGTGTATGCATGTGTGGGCACATGTGTGTGGGTGAGGGGAAATGGGCTTTCTAAGCTTTTGATTTAGCCAGAGAACCCATACTTTGGGATTTTCCCATGTATTTGAACAATGGGTTCTGCTGCTAATAAATGCATGTTAAAACCCAGGATTATATTATTTTTTATATCATAGTTTAAGAATTTTAATAAACACATATATGTATACATATATCCCCTTAGTGTGTATATATGTAGTATAGATATACATATAGACGCATGTATATATAACATGTGTGTATATATACCCATATAGTGTGTGTGTATATGTATGTATGTGTATGCAGCTAACATTTACTGAATGTTCTCTATGTGCCCCAAATTGTACTAGGAACCTTCCATGGAATACCTTATCTCATCCACACAACACCCCAAGAAAACACACATGCTCTTACTGTCCTCATTTTACAACTGGACTGAGGTTTAGCAAGATTAAGTCACTTGTCCAATGTTACCCAGCTAATAAGGAATTTCAGGCCAGAGTTGGCAGACTTCAGAATCTTGTCTCTCCTCTCTTAGCTAATTCTCTGTTTATCTGCTGTTACCTTGCCTCTCTCATCTTAAAATTCTGAGTGGTTTCAGTAACTTAAAAAATAAATGAAATCTGCTAATCCCTTATCCTCAGCCATCTTACCTACTTGGTACAATATTTAAATCCAGAGTTGCTTGTATGAGTTCCGGTCGGATGGAGCTGATTTCCACATTAGCTGTGTTTGAGTGCTTCTCCCAGTTTTCCAGTGTAATCCAGCCACTGAGCAAATAGTCTTGGAATAACTATCATGGAGCAGGTCCTGGGCTGGATTCTGAAAGTATGACAGTATGGAAACCACATTCTAGTTATAAAATAATGGTTTTCAGAGGTTTCAAACATTTTTTTTTTTTTTAAGTAGTAGGACTTTAAAAAAATAATAAATTCTGACCTGGGTTCTGGTATATAAAATCAATGAAAGTGGAGGTGCAGGGGGAGTCTGGGCACAGGCGGGATGCTGGAAGACCGCTCTTAGTGCCTTGGTCAGTTATAGTCCCCAGGCATCCCTGGGAAACCCTGGGGCAGTCTGGAACAGAACGTGCAACCACAGACCTACAGCTAAGCTTTGGCTCGCCATGCTCAGATACTGGCTGTCATCAGACACTTCCTGGGTCTCCTCATGCTTGTCTGCTGAGCACTGTTCTGGTGACCAGGGAGATACAGATGATGGCCATATGCAGTCCCTACTGCTGATGGGTTCGCGCTTTTTTTTTTTTTTAAACCAATGAAAAATAATCACCTCCACAGTTATACCTGTGTCCCAATGCATGTTACTTTTCAACATCTTGATCTGAGGTCAATTATGCTTCAGGATGCTTGTGGCATTGCCTTCAAGACTCTTTAAAGAAACACTGCCTTTTTATTTTATATTCACACCTTAAATTAAAAACATTTCCTTAGTGTGGGATGTTTGCCACACCAGATTCATACTCATATCGACGTTCTTTGAGAGCAATAGGAGTGTATGGGTAGCTTTATTCTTTGTTTTTAATGAATATGTCATCAAGAGTAATGTCTCTTACATTAACTAATCATTATGCATGTACATTACATGTATAGATGATATAGACTCCCATCTGAGTACAGACTTGGAAGGGATTGCTCTCATGGAACCCTCATAGCAGTCCTATGTGGCAAGTACCCATCATATCTCTCTCTTACAGACTTTTCTAAGGCACCGAGAAGTTGTGTCACACGCTGAAAGTTACAAGCTGGTAGCAGAGGGAGGGATCGGAATATGACCGCAGAAAGTGTGAGACATAAACTCACGTTTGTCTGCTCTGTGTTTTCTGCAATGGCCAAGAACTCTCCAAAACACAACCAAAATTTCTGGTCCTTAGATGTGTCATAAGTCACCAGGTGGGGCCAAATTAATATGCAAATAATTGGACAGTTGATCAATATTATCAAGTTGATTCTTACAATATATCTCAGGAATGAAATGACGGGTTTCCTTACAACAACCCTGAAAGGCAAATACCAATGAAATAATTGAATACAACTGAAATACCAAAAAATTTTTAGAAGTTTCCTTCTGAGAGAGGAGGTCTTCCTGGTCCATTATGCTGGAAATTTCCACCCCTCCCAACCTGTGGCCTTTCATCTCTCTTCCCTAATTTATGCCATCTCCTTAGTACTTAATGCTCACGAACATGCTCTACGTTTGACTTTTCTCATCTTGTTTGTTGACTGTGACTGACAGTAGGTGTAAACTCTTCGAGGGCAGGGAGTTTTGTCTCTTTCAGTCCCAGCTGTATCTTTGGCACCTCAAAGAGGGCCTGGTGCATGGTAGTTCCTCAATTAATATTTGTTGAAAGAATGAGTAAGTGAATCATGACAGTTCCATATAGGACTCAGCCATAGCATATTTCATTTCAGCGTACCCCTCTCCCTCTGTAGAGTGTGATCAGGGTATGGTGGGAAGCAACGACATAGGACGGAACAACGACCAGCCTTCCAGGAGCCAAGTGCGAATTCTGCTTCTGCCCCTTAGGCTGTGTGACCTTCAGGAGCCAGTTGGTCCCTCGGGCTCAGTTTCCACAAATGTGAGGTGAAGATGATTAATAGCTGATTGTTATGGGAATGAAGTTATTTAAAACTCTTGCCAAAAGTATGTGCTTAATTAATATAAGCTGGATCTGAAGCAATACTCTTAGAAGAGTATTAAAAGCTCCTCTCTTTTAGAAAACATTGATTTTAGCTGAGGGATAAAAGCTAAAGACAGTGTGACATTTTTATTCTCCTGAGGGGGCCCTAAAACATTTTAGCAATTTCCCTTCTGGCAAATGCCGGAATAAAAACCGGCTGCTTGGCACACCCTCCTGCCCCATTTACCCAGGCCCACATGAGCCTGAAAAGCCCTGGGGAATCCAGGGCAGTTGCACAGATGCTAGGAGAGTGCAGGTGCCTTGTGGGGGCTTCCGCAACCTGCAGCGGCCAGAAGGACACGTAGCTGAATGTCAGTGGACCCAGGTAATGCCCCAGATTGAGTCAGCTGGGAGTGGGTTGTGCACGCAGCAAGTGCAGATTAATGCCGTGTTTAACGACAGACTTTTATGCCTCCTGTACGTGCAATGCTAGGATTACAAATGGAAACCCAAGTGAAATCAATCCAGAATGTTGATGATGTTCAAGGTACAGAAATATAATGGTTCGTAATAGCCCATGTTTTCAAATGAATCTTTTTATTTCATTCCTTTGTACAATGCCAGTGATTAGTTATGAATTGTGGAGAGTAATTAAGGAGTACTGTTCTTGGTGAATGACTCTATGAACCAAAAAATGACTGTGGTGGGGAGAGGGCCGAGGGGAAGCTGAGAAAGTGGTTTTGTTGTCTGCGCATGGGGACCCCATCATGAGGCTTTCTAGCTGTGATAAGATGAATGAAGGGACTCCATTAACCCCCAAAGCCTGGATTAATAGAACAAATTCAATTTCCTTTGGTTCTAGAGGAATAGATGGCTTTAAACTGCCTCTCAGGACTGTTTGTTAACATCACTTTAAGGAGGGGCTTTCAAATAATAAAGGTGACAAGAGGAGGACTGACATAATTAAGGACGATGTAAAGATGTGTTCCATTTTAAAGAAAGTGCCTACAAAGTCATTTAAGAATAAACTTAGCAGCATGTCTTTAAGATGTCTTTACACAACTGATGTAAAAGAGCCAGGACTGAAATTGCAAATAAGCCGAGATAGTTTTTCAAAGATTGTTTTGCCCTGTAGCATTTCTCTTGTAAATGTTGTGACAACAATAGATGAACAAGGAAGGCACAATTCTAATCCTCCATGAGAAGGCTGTAGGTTGATGACTATCAGTGGTTTGTGGGTGTGGGCTTGGAGCAGGTGGAGAAGAGGGTAGAAGGAAAAGAGTTTCTATGGGAGTCAGAAAGTCTAGATCCCACCTACTTCTGTTACCGTGTGACCTTGGTCAAATGTCCTCACTGCCCTGAGCTTCAATTTTATCTTCTACAAAATGCCTGACATTTTACATATCCACATGTCTCAGAGACTTTTGTGAACTTCAAATAATGTACTATTTGTGAAAGACACCGAAAAGTTGTAAAGTGAGATTCAAATACAAGGGAGAACAATATTGTTCATATGGTTTGGTTGCCAATCAGCTCTTGACACTTGCTGTAACTCGAAGGTAATGTTTATCCAAGTAGAACCACAGACAGGAAGAGAAACAAGACAGGGCAGGGACCCGAGCCATTGGAGCCTGAGATGGCCGCCAGAGCCTGACCAGGACTGGGTTGACAGGTCCAAGAAGAAAAGAAACAGGATGAAGAGTGGTGTGGTATTACTGACAGCCCCATAGTGCATTATTCCTTCTTTGAGCATTTGTTTACATCATTTGGAACACTTCTGCTGTTGTGGGTCATGAGGTATCATCGTTTTAAATTGTAAGATTAAATACTAGCATGCATGGAGGCTTTGTCGTATAAAAAGGGGCCAAGGGAGAAAGTAATATTGACTGAGTGCGGTTCTGTGGAAGAGGCATTTGCATGACAAATATGTTTATTTAGCTCTTATTAATAGTCCTCCACCTGAGGGGCACCTGGCTGGCTTAGCCAGAAGAGCATGTGACTCTTGATCTCGGGGTTGTGAGTTTGAGCTCCATGTTGGGTGCAGAGATTAGTTAAATAAATAAACTTAAAAAAAAAAAGTTATCTGTCTGAGAGGACTGGCCAATGACAAAGCAGAGGGAAGTTCCCATTTTGTGAGAGATGCTGGCTCCCACCATGCTCCTGGACACGTGAGGCTGTAGCAGGGGGACAAGGGACCAGCCAAAGTGCAGAGTGGTTTTACCTTCCCCAGACCTGAAATCTTCACCCAGAGATTGCTGAACCATGACTATGTGCCATGTGTATGCTGACCAAAGCTCCTAAGTATCTCTATAAAATAAAATCATTGCTATTTTATGACATAGAAACATGGATAGAGGTACTTTTTGAATAGATAACAATGAAGGCATTGTTTCAAATACATAAATTGAGATAAAAATAGAAAAATAAGAGGATAAAAAATTCTGCAAAATGATTTTCTCACATGGGAGAGAAGGGGACCAAAATAGGAGGGACTACTTAGATTTAAGTCATTGTCAATATTCTGGTTCTGTAGTTGGGTGTTGGGATCAAGGGAATTTGTGCATTGTTAGAGCAAACCAACAATAAGAGAAGATGGACTAGAGCCTTGCATGAAGCAAGGACGATGACATGTGTGAATTGAAGATTAGGATTAGTGCAAGTCTATGTATCTGATTATTAGAAAAACAAATGAAGAAACAAAGAAATCAACAAATGGAAGAATAGGCAATGGAATGAATGAGTGGGCAGATGAATGCCCTCTGTACGTTATTCTCTCTTGTAGCACAGCAGTTTTTTACTCTACAGGTTGATCTCATGACAAAGTTCTTTCCTGGTGTAATTTATTTGGAGCAGGTGAGATCAAACTTATGGAGATACTGGAATGAGGAAGGATGTTGCAATTAAAATAATAGGGCAGTCTCTACTCTTCTGAAAATGAGTTAGTCAGGATTGAAATAATGACCAACCCTTGGCACGCCTTTCAGTGTCCTAGGACTGCAGGTGCTAATGGCAATGGTTGGTGGCAGTGAACCATGCCATCTGAAGATGCAGATTCCAGCTCTATTTCTAGTTTCTTCCAGTAGGAATCTCTTAACACAGTAGGCATACGTTTAGCTCCTGCAAGGAAGCAGACACTGTTTTAAGTCTTTTTATAAAGCTGGCCTGACCCAGATTTTGCCTGTAGGATTGTTACTCTTAGTCCTGTTGGAGTAACATATACATAAACAATTTACATCTGTTGAGATGGGAAACATCACAAAGCAGGTGAAGGTATGTGATGAAAATCTGGAGAGGAAAGATGAGAGGAAAGGGGCCAGGGAAGTTTTCAAGGGAGTGATTTGGGGCACGACTTTTCTGGGAGTTTAATCCATCTAGTCTCGTTTTCGAGACTTCTGTTAACGGCTGGACATCATCAGTTCCTTTGATAAAGGTTTGTTTTAGGAAGTTGGGAGAATTTTAGGGAACCAGAAAAATCTGGTCCCCACTTCTCTGATCAAAGAGGAGAATCGTGACTGTTTAGGAGTGATTTCCTTCTACTGTAAATTGGCACTGATGAGTTTCTATTTTTTCTTTCCTCTGTGACTCATTTTCCTCCCCTACCCACCCCTTTTCTTTTTTCCTCCACCTTCATCTCTTCCTCCTCTTCCACTTTTTCTTCCTGTGTTCTTGAGAATCAAATAGATTATTTGTGAAACTTAGATTAACCCGTGATTCTTTTGAAAATCCCAAGAAACTGAATCAACTTTATATGAATTTTAAAAGGCATTTTCAAGCAAAACCATGAAGAACTTGGCTGAATTATCTAATTTTAATATTTTGGCACATTACACAGGCAAATAGAGGTCTCATTTTCATATACACAGAGTCTCTCTATATAAAATTCTACTTGTCTGTATATAGACACACATATGTGTATATCTATAAATGTACGTGTAATAACTGAAACTTTATTCTGGCAAGTAGTAGTATGCATAATATACTCTAAGAGCAGTATTTTAATGCCAGCTAATGTTTATTCTTGAACAAATCTGTACAAAAGCAGCTAGTTATCTCTTTGGGTTAAAAAAAACATTGAAATGTGTTCAGGATGACCAAAACAATCATGCCTTAGAGAAGAAGGGAGCCCAAGGAACAAATGCATAAAAGATAGAAAGAGTCACTTTAGGGGGAAAAAAAAGAAATAGTCACTTTAGTTCCTTAGTTTACAGTTTTGAAATACCTAGGAGGTTATAATGTATTAACTTTGGGAAAAGTTGGGGAGGAATTTGGGAGTTATCTGATGGAGCGGTTTTGTGACTTCTCTAAAAAGTGAAGAAACTTTCACTTGATATATTACTTATCATTGATTTTATTTAAACTGATATTTATCTAATCTTCACAAAATAGTTTCCATTTAAACAGTAAAAAAAAAAACTTGAAGGGTTTTACTTATGATTTAATCTTTCCCTTTCTTTCTTGTAAATGTTACCTTATTTTAAAATCACCAGTTTCATCAACTGTTTTTGATAAAAATCTCTTTAGTCAAAGGGTGACCAATGAAACAAGCATTATTAGAATTATCAATCATACCAAAAATATTAGCTAGAATAATTCTACCTTAGGTAATGAATGGTAACTTTAGTTCAGGTTTCTTTACAACATATCTGTTAAATAATATGACTAGATTATGATCAGCATGATACTTGATAAGTCTGGAGTAAAGTTTTTCCCACATGGGGAGAAATCACTTTTTTTTTGAGGATTAAAGTGTTATGAGCTCAGGGACACCTAATCAGTAATGGTGAGCATTGGGGGATGGGGAGGACTATTCTAGAAACTTAGGTTTGTGAAGGGTTCCTGACTAAACAAGACTTAGGAATTAACCATCCCCAGAGCCCCACTATAGTTTGGATCAATCTTTGTCCAGTTTTAGAGTCATTTGGTCAGGGGCCAGGGTCAGAATGGCAGAGGAGGGGAGTCTGGGAGATGGACACTTGCCTGTTCACTGTACTGACATGACTAGTTCGCCTACATCATTCCTTCCTTGGCCTCTGAACCTACAAGGAGGAGTTTCTTCGTATGGGTGAGTCCCTCCTCTGCACAGATGTTTTGCATGCTGCACTTTGCCCTAAGAATTGATTATAAGAAGAAAAATACTTAGGTTGATTGTTTTCCCACACATTACTAGTGCATCTTTAAAAATCCTCTGAATGATAGGGATCCGGCAGAAGGAAATTTTTTTACAGAGTAAAGCCAGTGGGTAATGGCGCAGCTTCATTATGGGAAACAAATTGGATTGCCCTCAGTTATGGAGTGCGGAGAGAACATGGCAGTTTCACTATCACTCTTGTATTATAACGTGCAAGCCTGGAATTGTGGTGAAGACAGACGATGATCCAAGCATGAACAAGGCTCACCACAACTTGGAGCTCACTGATGATAGCTTCATTTCGGTTTCAAAGCCAGAGATGAGTTCCAGCCACAGCTGCCTGGCTCTTCTCCTGAGTCCCAGGGAGTGAAAACAGGTCAGCCACCGCTCTCACCAGTGAGCAGATGGCTCAGAACCAGGAAGGAGGTTTGGCACTGATGAAATGTGCAGGGAGAAGCTAGCAAAGGAGTGGATTGGTGATCCACACGGATTGGTGAAAGGTGGGAAAGAGATAAGGGTAGCTCATCCACTAATTCAGCAAACATTCATTAAGTTGCGCGTAAGGTATCAGACACAGGTTATGTTCTAGGGGGTCAGAGATAAAGGACACAGATCTAGCCCTTGTGGAGATCTGTCTGGGAGATTTGATGTTAGAAGTGAGCAGGTTGGGGGAGGGGGGCTGAGAAATATCAAAGATGACACTGACATATGGATAGGAGCTATACTAGGGCTTTTTAAGGTGGTGTAGAAGACCAAAGTTAGAGGGTAGATCAAAGCTGGTTTCCAAAAGGGGTGCTGTCTAAGCTGACTTGAGCTCAAGTCAGAGGAAGCCTGATGGTGGTGTAAGGGCCTATTTAGCTAGAGCGATTCCATCCGGTTAAACAGTGATTTTGTTGTTTTTGCAGTAAAACTTAAACTGTCTCTGCCCCCCTTCCCCCAGGGGACTTACTTAAAAACAAGTCCCAGAAACCAGTCCCAGGTAACAAAGCCCAAATACAAGGGTGGGTCAGGCCAGGTGGAGGTATCCAATCAGTGGGGGCGCATACTGTCTCCCTAGCTACCAAGGAGTATGGGTCCCGTCCTTTGGGCGACTTTTGGGCTCCAATTCTGACCAAGGTGATAGGCTAGTTCAAATATCTGCTATAGGGTAAAATGTAATTCAATTGGTCACTTATGTGTGACCTAGCATGACTGTGCAGCTTTCTCTGTGTGTTACAATCTCATTGGCCACCTGTGCGTAGCCAGGCCCAACCATATGCCTTTGCCCTTAACATCTAGTCTGTAAGGCAGAGAGGGGTCACCTCTTTGCAAGAGACGACCCGGCCAGTCGGTTTGATTCTCGATGCTTGGAGCGAAATAAAGCTTTGCTTGACCTTGTATCAGTCTCGTTCCTTTGACCATGGACCCAACAGTGGTAGAGTCTGGGGAAGGAAAAAACAAGGGAAGAGCATTTCAGAAGGACCATCTTGATAAAATAGGAGGCATACATAGGGGAGGGGTGTGTGGTGGAAAAAGGACATGTTCAAGCTAGCTACCTGGAAAGGGAGACCCTGAGTGGGAGCATTTAGGGGAGGGGACTCAAGGAAATGGGGGACAATACAGGTATACTGTAATAAAGGAGTTAGGCTCCCAATTACATAGTAAATAAATAGTTCTGTGAACTGATTCTTAGAAGAAATGACTAGAGTTTTGTTTCTAAACATTGGCTGCACACAGGAATCACCTGGGGAGCTTTGAAAGCAGAAATGCTTGGCTCCCCTCCCTCCCCCTTCCATAACTGCCCCAAAGATCCTGATCCAAGGAACCTTGGGGGCAGTGTGGGAATCAAGGTTTTCAAAAACTCCCCAAGTGATGCTACTGTATAACCAAGAACAAGAATAAACTTTGTGCCTGTGTTTTGTCATGAGTAAAATAGTAAAACATTGCTTACCTCACAGTTAACAGAATGATCTTTAGGATAATAAAAGGGTTGATTGATGCAGGGCAGGGTTATTGGCCAGGGGTGATTTTTGCCCCCAAGGGGACACTTGGCAGTGTCTGAAGATATTTTTGATGTCACAAATGAAGAGGGAATGCTAATGGCATCAAATGGGCAGAGGGCAGGGATCCTCCAATGCACAGGACAGCCCCCCTCAAAAACAGTGAATTAATCAGCCCCAAATGGCAATAGTGCCAAGGTTGAGAAAGCCTTAGGTTGCAGATAAATACATCTCTGGAGCTGGATTGCTCTGGATCTACCTACCAGCTCCACTACAAAGCAGCTACGTAATCTTTGGTAAGGTACTACTCAGCTTCCTTGTGCCTTAGTTTTGTTTTAAGTTAAATGAAAATATTACTTAACTCATAGGGATTGAATAGTTAATTCATGAGAAGGCAGAGCTGTTCCTGACAAGTCCCCTACCCTTATTTGGGAAGTAAGGAATTACTACCCTGTAAATCTCAAGCTAAAATTTTGGAATTCCCCTTGCCTAGACCTGTGGGGTTGGGTGGGGGTCTTCATGCAAAGGAACAAGGAGGAGTAATAATATCCACCATTTATTGAGAGATCACTATGCATAAGTAATAGGGGAAGTACTTGATATACATGATCTCATTTAGTCTTTACAATAACTCGTATGATGTAAGTATCACAAATCCCATTTTACAGAAACAGAATTGAGGTGTTAAAAGTTGTGGAACTTGCCCAAGTTTACACAGAAAGTAGAGGGGATCTGTCAGGTTACAGAGCCTGGCCACTTAACCCGGTGTTCTGCAGGAAGCCAAAAATGTGGTATATGAGAAACACTAGAAAGGAAGTGATCAGCATATCAGATGTTTTGGCTCGTTCCTGCCTGGGTTTTCACTACTGATCTGCTCTATCTCTGCCTGATTTTCCCCAAATCCCGAGTGGCCATGGAAGCTACCATTACAGTATTAATCTTTGTGGGCGGTGGTCTTCAAAACCACATGTGGGCCTTTATTTGAGCATCGCATACATATTCCGCTGGATTGCATATTACATATGTCTTGTTACTGAAGTAAAAGCTAAGAAAATATTTGAAAAGGGTAAGAGAACATAAACATGCAAGTTCTAGTATTTTCTTACTGCATTACCACCGAGGGTGAATGGATCCATTTTGGGGACCACAACTCTCGACAGTTCCTATTGTTCCTCTTATCTGTACGAGGAGCTCCTGTCTTCCTTTGTTTCACAAAGATAAGGTTACATTTATTTTCCAAGTAGTATTGGCTTGGAAACTAAGTGAAAAAAGACAAAGGAAAACATATAAGCTCTTAACCTGACTTAACCAAAGCCCAGCACATCTACCTTTGGCAGGGGTAGTTTATAGGATTCCAGCACTCTATTTCCTTTCTGCATCTCAGACTCTTTGAGGAATAGGGTAGAGCTGGGGAAAAAATATAGGCGGTGGTGGTGGGGGAGGGGGGAAATTGTATCCACTGCACCAGCTGCACCTGTGGATAGCCGACTTTTGGATAGCACTCATGGGCTCTGCATGTGTTTTGAGGTCTGTACTTTTCTCTTTGTTTTCTTTATTCCTGGTTTCCTGTTAAGATCCCCTTTTGAAAGAGTCCAGTATGGTCTTATTGAAACTAATAGGAAAGGGGATTTCTTATACCATGATTGGTTGGGGATAAGCAGAAGGTCAGAGACTTCAGCTGTGCTGGTAGCTGCAGCCATTTTGACTTCGGGTCTGGGAATTTTAGCTAGAATTGGAGCCAACCCAAACAGGAAAAACCCAGGCAAAGGAGTGAAACAGCTTGAGGTAGCAACAAGATTTTCTCTCTCAGGCTCTTATTACTTTGTCAGAAATCCTCCATTCACCCTTGTTCATCTATTTTCATTTGAAACTTTCAAATATTAGGCCCTATAATTCCTGGAAAGCAGCACACTGGAAATATAGAAATTTGGATTTCAATTCCAAGAAGGCAGTTTTGTTGTTGTTGATATGGTAATTGAAGAAACTTGATAGTTTTTCATTCTTAGGAAGTTAAGAATATATAAACAAAGCTGAGGACCAGAAAATTCTGAAGCAATCGTTATTAAAATGAACTGTATAAAGATATTTATGAAATCAGACAAGCAGCGAGAGGGAACAAAATGATTAGTTCTCTGCACGTGTAGTCATCTTTTATATCTGAGGACGAAGAACCAGATGGTCTTGTTATCAGTTTGCATATTTGTCTGAAAAAAAGCAAACACCACAGGTGTTAAGACCCACATTCCTTTCCACATGGCACACATGTAAGAGTCTGACTCTGAGTTTGTTATTATAGATGCTGCTTATAGAGCCTGACATCATTTCACGACATTCCAGGGTGCACTAATTCTCTGAGCAAGAGACTACCCCATTTCTAGGAATCACAGTCCAAATCCATTTATCCAAGAATTTGATGTTGCCCCTGGAAGGAATCCACTAATGATTCTTAGACTTTATTCACTCAGAAATAATTATAGAATGATTACCATTGCCAGGCACCGTGCAAAGCACCTGTTTATGGAAAAACTTGATCATGAACCCAGATCAAATACTTGGGATCTGAGGTGAAGAAGATATAATAATAATTGCAATTCCTACTTTATGGCATTATTGTCATGGCAATGTTGACATCCTATAGAGGTACTTGGAAAGAATACTTCATAGCTAGCTGCCTTGGGTGTGTCTGTTTCTTGAGAGTTCAGCTTGCTTCCTCCACTTTTGAAAATATGGTTCTGTGTGTCTGGGAAAATCTTTGGCTGGAACAACAGCTTTTTTGGTAGAGAGAAAAAAAAAAGCATATAAACCTAGATTTTATATCTGTATATCTGCAAAGTGGTCTGGGATTTCTTATATATCATGTGTGAAGGCTTTCAGAAGAGAGTTTTATTGGAAAATTGCTCAAAGTTACAACTCAGATTTAGAAATCAGCAGCATGGTGACTCCCGAGATTTGGGAACAGTGACTGTCTCTGGACCCCTTTGGAAGGCCGGCACACAAAATGGCTGCTCAAAAGCCAAACCCAACTTGCTGATGTATTTTGCTTGGCAGACAGTGTGTGTGTGTGTGTGTGTGTGTGTGTGTGTGTGTGTGTGTATTGTGTTTCATGTGTTTGTAGACAGAACAAACATTCTCTAGTTTTCTACAGTCTTTATCACTCACTCTTAATTTATTCCTGTTAAATTCACATGTTTACATTGGTTGACTGGCCTCTGGGTCTTCAACTTGGTCAGCTGACAGACATGGGAGGGAAAAAGAGGAGTAGGAACAAATAGAGATAGTAAAAGAGAGGGCTAGAACGGCATAGAATGCAAAGGATGGGAAGCACCAGGTGGAGGGCTTAGCCTGGAGCAGAAGTCCACTAAGAGCAACATGGGGGCACGAGGGGCAGGGAGAGGAAGAAGCTAGAGGAGGATGTTACTGATCTCTGTTAGGTATTCCATTCCCAGGCATGTTAACCTCAGTACTCCGTTTAATAAAGCTAAAAATCTGCCACCAAGGGGCATTCTTACAATGAATTTATAGTCAGGAAGGGGAGGTTTGGAGGTTAAATGATTTGCCCAAGATGATGAGTACTAACCAAAGACTGGAGTCTGGAGCCCAGGGCTATGTGACTCCTGAAGCCAAACTTATCCCACTTTCCTACCACACTGGTTGTCATGATGGTTTTTGTTTTTGTTTTTGTACCAAGTCCAGTTCTGGAGAAAATTAAAATACTTCTTGGTCACATTCTTTTTCACCTAAACTTAAAATAGTTTTATCATGTACTATCGAAAAAAATGTGTATTATTGTGGTGTAAATTACCCATTTTATTGAATAAAGGATTGCCAGTGAGGAAGTCAGAGTTACTTTTAGTCACTAGGAATATTAACCCCTCAAATGTAGAAATACAGGCCAGACAGCAGATCCAGGTGAGTCTGAGTAAAGGCTGCTCAGCCTATACAACATGGGCCATTCCAGGCTAAAAATTATAGATAACATCAATAGTATATTCCTGACTTTTAGCCTAAAGGCAAAGCTAACAGCTGCAGCAGCAGAAGACATGTGTCAGAGCTTCGACTGCAAAAATCTCTTCTCAGTGAAGCCACCAAAGAGATATTAAGGATGGAAAAAAATGGCCTATGATAGATCTAGTGTAGGTTGCCAGGGAGAGAGAGAGAATGAGAGAGTTAGTTAATCATACAGCTGAATACCAATGTAGGGGAGAGGATGTCTTACAAACAAAGCAGGAGAGAAATAAAGAAGTGAGGGGCAGGAAATAAATAAGTCCCATTAATAAATCCATAGGATGACAAAATTATTTCTGAAATCACAAAGATAGAGAACTTTCTTTTAATGTGTGGTTAACAAGGCACTGTCATAAAGGAAAATGTAAATAATTACGAAATAATTAAGAGCCTATAAAAGGAGCTCTTGATAAAAGGTGGTTAAAAGACCACTTAGTGTGTTTGAACATATGTAAAACAGGAATGTGTATTTCTATTAAGATGTTGGTGACAACAGTAGTTAACAGTATTTGTTGGTCTCTGAGGACTATTATGAAAATCCACAAGAAGTGAAAAGTGGTAACAAATTTGTTTTACTGGTGGGCTTTATAGTAGTACAGGAACTTGAGAGAAGCCTGTTTTACATCAAGCATTTCCTCTGATAAGTTGAGTGACCTGAGTAACCCACTCGTGCTGGGTAGTCCCTGTTTGCCCCTCCAGATCAGCTTCAGACGTTCTTTATTCTCCTCCATGCTCTGGATTGCTGACCTGTATTAATGACACCAACAGGATTCCCCTGCTCTCACACTTCTACTTGCACTTGGCTAATGGAGGCGGTAGCAGGGGAGAAGAGAGCAGAAGAAGAGTGTGGTTGGAAGTTAATTCTCCCTACTGGGCTTTCAGTGTCTTTGATTCTCTACCAAGGGCCACAGTTCCTGGGCATGTACTTTCTTGCAGCTCTGGATGAGTTCATGCAACCATCCAAGGATGGCAAGAGCTCCTAGTGTTGGATAGCTCCAGTGGGCTGCACTCTGATTCTTCCTGCATCTTTGTATCTTGCCCCTTTATAAAAGCTCTCCTTAAATTCCCTATTTGAGTGTGTCCTCTGTTCTTGACTGCTAAATCACTGAACTTCAACTTTGACCTTTGTGTAGAGGCTCAGGTCAAGCTACGCTACAGAGCCCTTCTAAGAGCCACAGAAAAGATTTTAAGTAAATTTTCAGATAATAAATTACTCTAAAAAATGTTACAGAAAATATTATTGGTCAAAATGCAAATATGGAAACTGTCTTGAATGAGATGGAAACAAAGCCATGTGGGTGTTTACATTAAAGTCTGTAGAACAGACAATCATAGGACACCTGGCAGCTGTCCAAAGGCAGACTTTGCCTTTTCCCTTTTGTTCTGCTCTCATAGATTAATGTTGGGTTGGCCAAGAGAGGCTCAGTATTAGGCTTCTAGGCCACGTTATGAGACAAGATAGAAGGTAAGATTCTGGATGAAAAATCACTACTTACTGCAAATGGCTCATGCTTTTTCTTGTAAATTGTGCTAAGTTCCTGTGCACTCAGAGGAAGTCTTACTTTGGAAACAGTTTTCATCTGAATGCATCACTAGACTTGGCCTTAAAATTGTGTATCAGTGTGGCACCTGGGTGGCTCAGTGGGTTAAAGCCTCTGCCTTCGGCTCAGGTCATGATCCCAGGGTCCTAGGATCGAGCCCCGCATCGAGCTCTCTGCTCAGCAGGGAGCCTGCTTCCTCTTCTCTCTCTGCCTGCCTCTCTGCCTACTTGTGATCTCTGTCTGTCAAATAAATAAATAAAGTCTTAAAAAAAAATTTTGTATCAGCATCAGATCAACACACTCAAGTTAACTCCTTGTTGAAGCCGTTGGTTGGAGAAGAGAGTTCATATTCACATGGTATGGACAATCATGGCTTCAGATTGTCTTTAGCTACTTTCATTTGGTAAGACTCCAAACTACTTTCCATATACAGGGAGAGAAGAGGGGGATCACAGATCTTTGGAGTTGAAACAGCTTTAGAAACAAGGAGAGTTCCTTCCAGGGAAACTCACAGTACTGCTCAGCAGGCAAGGAATGAGACTTTGGAAGAAAGGTCCCCTCTTCTGCCAACCTTCTGAAAGCCAGAGAAGGAATCGGAGGCAGAGGCTTAGACATACTTAACTGGTCCTTAGCCAGAGCAGCAGGGACAACACCTCTGTTCAGTGCTTTTGGTCACTGGAGGTAAACCAGGCGAATTGCTGCTTCTTACCCTGGCCCTGGTCCCTTGTTCCAAGGAATCGTTCCTTGGCCTCACGTTTAATATGCCAAGCTTGGTGCAAAGATATCACTAGGAATCATTAAATATAAAATATCAATTTCCCAAGTTAAAAGGCAGCCATAAAAGAAAATCCAGTTGTGTTTTGAATGTGCTGAGTGAAGTTGCTTCCCCAGGCAAAGAATTTCAAAGTTTCAAGACTTCCAATCTATACGATTTAATTATTGCAACATGTAGAAAGGCTCTTGGAGAACCAATACATCAGTGTTATGAGATGGGCCAAGTCATTCAAGGCCTCATTAGCTCCCACCATTTTTCACACAACAGGGAGGCCAGTGGGCAGACATTAAAATCCTCAGGGCTTTTTCCAAAAGAATCATGGTAAGATTCATCCCATGGGATCCTTGAATTCAATGCTTTCCTAAGGGAATATTAGGTAGAAAACTGAGAGAAAATTTGCAAAAGCTTTTATATCTTATAAACACAAACTACACGAATAAAAGCACTGACATTGTGAGCTATACAACCTTGTATACTTGTCCTTCCTTCCTTATTCTCTCCTTTGTTTCCCTTCTGGAGAAACAAGGGCATAAAAAGGCAGAGAAATCGCTAGTTACTGAACAGAAATAGTGTTAGATCCAGCATTCCCTTTTCGGAGGCAGTGTTACCCTATGTCTTTCCAAGTATAGCAGCCTTGACAGAATGCTGCTCAAAAATGAACAGTCTGCATGCAGGCAACACTTTCGTTATGATCCCCTATTTAGTAGGAAAATAAGAAATTGCTTTTGCATGATTTGGTAGCCTCTGCCATAATATCATATTACTGAAAAACATGCTATAGTTTCCTTTCCATAGCCCCAAATTGTCTTGTTTAACAATTTAAGGAGGAATTTAAGCTAGGTCTTAACTCAAACTTAAAACAAATATTAACCTAGTTATGATTTAAAGCCAAATAATCTGTCCTAATGCATTTCCCTTGTGGGGAGGTACAGGGCAATTTAAGGAGATTTTACAAAAATAATAAATTCTACCTAAGGGAAACGGAAATCTACAATTCTTTTAACAGTGATTCACATTTCCAAGGAGCTGAAGTAGGGAGTCTCTGTTGGCAGACTCCATCCACGGCATGACCTGACATGGGTACAAACCACCCCACAGGATATATTTCTAGTTTTGATGTAATCTGAGATTTTTTTTTTTCCTTTAAACAATAAGCGAATCAAGTCACGGCCGAATGGATGTAATGCTCTGGTATTTTAATGTATTACAATTTATGGCAGTATTTACTTCAGTCCTTGGCTTGCTGACACTAAAATTCTCTTAAACAGGAATTATAACATAAAATTAGATTAGATATACTTCAACAAGTTTATCTCTAACAATAAATATATACAAATTCTGAAATGAAGTACCCTGCAATTTTCAGCCAGAGCTTAAAGTAATTACACATTCTGTGGTGATAACACATTTCGTTTTTTATTGTGCCACAAGCTGGTGAGATACCTCTACCACGCATGTTAATGCTAATTAGCAGATAAAGTGTAAATCTGAGGGAGCCTCAAATTCTGTTGCTTTGCCAGTTTTCTCTTGATTGGAAATTGCAGGCCGAATTTCCTCTCATTCCGACTCGGCCTATTCAGGCATCGCCTGAGATGTCTTTCTTTGGTGCATTTTAATCCATCAGATCTGTTCGTCATTGAATGCCTTTCTGTTTGTTTTTCATTCAGCAGACTCAAACAGTTTCCTCTATAACTGCCTTTTATAATCAGTCATAGGAGAATTTCAAGTCTGCAGAACAATAGGTGGGGATGACATGTTTATGCCATGCTCCCTCATCCCTGTCGGAGAGGTGTTTTTGTTTAGCTGCTAATAAAGTGGCATTTTGAAATGTGTTCCTGAAATGGGAGGGAGGGAGTTATGCTCTGTAGCAAGCTTTGTTTCCACTGATGCATCTGGAGTCCTCGGACTGGGGAGCACAGCCAGCGATGCGCGTTCCAGCCAGCCTTTGGAGAGATGCGGACGTTGGGGTGGGGGGCTGTCTACTCTGTCCTCTGGGGTCACAACCCCCAGGATTTCAGAACTCTAGTTCTGAAATTCTGTTGACTCTAAGCATAGCTTCGGGAACATTTCGTGATCTCTTCGCTGCAGCCCGAGTCTACCTTTGAGGTCAGTGAGCAATCATATAGGAGGACTTTTTGCTTTGAGTGGTTGGGCTTAATTTAATTTGAGTTTACATGCTGGGCCTACAGCAAATATCATTGGGTTTCATAAATTAAGATGTGCTCAGCAAGACCCTTCCACATTCCTTTCTTTATTTCCACCTGCCTTTTTGATTTCTACCTCAACATCAGTTACACGATAAAAAAAAAATCTCTCCCGCCACCCCCACCATCTGTGTGTCCTCAGTTCTGTCTATGCTTGCTAAATTCCTTGCCTCCTGAATTCTTGAGTGACTGTGTGTGAACCACCAGGACCCCAAAGATGTCATGGGCTGGGGATAGAGAAGAATCAGAAAGCCTGGAGAGAGAAGTAGCTCAGGAAACTTTGGAATTCACCTGAGTATGTGGAAGAGTGTTTCTACTTCTTCCACATCTTGATAACAATGGGTGAGGATTATTGAAGTGTTGTGATTGCTCAAGAAATGACCTATGAGATTAAATGTTTATGCATAATGATAAAAATGAACTGGTTTCACCGTGGTGTTTGTATCAGTTGGCGCAGGCTGCTCTAACAAAATGTCACAGACAGGTGTCTTAACAACAGAGCTTTGTTTTCTCACAGTTCTGGAGGCTGGGAAGTCCAAGATCAAGGAGTCTGTAGATTTGGTGCCTGGTGAGGACTTTCTTCCTGACTTGTCGCTGGCCCCCTTCTTGCTGTGTCCTTACATGATGGAAGGAGGAAGAGGAAAGAGGAGGGGGAGGGTGATGGAGAGGGAGAGTGCCCTTTCCTGTCTCTTCCTTTAAGGACTCCTTTCAGACTGGGGTCTCACCCTTAAGATCTCATTTCACCCTAGTTAACTCTGCAAAGGCCCTACTGCCAATAGAGTCACAGTGGGGGCTTCAACATATAAAATTGGGGGCAGAGGACACAAATGTTCAGTCTAAAACAATGTTTCTTTAGGCACCAAAGGTTCAGAAGAAAAGAGATAGTGGTATGGATTCTGAATATAAAAAAATTATTTTTCTGGACTTGTGGCATGGTATTTAATTGTTTAGAGTTATGTGTCTACCCTTATTAATCTTTAAAAGAAATATGTAACATGAAGTTTTATCTTTATTAAAGTTCTACTATTATTATAGAAATTTCAAAAACGTAGCTAAGAACAAAGAAATTATCTTTAGAAAACTCACCACCCAAAGAGGATCTGCTAATACTTTGGTGAATATCCTTCTAGAATTTTCCTATGCAGGCATACACATGCACACACGTGTGCACACACACACACACTATATATATATACATATATATATTCTGTTTTTCAAATATGGATTCATATTGTGTTTGCATTTTAGAAATCTGCTTTTTCTCTCTACCAATATATCTTGAATATTTTTCCATGTCATTAAATGTTCTTTTATAACATGTGTTTCCATTTTTTTAATGGAAAAAAAAAAAAGAGCGGTTTCTGCTGCAGAATTTCATGGTCAACTTGTTTAAATTTATGGCAAGAACATTTTTAATTGAAAGTGTATCAGAATGACATGCCCAGTCCTGGAGAGGAAGTGGACCAGCAGGGAACAAAGCTGTGTAATCTGAGGACCTGCAAACACACAGAGGACAAATCACTGAACAAATCAATACTCGAAGGCATGGAAAAGTGTGCCCCAGTTTCAAGCAAAATTCATTCTGTCTCTTGGAGACATTATTTGCAACAAGCCTGGAACTCAATAAAGTTTGTGTTCACTGATGTGATATGAAGTTGATTTAATAACCAAGGACCCTGCAATTTACTCAGCTGGCAGGAAAAAAAAAAGCTGGTCCTGTGGTATAAGAAATGTGTGAATCTATTGGATTATGTGGGAAAGTAGCAATCAGTTGCTGTTTAAATACTTGTAGGGATTAGCTGCCATCGCCTAAAATCAGTTTCATAAAAACACCTTGTAAATTTACTTTCTGAACAGCCCTAGTGTGTCTGATGCAAGAATGCGAATTTGGTGAGAGGCCAGAAAGTGACTGGCAGGAATTTAAATGACAATAGGAACAGACAAATTGAAGCTAAAGATATCCATTGGTTAAGGAAGCATGGCGAGAGAAATTAAAATGTGGGAGAAAGAAGAAACCAAAGGTGAAGGAGGAACTGTGACTCTGGTTAGTATAATTTAGAAAAGATGATACCAAATGGGATATCCAGTCATGTGTCTGGAATATTGTGTGCATCTGGCAGGGGTCAAATACTTTTGGGACCATGACAAATGGCGCACTTTCAGTGGAGAGAAGAAGACATGATGGTGAAGAGTCTGAAAACCATGGTATATTAAGAACATTTGAAGAGCTATGGGTACTTACTGGGGAAAAAGAATCATACAGTCAGCTACATTTATTTCTTTTGAGGTCTGGTGAAATACGTGCATACACTTATTCTGTGAAACACCAGATGGCTCAGTTGGGACCACGAAAGGAACACTTTCCTAACGAAAGCTTCTCACAAGGATCTTGCACCAGCTGGGTGACCATTCCGGGGTCTTTGAGGCATGTCTGCCTTGGTAGCACCTGCAGTAGGAGATCTCTAACTTTCCTTTCAATTTAGGTTTCCAGGATCTCACCTTCATGCAAACTGAAATAAAAGCTCTTGGGTAGAGATGGATGATAACCCACCAAGCATTTGTGTTCTCCTTGCGTGATCGGGAACAGTTGCTTGGGGTGAGTGGTTCAGCAAGTGACTCTGTTTTCTATTCCCTTTCTAGGTGTGGCCTTATGCTATCTCTCACCCCTGGAACCAGCCAGGCAGGGAAGGGACTCACTTCCGGGGAGGGCTCTTAAGGTACAGGCTGAAACTCTTCTTTCTCCATTTCCCTGTCTGCCTGTTGGGTGCAGAATCCTTTGAAGCCTTGGGAGACGGTGAGCTAGAGATGACAGGAGCAGATCCTTTAATCACCAGTCATTGAGGGAAACTAGCTACCAATCAGGAACACCGGTTTTGGACTGTTATGTGAGAAATCAGTTTTTAAGGTGTTAAGCTGTTAAAATTAGGGGGTTTATTTGTTACAGAAGGTAACCTAAAGCTTTCATCTGGTCTGATTTTGGGTCGTTCTCTGTACAAAAAAGGATAGAGAAAATAGATCAGACTTCACATAGAAACAATATAGGTAAGCACAGGGATTGTGCCTGGACAAGGGCATGAAGAACTTTACTTTGCCTAGAACCACAGGGAGGCAAGGAAAACAAAAAATAATAATGATAATTATTATCAGCTAACATGTATAGTCACTGTGTAGGGTACATTACATTTGATCCTCACAATAACTCTATGAGGTAACCAACCATATGGTTTCCCTGTGAGAAAAATGATTAAGCAGATTCAGAGAGTTAAGTAACTCATCCAGGGGCACACAGCAAGTATATGGATAGACCAGGATTTGAATGGAGTCGTTATAAAGGCATCATTAAGTTCTAAGCCAGTGACTTGAAGAAGATAAAACTTTTTAAATCTTGGGCCATACTAACTCTAGAGGGAGAACAGCAAGCAGGAAGCTTTCTGTTTTGCAACAATATTAGAACTTTATGTCACAGTGTATTTGCCCAGTTTCTTCTGATAACATAAGATTACTTGCTCTCTTGATTTTCCTGAAACTGGACTCTTGCAGAGCTTCCTAAGATAACAAGAAGTACAGCCTCAGTTAGAACTCCGCAATGCATTCTAGAAGGGAACTCATCTGGATTCCCTTCACCAGGTAGCAAGTGCAGCTCTCAGCCAAAAACACTGCTACTGACTGCCAGGGACCCACACATTATCCAGAATATTCAGTCCATCAACTCTCCACTGTTAATCTTAAATCGGTAAGAGCAGCTTCATCTGTATGTTGAATTGTCGTGAACTGCACAACTCACTATGTCCTTGGTACCATTAACCTCTGATCTTCCTTTGGCTTCAAGAGCTTAGATGAAAGAAGCCCTTTCTTACCTGCGTTTAGCTGGCTGTGGATTCTCATCTCAGGTGTATAGGTTGTACCATTTCGTTGTTTTATTCCTGCGTTGTACTAGGTAACTGGACGAATTCATATAAAGTTAGTGCTGAAACAACCTGAATTTTCTTGGTCTGACATTAGGTTCTGGGGGAGGCATAGAAACTACATATTGAATAAGATTCTCACGCACACTGCAATTTGAAAATAAATGCTTTAGCGGATGGCAGAAAACATGTTTCTATAAAGTCTTCGTCTTTCCTTTTAAACACACAATATGGCATTTTCTGAGCATCTGTCCAATGATTGAGCATTTACCAAGTCTAGAGATCTCTCTCAGAAGCTCAGATAAAACCCCCTCTTGAAGCTTCCAGTCTAGTTCAGGAGGCAAAGTGAACATTTGTAGTGCAACCTAGTGAATCATTGTTATGTTTTGTTCTGATAGGTCTGGTAAATCAGTATGCTGTGATACACTAATTTCCTAGTTAACTTTTCCATTAAGGCGGTAAGTATTATCTAAGGAATTTTTGTAGGATTTCTCAACCTTGGCTGCCATTAGTGTCACCTGGTGAATAAAGACAGTCTTGATGCTCAGGCTGCCTCCAGATGAGTTAAATCCGAGTGTCTGGATGGGAGTCAGTGCTTTCCCCCAGGTTTTAGTTTCAATTTCAGTCTTAGCGGGCTGTTTCTCTCCTACACCTTCCCAAGTATCTGTACTTTGGGTGCGAGGAGGGTGCGTATTTCCCAGAGACATCCATCATCAGTGGGGCAGAGTTTCCATTCAGATCTGATAGAAGTCCGCGTACTTGGCTTTCTGTCTGGGATTCGAGGTCCAACTCATTAATTAGCGTCCCCCACGTCCGCTATTGTATCTCCCTGTGATTATAACAAGTTGGCATGGCTTGCGTTTGAGCAAACCTTTGAGTGACGTAGGCCTGCCTTCTGATATTAAATTAGAAAAATAAATTTGCCGAGAGCAGAATGGAGGGGCTATGACAGAGCCCTGGACCAAATAGTCTATCTTTAGAAACATCACCTCCTATCTGTTTGTATAAAGCATTTCAGGAAGTATTGGGGCTGGGATGATGAGAGAGGTGTAAAGCAATTCTACCAGCCACCCACAGGTAAGATGTTAATTACACTGGGTGAGAGCCCAACACCAGTTGAAAACTAGATCCATGAACGCTAATACGGGTGATTTTCCACTGAAAAAATATTTTTCCATCCTGGGGGTTATGCTGCTAACCCGAGACAGTGATTTAATAGTAGAGCCATTTAGCATATCCTAGATTTCTTCTTTGCCTACGACTTCTCAAAGACCAGGCTCAGCCTAGTGACAGAATCTCTGGCTCGGAAATGCAAGGCTCTAACGTTCTCCATTGTTTGTGTGTTTCTCCAGATGCCAGTCCACTTCGGCCTGGGTGGTCCAAGCTTGCGTTGCAGGCAGCTGCAGAAGTTCCAGCAGGCTGGAAGCCTCTGACGCAACCTTCCTTGTGAGGACTGATTGGCCAAGAGCTGGCAGCCAGCCACGGGTGGTTTTTTTTTTTTTTTTTTTTTCCCCTTTGCAGTGTTTGCACTTTTATGTTTAAGCCGCTACCTTTGCTGAGCTAAATGGAGGCAAAGTGTTTGAGCTTTATTTTCAAAACTGAAAAAGGTTAGTGAGAAGAAAGTAGTATTTCAGCTCTCATGTAGGTCTCTAGTAGAAGATGATGGAAGTTTCTTTTTTTTGGTGAGCACTTACAGATTCAGGCATCAGAGTTTTGTGATTTCCTTCTTTCTACTTTAAGCTTCTTAAGGCACCATTGATTAAAATAAAGAATGATAGAAGGAGGCCGTGTGCTACTCTTCTTTTGCATTCTCCCACACTGCTGATAGGAGACTCAAACACAAATAGTACCTAATCTAAGGTGAGCCCCACTTTGATTTCTGAGACAAACCAAAGTTGTTATATCAATGTTTTGCCTTTATGTGTTTTCACTATCCACTGAAGATATTTGGGCTTGAGTGTGGGAATGGAAGAAATTGCTTTTTGTTTAGTGTCGTCTCTGTTCTAGGCGCTTCCGACGGTCTGAACCTGCTGGTCTTCATAATAGTCCTTTGAGGCAGGCGTGCTCGCTCTTCTGATTTGACAACAGAGGACACTCAAGCTCAGAGACATTAAGCAAGGTTATAATAAAGGGATGCCAGGAATTGAACTCTGGCCATTAAGGCTCCAAAATTCATGCCTTACCATTGCTATAATTTGCCTCCCTGGCCTGGTCTGATTTTGCAGTAGGCAATTCACAAGGCCAATGCTCCAAAGGAGAAGCCGTTTTTTTTTTTGTTGTTGTTTTGTTTTGTTTTGTTTTGTTTTCTTAGATTTTATTTATTTGACAGACAGAGATTACAATAGGTGGAGAGGCAGGCAGAGAGGGGAGGAAGCAGGCTCCCCGCTGAGCAGAGAGCCCCGATGCGGGGCTGGATCCCAGGACCCAGGGATCATTACCTGAGCTGAAGGCAGAGGCTTTAACCCACTGAGCCACCCAGGTGTCCCAGGAGAAGCCGTTTTAAATAGAAGGACAACACTTACTGTCTGTCTCATTCACCACCACATTCCCAGAGTCGGGAATAGAGTCTGATATTTATACACTAAATGCTCAGTAAATATTTTCTAAACAAGTGAACACTTTTCTTTTAACCTGAATGCTAATAGTGGTGTTCTTGAAACATGTAAGCTTTGATCTCAGTTATAGTACTCTTTTGTTTTTTGTGTTTGTGGTTTTTTTTGTTTGTTTTATTTTGTTTTGTGGGGCTTTTTTTGGGGGGGGGCTGTGGAGCTTAGAATCCTCTTCTGTATTTTCTGAATGATGCTTAGAAGGAAATGAGACACCCCACTGTTTTGTTCTAACTGTGTAGTGAATGTCAGCCACTTAAGCCTTTTCTGTTGCCTGGAGGAAACCAACTAGTGGACAAATACCAAGGGTTGGGGGGAGTACAGTTTGTGTCTTACCTGATTTGGAAAGTCTTGTCTTGATATTCAGAGGTAAACTGGTGAAGTCTCAGCATCATGATACTCGGTAGGCATGTTTAAATGTAAGACTTATTTATTTAAAGAGACACAGCTTGCTCTAGAAATGCCCATAGCCAATGCATATGATACCAGGTTTGTTAGGATGCGATGTTTTCCTTTTTTATTTTGTGGAAATACAGTATACAGGGTCGAGAAATGTGTGATGGCATTGGATAACTAAATTATATCAAACCTGGCGTATTAGGGAGTACTTGTGTCCCGGATAGTTTGACAGAGTGCAAGATTTAAATTATCACTGTTTTTGAAGAAGTAAAATAATCTCTTTGCAGAGTACTTTCCTTTAGCCTATTCTCATAAAATATAAAATGCTTGTCAGGTAAAGATACCTTTGGCAATTCATTAGGACTACTTAATCTTATCTCTTTTTAACTATTTTTTGAAAGAATATTTAAGAGATTATATAGAAGGAGCACATTTATAATAATGCCAAACAACAGATCTTTTTTAAAATACTAGTCTTTGGTACAAAAAAGGGCTTTATTTGTATTATTTGAGAGATGGGTCTTATTAATCTTTGGTATGAATACTGAAGCTCTGAGAGGTTGAAGGTAACATAGGCAGCAAGTAGTAGAAGCTGGCTTTCCCTCCAGGTTTATCTGAGAGCTAAGTTCGTGGTAGGCCCTTATCTGCTGGAGACACTATTTCCTGGTGACACAGTGAAAGCCTTTTGATTACTATGGTTTCATACTATTGACCTTTCTAAAGTATAATAATGCACCTGGTAGATATTCTCTAAATAGTAGTTTGTATAGTTACTAAGTAAATTACTTGGTCTCTGCATACTGAAGGAGATCATTTAGGTGAGGATGCCCTGTTGTATTTTGTCAGAGGGCAGCCAGATCGAGGAACCCAAATATCACTTTGTAAAAGTAGGATTAGATTTGGAGCTAATGAGGCAATGCAAGTCTTATACTTAGGTAGGAAAACTATGGTGACCAGAAGCATTTAAGAGGATGTCCTAATTTATGACTAGACATGTGACTTGAGAATGTTCTACAGAGAATATTCTATCTCTTTATGTTTGGTCAAATTTGGAAACAAATTTCAGCATGAGATGTGGAATAATAACATGGTGAAGAAGAGCGAGAAGTCGGATACCAGATGTATAGGTTTTTTTTTTTTTTTTTTTTCCCCCTACACAAGGCAGTTCTCTGTGAAATCAGCTAGGTGTCCTAAAAGTCTGTTCAATTCCTTTTTTTTTTTTTTTTTTTTAAGATTTTATTTACTTACTTGACACAGAGAGAGAGAGAGAGAGAAAATGCACAAGCAGGGGGAGTGGGAGAAGTAAACCGCTCTGCCCCGCAGACCAGAGGCAGGACGCTATGCTAGGACCCTGGGATCATAACTCGCTCAACCGAATGAACCACCCAGGCCTTCAAGACTGTTTAATTTTGACACTAATCGGAGTTACCATAGACCCCACAGGATAAAGGCTCAGTCACACAAAATTGCCCACTGCTTCAGATGCCAGTCACAAGGGCAGCGATCCCCCTTATCTGTGGTTTTGATTTCGTCAGTTTCCAATAATGCCCACCATCACTGGCGGCCAGGGAGCCGCTGAGCTTCCGTCTGTCGAATCATGAGAAAGTCAATTGCAGGCTAGCTCTACGTCACAACGCCTGCGTCATTTCGTCGCTTCCTCTCTTGCGTCACTTCATCTCCTCACGTGGGCATTTTATCACCTCGTGTCATCACAAGAAGGGTGAGTACAGTACAAAAAGATACTTTGAAAGCGAGAGAGAGAGAGATGGACCACGTTTACGCAACTTCTCTTACGGTACAGTTGTACCTTGTTTTATTGCCCTTGGCGGGTATCGCGTTCTTTACCAATAGGAGGTGCAGGGAAGCCTGGTGTGGGCGAATCTCCTGTCACTGGTTTTTCCAACACTCAGTGTCCTGTGTGTCACGTTTTGGTAATTCTCGCAACATTTCAAACTTTTTCATTATTATTATATTTGGCTACGGTTTTCTGTGATCAGTGATTATAACTCGCAGAAAGCTCAGATGATTGATTAGCATTTTTTAGCAATAAAGTATTTCTAAATTAAGGTGTGTAAAAACACACCATTTTTTAAAAAAGACGTAATGCTATTGTGCACTTAATAGACTATAGAATAGTGTAAATGTAACTTTCATATGCACTGAGAAGCCAAAAAAATTCATTTGACTTCCCTTATTGCGGTATTTGCTTTATTGTGGTGGTTTGGAACCGAACCTGCGAAATTGCTGCGGTATGCCTGTCTATTGTTACAATTGTTCCATTTTATTATTAGTTATTATTGTTAATCTCTTACTGTGCCCAATATATAAATTCAACTTTATTGTAGGTATGTTTGTTTAGGAAAAAACCTCGTATGTATAGGGTTTGGTGCTGTCTGCAGTTTCAGGCACCCACTGGGGGTCTTGGGACTTATCCCCTGCACATAAGAGGGGACTATGGTGGTGGATCCCCAGGTCACACATAGCATCTGTCCTACTTAGTTGCAAATTGGAGGCTCCCATGACTACCTTCCTTGAATTTGATTATTTGCTAGAACATTCTGAAACACCTTTCTTGCCTAAATCAGTTTATTGTATAATCAAGGATACAGATGAACAGCCCAATGAAGAGATACATAGGTATGAGGCTGAGATCTGGAAGAGCCCTGAGCCCTGGAACTTCTGCCCCTGTGGAGACAGTGTGGGCCATCCTCTCAGTACATGGATTTGTTCACCAATCTGGAAGCTCCTCAAACCCCATACTATTGAGATTTTTATGGAGGTTACATTGTGTAGGCATGATTGCTTAAAACTCCATTTTCAGTTCCTCTCCCCTCTCTGAAGGTCCTTCTGATGACCAGCCCACATCCAGGAGCCATCCAGGGGCCCAACAACAGTCACCCCATTAGGACAAAAAATGCTACTGTCAGTGAGGAAATAACAAGAGATTTAGAAGCTCTGCATCAGCACCCCTGTTCACAAGGGTTTTAAGAGCTCTGTATCAGGAAACAGAGAGTGGCAGAGACCAATATAGATTTCCTATTACTTTGCTTTGGACCAGACTTCTTTATTTTTATTTTTTTAATGTTAGAGAATGAAATTCAACCTTTCTTTTCCTGTTCTCCATTGTCCACCCTGTGTCATATTCTAGTTGCCATGCTGCTGTGCCTCCCATTTATCTTATATGTATATTCATTTTCAGTGGTGTCAAGTATTCGTTCCTTTCTGACATCTGTCTTGGCACACATCTTACTTTGGGTCTGTGATGACTCTAGGTCATGCATTACAAAAAGAGCATTATTGAGCAGTTAAAGAAGCTGCTTTAGTAACCTCATTGTTTCCTGTGTGTTTTATAAGCTAGTTTAATACTATATTAAGGATGCTTTATTTATTTTACTCTGCCAAGATGTGTTCTTTACTCCCTGCCCAAATAGCCATTTTAGAATTATTTTATGCATTTGAGGGGCCATAAATTTAAAAATGTCCAACAGAATTTCCTTTATTTTGATTCTTTGAAAATTGAGTAACAATAATTTTTCTGCAGTTTCCAGACTTGAAGAAGCACTTAAAACTAATAAGTTAATTTTTCTGAATGTGCTTTTATAATTTGGACCTTTTCTAATTCCTGCATGGTTCTTGTCCTCACCCTCCCCTTGATTTAAGTTAATACAATTTATTTTATATGTGCTTTGATGACAGATATATATATGTTAAAAGAGATCATTATTACATTATTACTCTATATATTTTATTAGTGTTTGCTGTTATTAAGAATAATCACCAATATTCATAATAGAAGATATAGTTTGCAAGTGCTTTTGTCTGCAACATTATTATATCCATTCAGCAGATTGAGAAATGACACCAAGTGAGAGATGACTGGTAAATAGCAGGGTAGTAATGTCAAGCTGGATCTTCTAACTCCAGAATATTTTTTTCCCAATAATCCACAATGTTTTTCTGAGAGTTAGACTCTATTTTTGTATAGGTAAAAATAGGTGAATCTTATGAACATGAGATCAAGATCACTCATTTATCTGAGACTCCCTATTTAATAAAAACGTAAGATTCATTTTTGGGTTTGCATTGCATGTAATGCTAAGTAGACATATGATTATCCTCTTTAGGAGTTATGACCGTGTCTCTCTAGTCCTTTTTGTTTTTTAAGATTTTATTTATTTTAATTTGAGAGAGAGAGTGCATGAGCAGGAGCAGGGGAGAGGAGGAGGGACAGAGAGAGAAGGAGAAGCAGACTGCCTAAGGAGCAGGGAGCCTGACACAGGGCTTGATCCCAGGACCTTGGGATCATGACCTGAACCAAAAACAAATGCCTAACCGAATGAGCCACCCAGGTGCCCCTTGCCTCTCTAGTCTTGAGATTAAGCACTTCTTAATTTCTCCTCCCCCTTTGTTTGGTTTTGATATAGTAAAGATCAGAGGAATTATAGTCTCTGTCTTCCTGTGATCTTTCATAACTTTTCTGAACTTGTTTTCCTCATTTGGTATAATACTACAGTGAATGGACGTGATGATTTCATACAGCATACAAAATGCGATGGAATGTGCCATATATATCACATGTGATATTATTGCATTCAGATTGTATGTTACTTATGGGGTAGATTTGTAAGAGTTATGGGATGAACAATTTTTATGTTTATCACAGAGCAATTCATTGTGTCACTCCAAGATCAAATATCACTCCAGAGCTTTTGGTCTTTGGCTTGGAGGGATCAGAGGCTATTAAATTAGTTGACTAATACCTTAAAAACTACTCACCATATTTTAATTCAAACGAAGAAACCAAGCTCAGAGAAGTGGTAGTAAATAATTTGAAGTCACAGAGCAAGGTCAGTGAGAGAAAGCAAACAAACTTAGGTCTTCCTGTTCCAAATGCATGGACCACATCCTTAGTGGAAATCACATGGTACTAAGTGTGTATCCCAGTTCAGAGATAACTCAATTAACATATTTATTTTCAGTGATTTCACACTTATTTCCAGGGTGGGGACTCACAGGTGTCCCATCTGTAAGGTTGTTCTTTAGAGACTAAAACAACTTTCCAGTTGTCTTAACCTAGACATTTCTGGTCCACTCTTAGCTGATGTAACTACTTCCAACTTACCACCTCAGTGGCAGGGTTTCAAGTACTCTTTCCTCTCCAGGAAGAGAATCAATTCCTGATATAAAAGACTTTCCTAAACCCAGACACCAACCATCTGAAGATGCAAGCAGTTAGCACTTTTCAAACTTAGGATAAAAAAGTGGTTTCACGTAGAATTCATAAAATTAGCATGAAGCAAATATTTGGGTTCATCCAGCAGCGTCTCCCCAAGCATTGAAAGTGTTTACATGGGTGACAGGAATTTGATGCAAGTAGCTTTAGGAATCACAATATGGAAACTCTCATGCATGATTAGCAGTTATCAGTGTTTTAGACAAATAAATAGAAAATAATGCTAATTTGTTTCTGTTTACTTTAAGGCCAAATTGATAAACTTCATGGGTAGGAAGGAGTGATTCATTGAGCAGCATTCAGGAGTTGGTAGTATTTCATTAAAAGCATGTAGTACTTTTTCCTTGTTGTAGTATTTGTTTGTATTTTGGAGGGCCTCTTTTCAGCAATCTGGGAAGCTGGTTCTCAGTTAGTGGCACGCTTACCTCCTTTAATAATGGCAATGAATGTTTGTTCACTATGTATCTTTAACAAGATTGAATGCAAGAAGCATACAGGGTAAAGGTAATAAACTTTTAAGATCATGATTATGAATGGCTTCAGTCTTTTAGATAGTTCTATAAAACGTTTTCTGTGACAGGTGAAATTCCAGTCAACTGAAAAGGTGATCTTCTAACTCAGATACTATGGGATATATCTTAAAGGGCTTTTTTTCCCCTCCCTTCCATGAATCTTTGCAAAGCATGTAAGTCTGCATACGGGAGAAACATCTCTGTAGAAAACATGTTCAAGTGACAGGTTTTTATGGTCTAGACATTCCAGAATTTCATAAGATTTACAAGGCTCCAGTAAAATGTGGTAGAAAAACTCATAAAACTCCAGTGGCTTGAAATGAAACATTTCCACGAAGTGGAAATCAACCTGCTTTGATTAAAACACAGTTCAGAGGGAGGTAAACCAATGTGATGCAACAGATTTAGTTGAAATAGTGCTTTTTTTGACATCCTCTGCCACTCTCCTCCATCACCTTCTTATCAATAAAAATAGCATACAAAGAAGCCACTTATTTGTTTGTAAGGATAATTTAGAAGTTATTTATTATTGTGATCCTGAGACTATTTGTTTTTATTTGGTATATTAGGAAAGAATATTGCTTCCCTGAAATAATATCTTGTTATACACACACACGTGTACATACACACGCACACTTTAGACTTTCACTTGGAAGAGAAGCGTGGTGTCTGTCTCATTCTAATTTAGGGAAGACTAATTTATGTCCAGTGTAAATGTAGTTTCAATGTTGGATCATGGGCATGTTTTTAGTAATGCTGAAACCTTTCCCATTAAATTTATTGTGTGCTGTGAGTTTGGAAACAGGTGTAGGGGATATAGTTAGTTTGGATTCTTCTTGGTCAGAGTCTTATTTCTTCTGGGGGTGGATATGTGTGTGTGGGTGATGGCAGTAGTGGTGAGCTGTACATCTTTAAGTCTTTACGTGTATTCCCTTAGTTGATTTTTTTTCTTATTTTCATTTCAACGGAAAGGATCATTATGGCTAAGGGCTGAACGGAGAGAGAGATACTGTCAGGAGATTTAGTAGGTGGAGAAGGGAGCTCGTCAGTACATTTAGGGTTGTCAAGCTTTTGGAATTTGATGCACACTAAAAATTTCAAGAAATTATTGTGCACTGGAATGCCAATTGGTTAAGGAACAAGATACAGTTTTCTAGTAAGTAGATTCCTCTTGAACACTAGCCTGTCAAATGAAATCCATCATCTCCAGGTTGCTTATGAGCATAGAATCAAAGCACAGAAATATGCATGGTCTGCACTATGATTCTTAACTTTAGTGTGTCTTGGAATCACCTAGTGGGCCTGTAAACATATATCACTGGGTCTTATCCCCAGAGTTTCTGATTTAATAGGTCAGGAGAAGAACCTGAGAATTTGCATTTCTAACAAATTCCCAGGTGATGCTGATGCTGTGGTCTGGAGTTTCCCTTTTAGGACTACTGTTCTGTGTAATATGTTGCTTAAGTTGTATTACAGCTCTGTGAATTATTTTGTCTTTGTCATACAGCATAATTTTCCAATGAAAGGAGACTTGTGTCCACCAAATGTAATTATTTTTCACCCCAGACAATACTTGAGAAACACAAATAAACTGTTATTAACCAATACCCTTTCTGCATCAGCCATAAGACACACCATTGTGATGTGCTACTTGCTAGGTACCTTACAGCATCGTTGAGATGGTCATAACTCTGTTTAATAATTATTAGATCCCAGTTATGCTCTTCTGAGCACATTCCTTAGGCGCTGTACTTTGGTTGGTAACTTGATTTCCTAGGTAGAGATTTGGGAGTCTGTGTTTTCTCATTTGCAAACAGCTTACAAATCATCTCCTCAAGGTGAGGCTAGTTCTCTGATGGGCAGTGTCTTCTACTACAGATTCTCCTACTTTCTTCAGTTCCAGAGGGTGGCATTTTCCCTCACCTTATCCCCCAAATCGAGTGAGGTGCAATTTTTATAGGTTTTCTTGTGCAGTTATGATAAGTAGTGGTATCTCACATTTATTTAGAGCTTGTTATGCATCAGAAGTTACTCTAGGCATCTTATGTGTATAAACTTATTTCATATTCACCACAACCATATGAGGAATGTACTTTTATTATCCCTACATCAAAGATGAGAAAAATGAATTTGAAGAGAGATGAAGTAGTTTGCCTAGGGTCATGATACTACACAGGCCATCCAGGATTTGACCCCCAGAGATGTTTGTCAGTTGGTTGCTGTCAGTCCCTTCTGTATGGGTTGTGGGGAGGGGAGCTTATCCCTAGTCATGTTTCTGTAGGCAAGGCCTTCATTGTCACTGTGCAGGTTGGTACTGTACAAAGGAGCCAGGACGAGAGACTGGAAGCAGCTGAAATTGAGCTGTTATGAGTTCACCAACGTCTCTACGCTGTGGCTCTACCATCTGAAATGTGCCTCTCTGGTGCCACCCCAGGGCTCTGTATAGGTTAGTGCTGGTTAGAGGGGACTCTTACTCTGCTCCCCTGGGAGGGAAAAGTACAGGAAAAACATTTTAGGTCTCTTTCCGGCCCCCTTTCTCTGTGGAAGCCATTTTAGTGCATCTTTGCACTAAAGTGTCCAGCTGTTCCTGTGATTGGGTGGTGATTGATAAAGTTAAATTCTGGGTGTGCGTATGGGTTGTGGATTTAGAAAGCCTAATTGTGGCCTCACATCTAAGCAAAATGTCTTTGATTGAGTTCACTAGTAGAAGAACCTGAGGCAGGGGTTTGAGTAAATAAGGTTTACTGAGAGAGTGTTCTTCAGGAAAGGGAGCAGGGAAGCAGAATAGGGAAAGGGAAGGAGCTGACCAAGGAAAGATGTGGCCTCAAGTTAGGTTCACCTGCACCGCCAGGGAAGGGCCCAGCACATAGAGACCACAGCAAAATTACAACTCCTTGAGACAGGAGGGCTGGGGTAAGCCGGAGGGAGGGAATGATGGACTTGTAATTTCTCAAGTGAAGTGACCCCATCAGCTGTCATCTATGAGGTATTTAGCAGTCAACACTCACAGCAGTTGAAGGTGTGTGCCCTGAGCCCTAAAAGGCATCTGGGTGTGGTACCAAGCTCTGTTTTCAAATTTAGTTTTAACAGAAATAAATATTTCTATTTTCCATTTGACCCCCATACCTACTCTTCATTTGTGAGAAAAGAGATGTGATTACCACTTTATTTTTATTTTTATTTTTTTTTTTGTGATTACCACTTTAAAACCCCAGCAGTAGGCAACCAAGCTTTACTCTGTATTAATACCAGCTTGAGATGGTTTATTTATAGAACAATCACACTTTATTTATAGAACAATCATACTCAAGCTTTTCATTATAGTCCTGTAGGACTGAGTTCGTTTAGAGGAAGGAAATGAAAATAATAATTTATATGCTTTGGTTATTTTTTTCTTCCTAATAAATGAAGGGTATGACTCCTGGTTGTATATTGTAAAAAAAGAAGACAAGAGAAGTCAAAGTAAACATATAAACGGTACTTTTGGCTAATGTTGAGATTGGTCCAGCCATGAGACCACCATGACACCTTCGTAACATATAACATATTGGAGAATATCAGGCTTTGGAGAAGGACAGAGATAGGTTCAAATGGAGACTGTGCCTCAGTAAACTGTTCAGTTTAGGTAAATTACTTAATCTCCCTGAGTTTCATTCTCTTCATTCATTGGATTATCGGGAGACTTGAGATGTATATAAAGCTTCTCTAACAAGTGCCTGATACATAGTAGATGTGCAGAACATTGGAACCACTCCTTCAATAAAGATTTATTGCCTGTGCTATGTTAATAGATGCTGAACAATTCACTAGGCGCTGGGGCTATCAATGTGAATATGACCCAGTTCTTTGCCCCCAAGAACTCTTAGTTTAGTTAGAGAAAGAGACACATGAGTAAATAATTACAGTGTTAAGTGGGACAAAAGAGGTATATCTTTGGGAGACCAGATGAAGAAATAATTGCTTGGGGGCAGACCAGAAAGTCTTTGAAGGGGAGAAAAAGTGGATGGGAATAAGCTTTTTAAAGGGTAGAGGAAACTACAAGGCAAGGATGCACAGAAAGGCTTGTGGTATTTAAACACTGTGTAAAGAGTCATCAGCAAAGAAATTTACAATAAGGGCTGTCTGAAAACCCTGCTTTGGGCCAATCTGATGTTCAGACCTATTGCTACAAATCAATACCCACACTCCATTTTAGTCCTATAAACTTTTGAACTGAACAATTATGTATGACACCATTTTCCTTTCCCCAAATATGATTTCTGTAGGTATCAATAAACCATCAGTAAATGATGAAGTTTATGATGACACATTAATTCAAGTGTATTGGAAGCAGCAGAGATGTGTCAAAAAGTTGATTATGCATATCTTGTTTAATTTACATTTACTAAGATACAGCTTAAATGTAGTGGAGACCTCATATTTCCATGAATGAGTATGATATTGAATCTTTTTAAAGGGAAGACTTTTTTTGGTATACTGAATAGTGATTCCTTATATATCTGTGCAAGTCAATACTTCCAGTTTGGGGATAGTTTAAACTCAGAGGATTATGGCTTTAAGATCTTTTAATTACTAAGGAGGAACAAATATGTATTGAGCACTTACCACATGCTTGATAGATTATAGTATCATTCAAGCTTTTCAACATTCTTGGGAGATACAAGGAGCAGTCACTACTGTTTGCCTACCTATCCTCTACACTCCTCCTTACTAAAAAAAACTCTGCTTTGTTCAGATGTGTGGTGGTATAGACCCCTTTCCTAGTCATGGATGATGAATGATGACTCAACCTTAGTTTCATGTCCTAACAGTGATTGGTTTAGAGGTGGACATATATCCAAGTTCTGACCAATGGGACCTAAGGAGACATCTGCTGGAGGCTTCTTGGTTAAGATTTTTCTCTTGGTGAAAAGGCAAATGTGTTACACAAGAGAAAGTGCTTTTCAGTTCCTTCCAGCTTTGGGCATTTTCATGTGGGAATATAATTCTTGGAACCAATGTAGCCATCTTGAGATCGTGGTGGGGAACCAAGACAATTGCAGAGAAACTAATTTAGTTTCTGAATAATTGAGCTACAGAATCAACTCTGGAACTGACCATCTCTGGACCACATGATATACTTGAAAAATAAGCCACATTTATTTGAGCCAGTTGTACTCAGGCATTCAGTTACTTGCAGCCAGAAGGATCCTAATTATGTATTCCCATTTTATAGGTTAGGTCACTGAAGTGTAGGGGGTCCAAATCATTTATTCACGGTCTTTCTCATATGGAGCAGAGAGGCAAAATGAGGTCTGTTGGAATTCGAAACCCGGTCTCTGTTTCTGATGAAAAACAAGTTGAAGAAAGTATCTTTTCTCTTCCTCACATAGTGGACATTATTTCATTCGTTCCTCCTCCCTTCAGGAATTTTCAGAAACTGCCAAGTCAAGTACCAGGGTAACACAGAAGCTGAAAAACACATGGATGTTCTATCAACCAACTTTACTGTATATTAGTTAATGGTTATCATTTATTGACAGTTTGATATATGCTCTGTGCTAAGTACTTCACATGCTTTATTTTGTTCTCTCGATAACCTTGTGAGGTAAGTTGTTTTGAATGAGGAAAATGCATTTCTGAAAGGCTAAACAACATATCCAAACTCATACACCTCGTAAGTGGCAGAGCCAGGATTCAAACCCTCTTTTACTAGTGTTTTTAACCACTGTGCTATACTTCGCATATCCCTTGAATCCTGTTTTACCATAAGCCATCTCTGAAAATCCTGAGAAGAAAATAAACAGTTTTCCCAGTTTCTTTTCTACTTTTACAAGACAACCACACTGCCAATAGAAGTTTCTGTAAGAATACATTTTACATTTGCCAAGACAGAAAAGGAATTAACTTAATATGGTGCCCAGCTGTTTGCCAATAAATTATAATATCTTAGGTTGGAAGAGATTGTAGAAACCATCTTGTCCAGATTTTTCTTCCCAGATTGGCCTCCTCAAGCAGAGGTTATTCAATCTTTGTGTAGAAATTCCTCTGATCCTGCAATGGCTTGCTTTGACATAGCTCTAGTTGTTAGAGAATTTTTCCTTTTTATTGATTTTCTTCTTCCTTTTTTTTTTAGTGGTATTTATTTTAGAGTTTCTAGTTCAGTCATCTGTACAAGCTTATACATCACAAAGATCTAACTTGGAATATTGTTTATTCTTGCTTCTGTCCAGTTTTGCTCATTATTAAAATGGGGAAGAGAATCTCTAATAGTGTGGGGGTCAAAATTAAGTTTAAAAGAGAGGCTCACATTTCCAGGGGAATATGAGTAGGTTGGTTAATTGCTACTTTAAGGGTAAAAAGTTTGAAGCAGTGACCTCATAGTCTATTGGGCAGGAGGTAGCTTGCCTTACCTTGTCTCAGGTGCCCTTTTGTGCCCAAGGGCCAGGAATTACATAGTAGAATGTACTGTTTTAAGAGTATTATAAGTGTACTTAATTAGAGACTGCCTGTGTTGCAGTCACCTTCAGAAGAGGGCTGCAGACATGGCAGTAACAGTAAAAGAATCCTGTCTGGTATCCACACCTGGTTTGGAATATAAGTGCTCAATAAATATTAGTACATTTGACTTTTTTCTTATTCTGCTTGCAAACCTTTCAAGTTCTTACCACCCTGAAATTTTTGTTCTATGATGAGGGAAGCAGAATTATGTTACCAAGTTATTTTTTGGTCCTCACAGTTTTTAGTAATCTTCATTGGATGGTGAATGGTTGCAACTATTAAATTTAATAAAGGTTGCATTGGGGGAACTTGGAGGATCAGATCATATAAACAATGATTGACTGGCTCCCTGTCTTTCTACGCCTCCTATTGCCTTAGTTGGGACCAAGGCCCTAGGCTAACTTAGGCTCTAGTCTATTTGTCCTCCAAGTTTAGTGTCCATAAGAATCCTGAGGAATATTTTGCAGTCCTACAGCTCTCTGATTCATATGGAGCGTCAGAATTGATTTTTTTAAATGACAGTCCTCGCATAAGATTATCATTTTGAGAAGTATGCAAATACGGAAAATTTAAGAACCCTTCGGTTATTAACATGAAAATAACCTTACTGTGGGTTCAGAAATGGCCACCTTCTTGGATTTAGACTCGGGGCTTTTATTTCTTCTTTGTGAGAACATAGTTGCCTTTGACCCCAGTGTTGGCCCTTGCCTTATAACTACTCCCTCCCCACATCTCTCAGAAACTGGGGCCTTGGTGTTGAATCCCAGTCAGTTACAACTGGGTTCATGTTTTCTGTACTCATTTTAAATAGTGATTTCTGAAGCCAGAATAAGATAAGGGGCAGTAATTAGTTAGGTGAAGGGGACAGAAAGAATATCTGATTTGGTGGGGCATCTCTGCTGTGACAAAGTTGAGCTAGAAACAAAGTAATTCAACTATTGGCACCTTTCCTGAATTTGTCATCCTTGAATTTTTCTTCATTATTCATATAACCTTTTGGGTTCCTAACTCATTTTATCCTTATTTTTGGTTTCCTAACTCTGGTTTTTAGATCTGTAAAATCCCAATTCTGACTCCTTGGCCTGACCCTGCACCACTTCTAGATTATGATCTAAGTCTGATTATTCTGTCCTGTATTTCTACTGATAACTGATGTAATGATAATTAGGGTGATAATACTAATACTAATAAATAGCTATAGAGTACATATTATACAATTTACATTTACTATGTCATTTAATACAGCAAACATAGAATGCAGGTGCTATTCTTATCCAGTCTTTTAAATAAAGAAACGAACACACAAATAGGTTAGAGTTATATAGATAGGTTAGAGTTATATAGAGTTATATAGATAGGTTAGATATCTATCTATCTATCTATCTTCTGGCAAAGAGCCAGAATTGAGATGCAGGCTGTCCCACTCCTGGTGCTGTGATCTCATCAGGTGCATTTCATTGTTCGATTCCATCTCTACCATGCCCTCTGCTGCTGACCAAGTGACAAAAAAACCTCTGAAAAAGCCTCCTTTTCTTTTAATGTATGATAACCTATGGAGATGGGGGAATAAAGTTCCCCCAAATTCCTCTTTGGAAATCTGGGAACATTTAATTTCAACAATATTTTCCCCTAAAAGAGCATTTTTGAAACCATGACATTCCCTGTTATCTCTCATAACTAATGAGATCATCCCAATGATTCTGGGGGGCTAGTTGCATTTATCAGTGGCGCCTTTGTTGCACAATTTCCATTTTTGCTCTTGAAGATACAATAATAGATTTATGCCTGATGGACTGTGATGTGGTTTGCATCTAAGAGAAAAACAATTCTTTCCAAAAAAATACCATATCCCCAAATGATTTCATAATTGCAAACAGTGTTGACGAGCTCTTTGGCTTAAATAAGTTTATAACATATTTGCTGTGTTTTTGTGTAGATATGTTTTGATGTGCTTGCTAAGGAAAAATAATTAAAACCCCTCTGCCATTTCTAATTGAGAAGAAAGAAATGCAACCCATTAGTTGATGTCTACCATAATAAGATTTTTTTTCTCCCTCATTTCATTCCAGATTTGTTTCAAGGATTAACTTGCGTTAAATAGTTTCAGGTCTGAACGTCAGCCATGTTTTTCATTATTGGAGATCAAAATGGCTTAATTCCCTTTGTGTGTTGGTGCCACTAAAACACAAGGGAATCTTAAAACTACAAACTTCTGATAGAAGCACCACATTTTCCTAGTCAATCTGCCCAGCAGAGCTTGTGTTTTTTTCTGCATTAAAGGCTGGAACAATAAAAAAAAAATAAATAAAGCCTGGAACAATGCTTTGTACTGACCAGTCTCAAGGTTTTGGGTCCTGCACAGGCTAGGCAAGACACTCTGCATCGTCAAGTATGATGTTGTGAACTTTACTTTTTAGGATTCTTTAAATCAACTGTTGTGTTTGATCTTTAAGCACAACGTGGCCATCCCTTTGATGGGATGGTAAGTACTATCATCTAGGTTAATCCTGGGGCCTCTGGATTTAAACAGATAAGACTTTCAATCTGATTCCACCACCGGTTATATAACAGGGCCAGTTTTGAAAACTTTCCTCATCTGTAAAATGGGCTAATGTTATGCTTTCTTATTGGCTGTAGAAACTGTTCAAGATACAAGGCATATTAAGCAACTGATGAGCAAAGGAGGACATGTTATTAAGTCCTCAGTTCTATTGTATGTGAGTTACCCTGTTGTGTTGAAAGACAAAAGGTTGATTTCAAAGGCTTTGAGATTCTTTCCAGCTTTAGCATTTCATTGTGACATTGCTAGATTAGGTATCTAAACAATTAAGCACTAAAGGAGAATTCTTGGGTCATAGGGCAGAAGGACAGTAAATAGCAAACCTCCTCTCTGCTTAAGATCCAAACCAACCGAGAGACCAAAATGTCACTCTTATGACAACTGAAACTGAAAGTGAAGACGGGGGCCTGTGTCTATGGCTTCTTCACAGAGAACCCCTGCAGGAGCCAGTGGTTCCACCCTTCCAACTGGCCTGCGGCACTGGCCTCATTCTAGAGGGGCAAAGGACATGTGTTTCCTCCTGACAGCTTGCTCTCAATAGGATACGATAGAGCTCAACTCCATTGCCAGTCCCGGAGGAGGGAAGGGAGTGAGGGGCTAGACTGGAGGCAGGAGCATCTGCCATTGATCACCCTCCACCTGGAAGGAAATGTCAAGAATGGGAACGAGTGCTCCCCTGACAGGACAGGACTGTCTGCTTCAATGTCTATAGAGTTCAAGGAATCTGCAGCCCAGGTTTCACTCTGTGAAGACACAATTTGTGGAAATAGAGTCAGATGTTTTAAACATTCAGATGCAAGTTAAACAGGTTCATATGTCAGTGAGCTCAGTCTTTTCTTCTAAATCCACAGAATCCTAGTATCCATGTATAAAGGTAGGAATTGAGTAAAGGATCTTCCCTTAGCTGTGCTCTCCTCCATCTTTCCCCAACTACTTATACAATTTATGACCCCAGCAGTGAATCTTAAATAAACTGCTTCAGAGTCCTCATACTAAAGTGACTGATGGGACAGTATTAGCAGCCATACCATGGATAAGGAAGTCAAGGTTCAATTCCAATAGGCTTTAGCTTTAAATAGAGGTAAATTGTTTTATTATAAGACTTGGCACCCTTGCCCTTGTCCAGCTGTTTAACAAATGTTTGTTCCTGGTCACCAATGGAACCAGACTAGAGGGTGTAGATAGCTGAGTATGAACGATAATTACTACTGTTAAAACAGCTCAAAGCACATGTCCTGCTGACAGGGGTGTGGAGATGGCAGGCATTATTTGCACAATACAGATGGTCTGAGATATGTTTTCAAGTTGTGCTTTGCAGGTCTTAGCCACACAAACGTTTTCAGAGTTCTAGAATCTTAGTTTGTACATGAGTTGAGGGGTCCCACGTGTACTAATTCCTCCTTTTCTATGCCACCACTTGGAGGGTCTTCTCAAGATCAGGAGACTGCTGCTGTGCTGAGGCTCTCCTTTTACTGCTTTTATTATAGCACTGATGTCATTGGTTTTTAATTTTTTTAACCTGTTTTGACTTTTTCACTAGGCTGGGAAGTCTGCAGGAGCAGGATTGAGGTTATCTTATTCATAGTTGTATCAGAGCACTAAGCACAGTGTCCGACTCATAGGAGGGGCTCAGCAAATATCTTGTTGAATTGAACTGAGTGAGTTTGATTCCTAAGGCAGGCAGGGGAGTGCAGGCATTCTGGGTTGAGTTCTAGTTTTGTTCAGATGACACCTCCTAAGTCATGTGACCCTAGTATTTTTTTTTTTCCCTAGACACGATCTGTAGACTCAAATGGAGTTTTCAAGGGCCTCCAATATCCCTGAGAAATTAGTCCTGCTAACCTTGTTTGGCAGAACTCCATTGCCAATATGCAGGAATACCTAGGCCCAGGTCTCTCAATTCCCCAATGTAAATTCCCCAATGAGTACATCCACTCCTAGGATCCTCGGCTGTGTCAACCTCTGTGATTGGTGCCTAGTCTTTCGAGGAGGACCAAAACTGAGACTCGGGCACAAAATTTGAGGGGGCACCAAAACACTCAGCAATCAAGCTAAATAATATTTTAATGTAGTATTCTAAAAAAATCAGAATTAATGCAAGTGTTTCACAAGGAACAAAATTATCAAAAGTGTAAATAAAGACATTTTTGGTGTTCTTGATTTTCCTTTTACATTCAGATAGTACTTTATTGCTTCACTTTCCTCACCTAATCTTGGCCTGGGAAAAGACAACATTGATAGGAAGTCTCTTTGGCCACGGCTCTCTGGATTTTCACCACTTGATTTTTTTTTTTCTTTTCTTTTCTGTATTGGGGGGAAGGTGAATGGGCTTCAGGTAGTACTAAAAGGTAAATGTATAAACATAATCATAAAATAAAGGAAGCAGTTTTCAAATCTGAAGAGTCTATACAAGAAAAGATTTAGCAGGGAAAATGTTGCATACTTAATAACAAAAAAGATTGAAATAAATAACATTTAATAACATTCAGCAGTATGGCTACAATATTTATTTCTTAGATGAATTTGTATGGCTCCACTTTAATTTGCTTTGTCCTTAATTGGAATTGATTTTTAAAAAGGGCTTTTTCTTAAATTGTTCTGGATTTCCGTTAAGCAGTACAGAATGCCGATATGCAAAGTTACTTTAAATGAGAGCAAATGTGTATGAAATCCGCAAACTCTCCAACTGTGCCGTTCTTCCCTACTGGAAGAGCTTTCTTCATTTACATAGGAGAACATGAAGCCAGAAAAGGGGAAAATACAAACATAAAATCTCCAAGAGCCTTTTGGAAACACAGCAGAAAAACACAACACTTAAGCGAGAGAAGCCAAGTGGTTTTCGAGTTCGCTGTGAAGCGGCAGCTTTAGGGGGAGAATGACCTTCTGGGGAACGTCCAGTGGCTCTGGCTGGAAGATGAGGGGCTGCCGTTTTGCAGGCTGTGGATGAGAGGGAAGGGGAAAAGATTGTGTAATTGTAGCAAAGCATCTTGAAACTTTTCAGTTTCATTTGTTTCCAAACAGGAAAACAAAGTGCTGAAGAAGCCTTGCAGAGAAGGGGAAGCCTCAGGCAGTTTTTTTTTTTTTTTTTTTTTTTTCCCCTATTGAGGCACAGCTGTGGCTGTATCACAGCCTTTCCCAAGTGTTTTTCTTTGGATCTTTTTACCTGGTGCCAACCATATACAACAGAAGTAGAAGAGAGCTGCTTGACTGGAACCAAATCGCAGTCAACATGCTGAATTTGTAGCATAGGGCGTGTCTGATATGCTTATAAGTGATTCTACCTCTGCACCTTCCAGCACACCAGCTCTGGAAGTTCAGGATGCGGGCACATTTACTGCTGTGCTGATTGTTGGAAGGTGTAAAATCTTGCCTCACGGAGTGAAGGGAGGTGCAAGTGGACTCAGTACCAGAGACTTCTATCCCTTCCTTCCCCCTTTTACCCAGC